>NC_040090.1:21075000-21375000 GCF_003369695.1 Bos indicus x Bos taurus | reverse complement strand
AAAAAAATTGAAACGGAGTGTATTTACAATATTGTGTTAGTTTCAGTTTTACAGCAAAGTGATTTGTTTATACATATATGTGTATATCCCTATAGTCTCCTTTTTTTATTCTTTTCCATTATAGTTTATTAAAAGATGTTGACTATAGTTCCCTGTGCTATACACTAAATCCTTGTTGTTTACCTATTTTATATATGTATGGTACATCTGTTAATTTCAAGCTTCTAAGTTTTCCCTCCCCCCCTTCCTCTTTGGTAACTGTAAGTTTGTTTTCTATGTTGTGAGTCTGTTTCTTTTTTGTAATTAAGTTCATTTGTACCATTTTTTAGATTCTACATATAAATGATATCACATTTGTGTTTCTGTATCTGACTTACTTCACTTAGTATGATCATCTCTAAGTTCACCCATGTTGCTGCAAATGGCATTATTTCATTCTTTTTCATGACGGAGTAACATTCCATATATCTATATCTATATCAGCACTTCTTTATCCATCTTTATCCTAACTGTTGATGGACACTTAGGTAGCTTCCTTGTTCAGTTCAGTTCAGTTCAGTGGCTCAGTCGTGTCTGACTCTTTGCGACCCCATGAACCGCAGCACGCCAGGCCTCCCTGTCCATCACCAACTCCCTGAGTCTACCCAAACCCATGTCCATATAGTTGGTGATGCCATCCAACCATCTCATCCTCTGTCGTCCCCTTCTCCTCCTGCCTTCAATCTTTACCAGCATCACGGTCTTTTCAAATGAGTCAGCTCTCTGCATCAGGTGGCCAAAATATTGGAGCTTCAGCTTCAACATCAGTTCTTCCAATGAACACCCAGGACTGATCTCCTTGTATTGGCTATTAAAAAAAATGTTTATTTATTTGGCTGTGCAGGATCTTCGTTGCAGCATGCAAAATTAGTTGCCACATGTGGGATTTAGTTCCCTGACCATGGAGGGAACATCAGTCATCTGTATTGGGAGCTTGAAGTCTTAGCCATTGGACCACCAAGGGAAGTCCTGTCCATGTCTTGGCTATTATAAAATGCTTCTGTGAACATTTGGATGTGGGTATCTTTTGAATTAGAATTTTCATCTTTTCCAAATATATGCTCAGCAGTGGGATTGCTGGACCATACAGTAACTCTGTTTTCAGTTTTTAAGGAACCTCCAACAGTTTTCCATGGTGACTGCACCAATTTACATTCCCACCAACAGTGTAGGAGGGTTCCCTTTTCTCTATATCCTTTCCAGCATTTATTGTTTGTAGACTTTAAAAAAAATAATAAATTTAGTTAGTTATGTCTGGCTGTGCTGGGTCTTCACTGTTGCGAGAGGGCTTTCTCTAGTTGCGGTGTCCGGGGCTACTCTTCACTGCAGTGCACAGAATTCTCATTGCTGTGGCTTCTTTGTCTCGCAGCACATGCTCTAGGGCACACAGACTTCAGTAGTTACGGCAGGAGGACTCAGGAGTTGCAGTTCCCAGGCTCTAGAGTGCAGGCTCAGTAGTTGTGGCACACGGGATCTTCTCAGACCAGGGATCGAACCCGTGTCTCCTGCACTGGCAGGAGGATTCTTTACCTCTGGGTCACCAGGGAACCCCTATTGTTCGTAGACTTTTTGAAGATGGCCATTCTGACCACTGTGAGGTGGTACCTCCTTGTAGTTTTGGTTTGCATTTCTTTGATAATTGAGTATCTTTTCATGTGCCTGTTGGCCATCTGTATGTTTTTTTTGGAGAAATGCCTAGTTAGTCCTTCTAAAAAAATGTTTTTACATTTATTTTTACTTGGAGGAAAAAAAAATTTTGTTTACAATATTGTGTTGGTTTCTGCCTTACAACAATATGAGTCAACCATAAGTATACATACTTTTTCCCTCCTGAACCTTCCCCCGACCCCACCCCATGTCATCCTTGTAGGTCATCACAGAGCACCAGGGTGAGCTCCCTGTGCTATGCAGCACCTTCCCATTAGCTGTCTATTTTATACATGGCAGTGTACATATTCCAATGCTATTCTCTCAATTCGTCCCACCCTCTTCTGCCCATTTTTTGATTGGGTTTTTTGTTTTTTTTGTTGTTGGGTTGTATGAGCTCTTTGACAATTTTGTAAATTAAGTCCTTGTTGGTCTCATTGTAAACATTTTCTCCCAGTCTGTAGGTTGTCTTTCTTTCTTCTCTCTCTC
The DNA here is from genome assembly GCF_003369695.1 of Bos indicus x Bos taurus. Taxonomy (NCBI): domain Eukaryota; kingdom Metazoa; phylum Chordata; class Mammalia; order Artiodactyla; family Bovidae; genus Bos; species Bos indicus x Bos taurus. Next base: position 21,372,825 of record NC_040090.1, on the reverse strand, counting down.
TTTTTTTCTTTTGGCCATACGGAGCAGCTTATGGGATCTTAGTTCCTCAGCCAGGGATTGAACCTGGGCCCATGGTATCTTTTCATTTTGTTTATGGTTTCTTTTGCTATGAAAAAGTTTCTAAGTTTGATTAGGTCTCAGGTGGCGCAGTGGTAAAGAATCCACCTGCCAACACAAGAGACACAGGAGATGCAGTTTTGGCCCTTGAGTCAGGAAGATCCCCTAGAGGAGAAAATGGCAACCCACTTCACTGTTCTTTCCTGAAAAATTCCATGGACAGAGGAGCCTGGGGGCTATAGTCCATGGGGTCCAAAGAGGCAGACGCTACTGAGCACACAGCACATTTATTCTTTGTTTTTATTTCTATTGCCTTTGGAAACTCACCTAAGAAAATATTGCTATGATTTATGTCAGAGAATGGCAAACTTACACGTCCAGTGTCTCAGCTTTTCTGACTTCCTATTTTGCTTTCTTTGTTATTTAGTTGCTCAGTTGTGTCCGGCTCTTTGTGACCCCATGGACTGTAGTCTGCCAGGCTCTTCTGTCCATGGGATTTCCCAGACAAAAATATTGGAGTGGAATTTTGCTTCCTCGCACAGATGTTTGTCAGAGGTTCCGTGTGTGTGTGTGTGTGTGTGTGTGTGTATGTAAAGTGTAAGGGATGGGGGAACTTGTCACATGATTACTATAAAGAAATGAAAGGCAGAAGTCTTGGTTTATCATCATGATTTGGTGGAAAGCTTTGACATGTTACTTGGTATTTTCTATGTTGTAAAAAATATACGTATGGTTGATTCATGTTGATGTTTGACAGAAACCAACACAATTCTGTAAAGAAATTATCCTTCAATTAAAAATAAATAACTTTTTTTTAAGTGGGTAATATGGATCCAATCTCAAAAACAAAGATTTTTGTGGATCAAATGTGATCCCAGTCAATGAAGATTTACCTAGTTAAAATTTTGGATAGATTTCTCAGGTTCTTTACCAAGAAAAGAAAACAAGACATTTCCCCATCACAAATAGCAAATGTGAAATTAGCTATTGAAACTAGAAAGGATTGTTGCAAGGGACAGACACCCGTGAAACCAGCTGAAAGGAAGAGAGAGAAGATATGAGGAGAGGCAGAGGTGTCTAGCTGAACCCAGAATGACGCAGTGGGCTATCAGGAGAGAACATATCCACCATATCCCTAGCTCTTAGAACAATGCCTAATTCAGAGTTAGGGTTCCATACATATTTGTTGAATGGGAGAGTGAATGAATTTCTAAATTTCTAGGGGACAGAATCCGATTTGCTCAGCTAGGATCCAATCAGTTTTGGCCAAGGGGCAGGATTATATGGGGCCGTGGTCGGGGAAGGGCATATAGTTCTCAGAGAAGAGGACCGTGGATGGGGAAGACACTTCAAAGCATGGCTTTTACAGAAGTAATGAGTACCTTGCCTTGATGGAGCTGCTGGGCCCACCTTTCAAGGGACACGACATGCCCCTCTTTGGGAAAGCACTGTGGAACTGGGCAAGGTCAAGGTGGTTGAACAGAAAAATCTTGATCTTATTTTTATACTGTAGAATATTGGGATAATGGAAATATTCTGAGAATATGATGGAAATGCTTCTTTCTTTATGGAACTAACCTACCCTGTTGAAAGTTGTCTTGTTTACCTTTCAGTAGAGAGAATGTTACTAAGGCACTAGTTTATTGGGCCAAGGTTGAAGTGAGTATCTGAGTTTGATTGACAATTTGCAGATTTTGGTCAGACCTGGACAAATCACCTGAGTCTGGCCCTAGTGGGGAAAAGGCCCAGCTTCTAAGAGCCTAAGAGCCCATTGCTGGGACTTCCCTGGTAATCCAGTGGCTAAGAATCCACCTGCCAATGCAGGGTAAATGAGCTCAATCCCTGGTCTGGGAAGATTCCACATGCTGCTGGGCAAATAAGCCTATGTGGCACAGGTACTGAGCCCAAGCTCTAGAGCCCAGGAGCTGCAATTACTGAAGCTGTGTGCCCTAGAGACTGTGCTCTGTAACAAGAGAAGCCACTGCAACAAAAAGCCTTCGAGTCTCAACCAGAGAAAACCCATGGCTTGCTGCAACTAGAGAGAACCTACATGCAGCAATGAAGACCCAGAGCAGTGAAAAAAAAAAAAAAAAAGAAAGAGACCCTTCCCAGTCTGGCCACTACCTACCTTCTTATTTCTTAGTTCATTTGTCTTTGTCCATCCCTCCCTTATCTTCAGCTTATTCACCGTTGCTCCAATCACACTAAATTCTCATTTTTCCCCAAGCATGCTTGTTCATTTACACCCCAGTGCCTTATCTTAAGACATCCCCTCTTCCTACATTTTCTTTTTCTTATCCTTTGGGTGAACACCTACTTACCTTCATACTTTGTCAGCCATAAAGTCTCTTCTGGCCTTCTCTCTGCATCCTCAAATTCCCCCACTCCTCACAGCCTCCTAGTTACATCTCCTGACACTTTCGCAGTAAGCATAAATATTTGACCAAGTTCAGTGGCACCTAATGTCTGGAGGTAGAAGTGAGCAACACAGATGGAGGCCACATCTGGGGAGATGGTTCTGGAAAGTGTGATGGTAGAAGCATTGGGTTCTTCTGAGTGGCAGCATTCCTAGTGTTCAGTCTCGAGCATCACAGAGGGTGCAGAAGTGAGGGGACCTCTAGAATAGTCCTGTGGTATGTGCAGTAAGATTATTTTTTCTGGATGTATGGCATCCAAACTTGATCATCCTGGAAATTCTGTCATCTGCCCAGTATTCTCTAGCAAATAGCTCTGTGCTTTGATTATGGAGGAGTCTGTTGTCTGCAACTAAAACCCCTCACTAATACTGCACTCCAGCACAGGTTCTAGATCTTAATAAACTTTGGGTTGCCAATGCTGTGGATATGGTAAGCACTCAATAGATGAATGGGAGAATGGATGGGTGTGTCTCAAAGCGAAGTCTCTAATTCTCTAGGTTGCAAGGTAGGAATGGGAAAACTCTTGGTGAAAGTAACATGGATTTGGAGAGACACAGGCTGAGTGGGAAGGGCACAAGGGAACCAGAAGGAGGCTGAGGAAAAGTAGTCTTCACTCCTGCCAGACGGAGCACTGGGGCGCTTTCATTTAGAGTAAGGTCATGCTGTGCTTCCCCATACCATATTGATTCAGTATCTCCAGCAGAAAAGTATCTGGTTAATTTCAAAGAAAATAACTAAACCTGATGCTCGATGGTGTGCTGACTAAACATGCCGTGGACTGACAGAATCATATTGAATGGCTGGGTTGGTGGTGCATCAATATACAGTCCCAGAGACTCAGCCAAGTAGAAGGGTGTGAATTGGAGATGAGATTGGGTCTGGGGAGTGCACCAAGCCTAGGGGTGCTGAGCAAGTCTGGAGGTGATGGGAGGAAATAAAAGGAAATTTGACTTTCACATCTTGTTTTCTCTTGTAATTTTGTGTGTGTGTGTGTGTATGAATACTTTGGCCACCTCATGTGAAGAATTGATTCATTGGAAAAGACTCTGATGCTAGGAGGGATTGGGGCAGGAGGAGAAGTGGACGACAGAGGATGACATGGCTGGATGGCATCACCGACTCGATGCATGTGAGTTTGGGTGAACTCCGGGAGCTGGTGATGGACACAGAGGCCTGGCGTGCTGTGATTCATGGGGTCGCAAAGAATCGGACACAACTGAGTGACTGAACTAACTGTGTGGCAAAGAAATCCATTGTCAATATTGTTGCATGTTGTAACATATATTAATATATACATAGATGTAGCTATATAGATGTAACTGCTGTATGCTATGACACTAGTCACCTAATTCTCTGCTCCTCCCACCCCCAGTGCTCAGATGAGCCTCAGGAGAGACAGGTGACGTGGAGAATAGTGGGGAGTCCCTGGGCACCAGTGGTCAGTAGGATTCAGATCCTTTACAGCCGCTACCAACTGTTTCTGTCTATAGTACTTCAGTTGGGACTTCAGGCTTTTAAAAGGCATGTTTGAGAATAAATTGCTCTCACCATGGGAAATTACCTAAACTTAACAAAAGCTAAGTTACATATAACATTCTAGGCAGGTGTAAATTCAGTTTTGGATCTTTCCCCCTAACGCCCCCTCTCCCTCCGCTATCACAACTCTGGAAGACTCAGGGGCAAGGAGCATTGGCACTGTGGCCTCACAGTGGCAGGGGAAAGGGGTAAAAGGCTGTTGCCTGTTTGGAAACTAAGCTGGCTACAGAAACAATCCCTAAATTCAAAGCACAGTGTCTTGAGCAAAAGTTCTTCATCTAGGTAGTACATCAGAATCATCTATAGAACTTTCCCAAAATACAGACATCCCTGGACCCTCCCATAAGAAATCCAGTAGGTTTGGGTGGGGCCTGATCACCAGGATTTTGAAATAGCCCCATGAGTGATTCTGATATGTTCCCATTGACTGAGAACCACTGATTGATGCAGCAATCTTGGGCCTTACTCGGATGACCATCCTTACGGACAGGGACAAGATCATGGAGCAAGGAATGAGGGGAGTCCAGTTGGCCATGCAATTCAGAGGAAGCAGTTACATTTTGAAATCAGTCTATAGGTAACAGGATCCCTTGGAGCAGGTCAGGACACTAGGGAACTGAGTCTAGCCCTTACAGAAGGGAGATGGTCCCACATAGATTCAGGTTGAGATTCTTGGTCTCAGGCATAATTCCAAATGATTGGCAGGTTACCCTGAGAAAGCCCCTCAGCTGGTTCCTCATACACAGGATCTGGGTAATTCCATGGGTAACTAACCACGGTAGTAACCATGGCTGGGACTGTGAAGTAGATTTGGGGAGTGGTCAAGAGTTCCAGAGTGAAGCACTGGGAGGAGGCCATCAATATCTGGGTCAGAGATGGATGGGGAAGTCCCAGGGCTTGTGGGTCAGACTCACTTGGGGGAGGAAGGAGGAGGAAAGAAGGCAAGACTGACATGAGCTGTAAATGGCTGGTCCAGGATGGCTTAGCTATTGCCTCAGCCAGCCTGTGCCTCCTCTGTAGGGCTGGATGGACCAATCCTGCAACTTGGAGTTTGATCCAGACTGTTCATTTAGAGGTCCATGCACTTCCAGGGATTTGTAAACTTTTTGACAGTAGTGAAAGTGTTAGTCGCTTAGTCATTGACTCTTTGCAACCCCATGGACTGTAGCCTGCCAGGCTCCTCTGTCCATGGAATTTTCCAGGCAAGGGCACTGGAGTGGATAGTCATTCCCTATTCCAGGGGATCTTCCCGACCCAGGGATCGAACCCAGGTCTCCTATATTGCAGGCAAATTCTTTACTGTCTGAGCCACCAGGGAAGTCCTCCACTTTGTAAACTTTTAAAATTATGAGAAAACTTGGTTCATCAGGAAAGTTGTAGAAGCCCTTCTGGCTACTCTGTTATGGGATTTCTGCTTGGCTGCAGATCTCCATGGCTTTCTTGCTTGCTTGCTTGTGCTGCTGCATTTCTGAAACCCATTTCTTTTGCTTGGAGGCTGCACCTTCTCTGCAAAGTGTGCTGGTTTCCCTACTTTCAGTCTTTTTCTCCAGGTCACAGGTGCTCTCTCTTTTTCAGCTCCTGCTGACTTGCCTCTTTGCTCACCCTGGTTGGCACTGACGGCTTGTACCACATCTACATGAGATTTACACTGCTCCATGGTTCATTCCCAACTCCTGACTCTCTTCTCCATGGCAGGGACTGTTCATTTCACTGCTGAAACCCTCTTGTGTAGGAAGGAAAGGAAGTGGCTTCTTGGCATAGAGCTGCTAAAAAGACCCACTTTCTACACTTTAAGGTAAAAAACACATACTTGTTTCCTAATATTTCCATTTCTGGTCCCTGACTACATAGGGTTGTCAAATGTAGCAAATAAAAATACAGAACACTATGTTAAACCAGAATATTTAGGGCACACATTAAAGAATTATTGTTGTTTATCTAAAATAAAATATAATTGAGTATCCCAATCCCCATGACGGCAGCAAAGCAGCTGAACTTTAATTTTAGTCGAAAGAATACTGAGATTTTGAGTTTTATACACACACACACACACACACGCAGGTGCATATACAACTTTACGAATCTGAAGGTACTAGGGCCAAGACTGCTATTTGTCATCCAACATCTGTTTTGTCTTTCTTTTAGTAATTGGCCTTCTGAATTTGTTTTGAACACAGAAAAAGAAAGAAAGGAATACATTCCTCAGCTTCCTTTGCAGGTAGAAGTTGCCAGAGAGATCTGAGTGTAAGTGATGGGTAGAAATTCAGGGTCATGCCCTTATAGGGAAGGGGTATTTTCTCTACTCTCCTTTTTGTCTCATCGACTGGAAACATCTGTGTGGTGGCAGAAGCTAGGGCAGCTGTCTTGGGATAGGAGATAGACACTGCGTATTGCATTTTGGAGGGCAACAAAATAGAAAGATGCCTGATATCACACTGGTCCTGCCAGCTTACATCCAGACTGTTATGCGAAAGAGAGATAATCTATCTATTTTAAGCTACCATGTTAATTTGGCGTTTGTAGGAGCAGCCTGTCATTCTAACTGCCATGAATATCATTATCAATGTTCTTGAGGACACTTTTAATAATTACAGGAGAACCAGATTTGAAGAGTGTCCTGTAAGCAACCATGTTTTCATTTCTCACAGCTTTCCCTGCTGCTTATTCAGAGCAACACACAGGACAAGGATAAGGCAGGGAAGCGGTTGTATCAGTGACTTTACACTGTGACTGAGACTGACCCCAGGGAGTGTTTTAAAATTTGTATTCAGTGGCTCCATCCTCCGGGATGCCCCTTTAGCAAGTCTGGCATGAGCCAGGGAGCCAGCATTTCTAAATTATCCCAAGACATTCTGATGCAGTCAGTTTTGGGGCTCTATTTTGAGAACCACTGGTCTATGCATGGAGCCCTCCACAGTGCTGGACTATTAGGAAACTCTTCAGTGAATTAACTCAGGGGAAATTCTTCAGTGAAATAACTCTTTGTGACCCCATGGACTATACAGTCCACAGAATTCTCTAGGCCAGAATGTTGGAGTGGGTAGCCTTTCCCTTCTCCAGGGGATCTTCCCAGCCGAGGGATCGAACCCAGGTCTCCTGCATTGCAGGCGGATTCTTTACCACCTGAGCTATCAGGGAAGCCAAAAGCTGTGCCCAACCTGGGGCTTGAACCCAGGAGCTCAGGGCTTGAACCCTGAGATTAAGAGTCTCGTGGTCTACCAACTGAGCTAGCCGGGCAAACTCAGGGAGCTTTTCAATTACTGTTGATGGTGGTGTTTAGCAGTCTAGAAACAGTGCCTTGAAATGAATACTTAGCAATATTTGATGGGACACTCAGTGAGAGGCAGACATTTAGAAAGTTATGAAGCTTTACTCTCGATGGCCTGTAAATATACATGCACAAATTCACATATACATTCACTCATTCGGTAGCAAGAAGTAATTAAATTATTTGGAGTGATGATTGAAAAGTAAACATTTTAAGGGGCAAGAGGGCAAAATTTAAACACTCTGCTCCTCATGCTCATTTCTGTAGTTCCCAATGTTGACTGAGGAGCAGGAGTAATTACAAGCGGTAATAATGCTTGATAATTATATATTTGCCTGTGTTTACACTGGCCGTGAAATAGGGGAACTCAGTTCATAAGTGAACCCTCGTGGGTATCCTTTCGCTAGAAGGCCGTCAAGAATGAAGTTCATCTCACACTCAAGCAACAACTGGAGCTAATCATGACACTAACCTCAGGAGGAGAACAATTAACGATAAACTTCCAGCCCAAGGGAGCAAGATGGGGACTGGAGAGAGGATAAAAGTGCCAACTAGTCGGATCAATAGCAGAGATTCTTTTGAGCATCTGTATTTGTGCAAGGACCCCGTGCTAAGTACTGTGGGAGGCAGGGAGGGGAGAGGAAGGGGCAGAGAGACAAGATGCAGGATCTTACAGTGTCACCTCTGATAGGAGAGTGCCTCTCTAAGCAATATGGGATTCGTGCCAAGTCAGTACTTTGGGAGCTCCCTGATGGAGAAGATGGAGTGGATGGGGGCAGCCAGGAGAAACTTCTTCAAGTAGGCAGCATGCAGATGTCAGTCAAAAAATGAACCCTTCTGGGTACTGGAGGAACAGGAGTGATCAAGAAAGAGGGCCTCTTGTCAAGGAGCTCCCATTCTGGTGGAGGGAGATAGACCAGAAATGATGTTACTATGATTATTAGAGCATTATTAGGTATTATTAGATAGAAATGTCAGATGTATTCATCAACGTCTTGTTCATTCGCTCAGTCATGTCTGACTCTTTGCAACCACATACACTGCAGCACACCAGGCTCCTTTGTCCTCTGCTACCTCCTGGAGTTTGCTCAGATTCATGTCTGTTGAGTTGGTGATGATATCTAAGCATCTCATCCTCTGCTGCCCACTTCTCCTTTTGCCTTCCATCTTCCCTTGTGGCTCAGTTGGTAAAGAATCCACCTACAATGTGGGAGACCTGGGTTCGATCCCTGGGTTGGAAAGATCCCCTGGAGAAGGGCAGGGCTACCCACTCCAGTATTCTGGCCTGGAGAATTATAGGGGTCACAAAGAGTCGGACTTTTACTTCACTTCACTTTCTCTATTATGTCCTCTCACATAAAAATGTATTTATATAAATCCTATTTATATAAACAGGATTAGACTACTGATATCTTTCAAAATGCATTATCTTTTTTCCACTTAAGATTATGTTAATTTTTCTATGTCCCAAGAGTAAGGTTGTTTTCTTACCCTGAAGCTATTGGTCGTCTCTTTCTTCCTTGACAGAATCTCTGTTTTAATCCAGGCATCCACCCTTCTTTGGGTGGAAATTTGTTTCCAGGAAGACAGACTCCATCTCCAATCTCCAGGGTAGAAGATAATTGGACTTAGCTAAAATAGCAGTCCGTTCTCCTGGCCAGTGACTGGAATAATTAATGGACATAATTCTGGCTAAGATGAGGGTGAGACTGGTGGTTGGTTTTGGAGAATGGGTTTCTCTGATGATACAAAGAGACTTTGGAGCACACCCTTTCTATTTCTGTCAGTAAGTATCATTCCTACTTGGGATGGCTAAAACTATAGCAGCTTCAGTTCAGTTCAGTTCAGTTCATTTCAGTCGCTCAGTCGTGTTTGACTCTTTGCAACCCAAAGGACTGCAGCACACCAGGCTTCTCTGTCCATCACCAACTTCTGGAGCTTGCTCAAACTCATGTCCATGAGTCAGTGATGCCATCCAACCATCTCATCCTCTGTCATCCCTTTCTCCTCCTGCTTTCAATCTTTCCCAGCACCAGGGTCTTTTCCAATGAGTCAGTTCCTCACGTTAGGGGGCCAAAATATTGGAGCTTCAGTATCAGTCCTTCCAATAAATACTCAGGCCTGATTTCCTTTAGGATTGACTGGTTGGGTTTCCTTTCTGTCCAAGGGACTCTCAAGAGTCATCTCCAACACCAGAGTTCAAAAGCATCAATTCTTCAGCACTCAGCTTCGTTTATGGGTTACTGGAAAAACCATAGCTTTGACTAAATGGACCTTTGTCAGCAAAGTAATGTCTCTCCTTTTTAATAGGCTGTCTGGATTGGTCATAGCTTTTCTTCCAAGGAGCAAGTGTCTTTTAATTACATGGCTGCAGTCACAGTCTACAGTGATTTTGGAGCCCAAGAAAATAAAGTCTGTCACCATTTCCATTGTTTCTCCATCTATTTACCACAAAGTGATGGAACTGGATGCCATGATCTTCATTTTCTGAATGTTGAGTTTTAAGCCAGCTTTTTCACTCTCCTCTTTCTCTTTCATCACGAGGTTCTTCAGCTCCTCTTCACTTTCTGCCATAAGGGTGGTGTCATCTGCATATCTGAGGTTATTGATATTTCTCCCAGCAATCTTGATTCCAGCTTGTGCTTCATCCAGCCCAGCATTTCACATGATGTATTTTGCATATAAATTAAATAAGCAAGGTGACAATATATAGCTTTGACATACTCCTTTGCCAATTTGGAACCTGTCTGTTGTTCCATGTCCAGTTCTAACTGTTGCTTCTTGACCTGCATACAGATTCCTCAGGAGGCAGGTAAGATAATCTGGTATTCCCATCTCTTTCAGAATTTTCCACAGTTTGTTGTGATCCATACAGTCAAAGGCTTTAGAGTAGCCAATGAAGCAGAAGTAGATGTATTTTTTGGAATTCTCTTGCTTTTTCTATGATCCAGTAGATGTTGGCAATTTGATCTCTGGTTCCTCTGCCTTTTCTAAATCCAGCTTGAACATCTGGAAGTTCTCAGTTCATGTACTGTTGAAGCCTCACTTAGAGAATTTTGAGCATTACTTTGCTAGCATGTGAGATGAGTGCAATTGTGCAGTAGTTTGAACATTCCTTGGCATTGCCTTTATTTGGGATTAGAATGAAAACTGACCTTTTCCAGTCCTGTGGCCAATGCTGAGTTTTCCAAATTTCCTGGCATACTGAGTACAGCACTTTCACAGCACCATCTTTCAGGATTTGAAATAGCTCAGCTGGAATTCCATCACCTCCACTAGCTTTGTTCATAGTGATGGATGTGAGAGTTGGACTATAAAGAAAGCTGAGTGCCGAAGAATTGATGCTTTTGAACTGTGGTGTTGGAGAAGGCTCTTGAGAGTCCCTTGGACTTCAAGGACATCCAACCTGTCTATCCTAAAGGAGATCAGTCCTGGGTATCCATTGGAAGGACTGATATTGAAGCTGAAACTCCAATACTTTGGCCACCTGATGCAAAGAGCTGACTCATTTGAAAAGACCCTGATGCTGGGAAAGATTGAGGGCAGGAGGAGAAGGGGACAACAGAGGATGAGATGGTTGGATGGCATCACCGACTCAATGGACATGGGTTTGGGTGGACCCCGGGAGTTGGTGATGGACAGGGAGGCCTGGCGTGCTGTGGTTCATGGGGTCGCAAAGAGTCGGATATGACTGAGCGACTGAACTGAACTGGTGCTTCCTAAGGCTCACTTTACTTCTCACTCCAGGATGTCTGACTCTAAGTGAGTGATCACACCATCATGGCTGAGTCATTAAGATCTTTTTTGTATAGCTCTTCTGTGTATTCTTGCCACCTCTTCTTAATATCTTCTGTTTCTGTTAGGTCCAGGAGATTGCTCTGTCCACTCCACACATCGACCTGGTATTGCAGATAATAAATTACTTGTTGTTTAATTTAAACCGACTGAGTTGCATCTTTCTGTTACTTGTAGCAAAAAGCATTCTAACTGATACATGTCCATAAATAAAACTACATAATTACTTTGAATGGGTGCCTATTCTATTGCGTATAGAACTAACACTGGAACATTCTTAATTGTTTGACATTTAGGCTATTTAAAATATTTTTGCCATAATAAACAACCCTGATGAGTATCAGTACCTTCATTAATTCAATCTTCAAGCAACACTTTGTGTGTCTATATACCCTCCATCCTCTGACAATAAGTCTCTGTCCCACAAGATTGGTCTCACTGAGGTGCAGGTTCTTATATCTGACAGTTTTGTCAAAGATGTCCATTTTTTTCTTCTAGCAGAAAGAGTATGGACTTTGAAACCAGACAGAAATGGTTAAAAACTTCTGCTGCTTCCTAGCCAATCTTATGAGCTTCAGTTTCCATGCTCTGTACAAAGCTGTTGTCAGGACTCAATGGGATGGTACATATTAAGCAGCCAGTCTGGAGTCTGATGCATGGTAAGTGCTGAAATGTACTTGCTTTTGCATTTTGTTACTTAGAGGAATGTACATGGAAGAAGAGGAATAGGCGTATTGCTCTCAAAATGTGGCAGTAAGATGCTACTTGCTTTCTTTCCAGAAAGGCCAAGACTTCCTGCTATTTTTTTTTTTTTTTTAGTTTATAGTTTAACATAATTCAGATTTACAGAAGAGTGGCAAAAGAATAGCACGAAGAGTTCCTGTATACCTTTTACCCAGCTTCCTCTAAGGTTAACATCTTACATAACATGGCACACCTATCAAAACTGACGAGTTACTACTGGAAATATCAACTATTGACTTTATTTGGATTTAACTAGTCTTTCCACTAACATGCCTTTTCCCCTTCCAGGATGCAATCCAGGATACCATGTTGCATCAGATCTTGCTGTTTTTTTTAATAGACTCAAAGCCTCTGAGGGCTGAGCGGAACACACTTCTGCCGGGAAAATCTCCAGAGCTTGCATTTATTGTGTGCTTAAGGGCAGCCATCCTCACCACACTATGGCAGAGGTATTCCCGTCCTCATTTCACAGATGGAGACGCTGAGACTCAGAGAAGTTGAGAGGCTCCAGCAGGGTCACTCAGAGGCACAGCCGGGCAGCCTGGTTTCTGCTTAGCTGTCTTCCCTAGAGTACACACTCCCCTGACCGGAGCCAGTGTTCCGTGGGTGGCCATGGGGAGCAGGGTCCCAAATGAAGTCCTTTCTGAGGACCCCTCCTCGCTCTGGGTTACCTCCTGGCTGGCAGGCCCCTGTACAGCCCTTTCTCCCACTCCCACCCATTTCTCCCCAGCTCCCAGCAAAGCTGCAGCCTGTCCATCCTCCCACCGTGTGCTTGGCAAAGGCGCCTCCTGGTGTTTGCATTTGAATAGAGGCTCCAGCCTGAAAGCAAACAATGAGGCCCGTGAGGGATGGGGGAGGACTCAACCCAGCACGTTCCTGCAGCCTCTTCACCAGCCACCCTAGGGCTGAAGGCAGTTCTCCACTTACTCAGATGGCTTATTTCTCCACTTGTGGTATCATAGACAGTGCCCTTCTCCCTCTCATTCGGGGACTGACCCTGCTCCTGAGGACAGTTCAGTTCAGCCCAGTCTCTCAGTTGTGTCCTGCACTTTGCAACCCCATGGACTGCAGCACGCCAGGCCTCCCTGTCCATCACCAACTCCCGGAGTTTACTCAGACTCATGTCCATTGGGTCGGTGATGCCATCCAACCATCTGATCCTCTGTCATTCCCTTCTCCCGCCTTCAATCTTTCCCAGCATCAGGGTCTTTTCAACTGAGGAAGAAAAGGGTCTTTTTGACACAGCCTGGGGTCTCCCACCCAGTAGTTCTGCCCACTGCCATGAGGCACACAGGCAGCTTCAGCCTGCTGTCTCAGCTCCCAGCTCCCTCACCACCACCATGGCCTCAAGGGGCTTCTAGTGACCTAACTGCATGCTAGGTGTCTCCTCGCAACAGTGCAGCCGGCAGCTACAAGCATTAATTCGTTGAACAAGAAGATGCGGGTCTGAGCTACCACGCTGGTAAGTGGCCAAGCATGGGCCCAAACCTCAATCTGGCTGGCTCCAAACTATAATCCTTCCACTACACCAAATGTTCCACAGTGATTATTCTCGAAACAAGATCATTGCCAAAACCAACCTCGGGTTCCTGGTGCTGGGAGGACCCGTGCTGGCCCAGATCGGGCCGCGTGCAGATCCCAGGCTCTGGAGAACCAGGCTGGGAACAAAGCCCTTTTCTAAGGCACCTGCCAGAAGGCGGATGAGGGTTCTCGGCCTGGCAGGCAGGAGGGCATGGGTAAGGGCTTGCATCCTGTCAGGGAACAGGCATTTCCTCGTTCAGGTGACACAGTTTGAAGAAAGCTGATAGTGAACCGTGTCTATTTATCTGGCAAACCTGGCCTCGCCAGGGTGGAGCAGCGTTAATCCTCCTGTTTACCTTAAGTGAAACTAGCATTGTCTTAAGCGGGAACCACGTTTCAGGCGTGGGTCTGACCTCAGTCCTGACATAGAAACCAGCAGTGGGGGGAAATCGTCACAGCATTGGGAGCTGCCATCTCAGAGTCACCGACCAGTCGTTTGTGCCATCTTGGTCACAGGTAGTTGGAGTGGCTGGATGGGCCCCGGAGATCTTTAGAGCAAGAGTAGAACAGCTAAGCTGTGCTCGGCACTGTGTACCGTGAATCAAGCACTTTACCCGTAGTGACGCGGTTAAGCCTCGGAACTGCAGTGAGGGAGGTGTAACAACTGTCTCCACTTAACAGATGAGATAACTGAGGCGCAGAGAGCTTAAAGACACTGCTAAGTTCACCCAGCCATTCAGTGGCAGAGCTGCAAGTTGAACCCAGACAATCTGGGTGCATGTAATCATTAGTCTATATGCTGGTGACCAACCTAGACAGAGGTCTGGAGGGACCTTTGACCAAAGCATTCACACTGGCTGTCTATAGGTGATTTTCCTTTTCTATTTGGTTTTCCTATGTATGCAGTGTTAGCTGCTCAATCGTGTCCGACTCTTTACAACGTCATGGAATGTAGCTCGCCAAACTCCTCTGTCCATGGGATTCTCCAGGCAAGAATATTAGAGTGGGTAGCCATTCCCTTCTCCAGGGGCTTTTCCCGACACAGGATCAAACCCAGGTCTCCTGCATTGCAGGTAGATTCTTTACCCTCTGAGCCACCAGGGAAGCCCATTTGGCTTTCTTAGTTTTCTACAAAAATATATGTTTTGTGGGGAGAGGGAAAACAATACAAAGAATTATCCTAGAGAAAAGAGAAGGTCCTTGGTGAGTGCATGCTGCCCAGGGCTCTGTTCCAGAAGGCTTTCACAGAAAATCAGTTTGGAGAGACCGCGGTAGCTCAGGTAGACAGATGGCAGATTTGTCTAAATCATTGATATAAAATGAGAGCTTTACTTATTTACTCATTCATGTATCGCTTCAATTAGTCATTCATTCCTTCAAAAAAAATATGGAGCTCCTGCCCTGTCCAGGTACTGTGGTGGGTGATGGAGACTCAGTTATGCCTAAGACAAGGTCACTACTCTCCAGGGGATTTTGATCCCAGGGTGGGGGTGGAGGGAGCTGTGCTTTCAATTAAGCACCTGGTAACATATTAAGGAATAAAAGGGTTTGCAAGTCTCTTTCCTCCACCAGAGTTTGCACCCTTGAGGGCAGAGACTGGTACAGATGAATACCTGCCACATATTTCAACCATCCATTCATTCATGTACTTTTGCATTACCATGTGGCTTTTGAAAAGATAGGGTATACATCGAAGGAGCAACCCAGATGGTCATTTCTCCAGGTTGAGCGAGGCAGAGAAGAGGGTGGTTAGAAAAATCTCCATAGAGACTTAAGCAGAGGTGTAAGAATGGAGAAGGTCTTCTGCCAGGTGGGGAGGGTGCTTCCCAGTAGAGGGAACAGCATATGAAAAATGACCGTGGTGTGAGAAGTTGCCAGTGCATTTAAGGAACCACCAGAAGTTCGGTATGGCTGAAACACAGACTGTATGTCAGAGGGAGCGAAGACTGGGGGAAGGATAGGACTGGAGGGGTACAAGGCCCAGACTCCAGTGGCCTTTGTCATGCTAAGGACCTGGGACTTACATGTGGTTAAGACACAAGGAGAAAGACTCAAAGGATGGAGGGAGGGGTACATGTTCTGATGTGGTTAGGGTGTGTGAAGCCTTCTCCTCCTCCTCCTCCTCCATTTCCTGTCTCATAAGCCCTCACCTTCCCTTTTAGAAAGGAGTGAAATGGTGGGAAATGAATCTTTCAGGACCTACTATGTGTACCCTGTGCCACCTTTAATCCTTACTCTGGTAGACATCACCAGCCCCATTTTCCAGATGAGGAAACTGAGGCTCAGAGCTGTTAAGCGGCAGAGCTGAGGTTTGCACAGACATGCATTCAGTTCCAAAAGCAACGCTCTGCACACTGGGCCAGACAGAACCACTTAATGTGGAACGAAGCTTTTCTCTTCACTAAGTGTTTCATGTACCTAGGCTCATTGGATTCTTGCCATGACATGGAGTGGTAATTTGGGCAAGCATCATCATTCTCTTTTTCAGGAGGAAAATTGAGTCAGAGGGGTTCATTGACTCCGTGACAGTGATGTGAGAGTTTCAGGATTAGAGACATCCAAAGTACAGAACAGATATCTATCTGAAAACCACACATGGAAACAAAAATAACCCGGAGATGGTTCTCGGTGCAAAGGGGCAGTTGTGGACATGCCACATACCCACAGGAGATCCTCGGCGTGTGGAGGTTTGCAGCTGGAACAGCCGGAGGGGCCAATCCAAGTGGCTGAGCTAATCCCTTCCTTTGCCTTCTGCCTGCTTCCTCTGTCACCTCCAGGGCCCCTCCTGAGGGGACATCTGTAGATTCTCCACGGAATCCCTCATTTAGCCTGAGACCCAGCACAAGCCTGGGTGCAGAATGTTGGTGCAATTTTGACAAGATGCTCACAGAGGTTCAGTGACTAGTTTTAATTAGGCCATCTTTGTTTACGTTTGATGTTTATCAGCTAATTGGCATGGCAAGGTGTGAGTCACACAGCTTTCCCCTGGCATGGAATCAGTTTGTCAGAGAAAAAAACCAGAAGAACAAATGATCCCAATTATGAGAGAACCCACTGGGCTAATTATCCTCCCACTAAGGACAGAACCTCCCCCCTCCTGCTGTTGCTGCTGCAACTGCGGCTGTGGCTACACCAAGTGCCCTGGGTCCCCCGCACCCTGCCCCCAGCTCCAGAACTCCAGAAGCCCGGGATCCAGGCCCCCCGCTGGCCGCCTGGACATTTATTCTCTTAAATTCAGAACTCACATGTCCCCTCCACTCAGACACAGCCAGGCAACGTGTGTCCTTGGACTCAAGATCCTTCTCCCTGTAACCTCTTCCGCGAATAATAGCTCATGTACGTTGTGCCTTTCCTGTGTGCCATACACTGTCGAAAGCACTTTATAATTCTTTCCCCAATAGCATGATGTCAGGTCTTACTATTACCTCCATTTTACAGATGAAGAAACTGAGGTCAGTAGAGATTAAATAAACTGTCCAAGGGCAAGCGACAGAACTAGGATCTGAGCCCACATGATCTTTCATCACAGCACTGGCTCCTGACCATCCTGGATTCTTGCAATGTCAGAAAGGCCCCAAATCTGATCAGTTAGGATCCTTAGGCAGATTCCTGGGGGCAACTCTCCTTCTAACTACAAAGGTACCATCACCTTCTAGAACAGTGCTGTCCAGAACTTTCTGCAGTGTACTGCTCTGTCCAACGCAGTTACCACTAAGCCACGTGTGGCTACTGAGCATGTGATATTGTGGCTAGTGGGACCAAGGAAGTGAATTCTAAATTTTATTTCATCTTAATTTTAACTGAAAGAGCTGCGTGTGGCCCGTAGCTACCCTGATGGATAGGACAGTTCTGGCTGGTCAGCCCTCATTCTTCAAAGGCAGCCGTTCCCTAATCAACCCTGTGTTTGTGACCCTCCCATCCCCCGCTGCAGCTTTCTGGCCTCCTAGGGGGCTTTCTTGGTGCAGACAGAGGGACGGAGGTCTCTTCCTTTTCTGCATTCTCCCCCTCCTGCTCTCTAAGCCCCCTCCAGCCGAGAGGGGCTCGCGTGGAGGAATGCGGCTCGGCTGCCCTTGAGTTGAATGATGATCGTGGACCTTTGGAATGTCCACAAAGCCCCACACCCTCGGCCTCCCCAGTCTCCCTCCTTTACCGGGTAACAGATGGCCCCAGCTTTCACCAGCCGGGCCTGAGCACATTGTCACTCCCAGCTGAAAGTGAAATATTCAGTGGCATTTAAATTAAATAGACTCTAATGCTTCAGTAATATTAATTACGTTTTCATTCATCCCTGGCCTAATAAATCAATGCGGAAAGAGGGGAGGCTCAGGAGGCTGGCAGCCGAGTGGGGCCACCGGGCCTTTGTGTGAGCCCGCACACAATGCCCCCATTCTTACCGGGCCGCGCTTGCCCCTGCAAACATCTGTGCTCAGCCCCTCTCGAGGAGGAGCCAAAGGGGTAACATTTACACTCTGCTCATCCAATTTGTCCCAGCACCAGGGCCTGAGTCAACGGGAAATGTGAAGGCCATGCTGAAAATAACATGCAGGACTCCAATGCCTGTGTGTTTGGAAGCTGGGATGTTTGCAAAATCTCTGGGCCAGAGGGTTAGGGGGCTGATGGAGAGAGGAGGTGCTGTCAGACTTCGAGCTGCAGGACTGTGCTGGCTTAGCTTTGACTGTGGGAGGAAGGTAGGAAGGGGGAAATAACAGCTACCATGAAATGAATGCTTATTATGTGCCAGGAACTGTGGCAAGCACTTTATCTTTATTTTTTAAACAAGGTTTGTTTACTTATTTATTTCTTGGCTGGCCACGTCTTAGCTGCGGCATGCAGGATCTAGTTCCCTGACCTGGGATTGAGCCACAGTCCCCTGCCCTGGGGATGTGGAGTCTTAGCTACTGGACAGCCATGCAAGTCCCTGTGCTAAGCACTTTTATTTTATTCTTTCATTGTATTTATTTATTTCATACGATAATCTGGCATTAAATACCAACTATTATTGGCCCATTTTACAGATGACAAATTTATCTGTGGTTGAGTCAGAGAAATTGAGAAACTTGCTATGGTTCCAGCTCATGTCTTTGTGACTCCAAAAGTCCACAATCTTCACCTCTAGATGTACTCTTACCAGAAAAAACATACAGAAGAAAGGAAGGGGTCGCAAGGGGTGTGTTTTAGGCAGAGGGCAAGAGGCCAACATTTGAGAAGTTTGCAATGCTCCTCTTGGTTTCGGAGGGATTTTGCCTTTGGGGAGGTCTGTCCCTACCCACCGGAGTCCCCACCCCACTCCGGGGCTATACATATGTAAAAGAAGCCAATAAAACAGTGAGAGAGGCTGCCCTCCTAAATCTTCAGGGGACAAAACCTCCCACTTGTGATGCTTCAAAGCTGCCCAGAGCTACCAGTTTACCCCCAGAAGTCCTCACTCAATGCCTCTGATTGGAAAATAAATAGCCTTGCACATAAAAACCACAGGCCAATTGTAAGCCTGGGGAATGGGAAAGTGCCGGGTATGGACCACTGCGCACCAGCCCAGGGCCAGCTCTCCCCAGGCTGCCGAGGCGAGGGCCCAATGGAAAGGGAGATTTCAAAACGGCCCCTGAGATTTCTTTAAAGAGATATAACTGACCTATAACATTGTTTTTTGTTTGTTTGTTTGTTTTACTTTACAATATTGTATTGGTTTTGCCATACATTAACATGAATCCACCACGGGTGTACACGTGTTCCCCATCCTGAACCCGCCTCCCACCTCCCTCCCCATACCATCCCTCTGGGTCATCCCAGTGCACCAGCCCCGAGCATCCTGTATCCTGCATCAGACTTATAACATTGTATTAACTTCATGTGTACAACATAATGATTCAATATAGTGTGAAATGATAGAAAGATTTAAAAAAACAGGTAAACAAATGTTAAATTCTACAACTTATTGCAGAAAAACTAAGAAACACATATAAGCAGAAGGAAGGGAAAACATCACCTGAGTCCTCCTGCCCCATTTTGAACTTTTGGATGAAATGTGGTTTATTGAATTAATCCCCACTGTTGGATATTTGACTTGTTTTTATTTTTCCTATTTCACAAACAGTGCTATAATGAATTTCTTTGTGGCTAAATTGAGTTGTATAACCTCAGAGGTGCATAACCTCACATATGCAGATGACACCACCCTTATGGCAGAAAGCAAAGAGGAACTAAAGAACCTCTTGATGAAGGTGAAAGAGAAGAGTGAAAAGGCTGGTTTAAAATTCAACATTCAGAAAACTAAGATCATGGCATCCAGTTCCATCACTTCATGACAAATAGATGGGAAAACAATGGAAACGGTGACAGACTTTATTTTCTTGGGCTCCAAAATCACAGTAAACTGTGACTGCAGCCATTAAAAGACACTTGCTCCTTGGAAGAAAAGCTATGACCAACCTAGACAGCATATTAAAAAGCAGAGCCATTACTTTACCAACAAAGGCCCATATAGTCAAAGCTATGATTTTTCCAGTAGTCGTATATGGATGTGAGAGCTGGACCATAAAGAAGACTGAGCACCAAAGAATTGATGCTTTTGAACTGTGGTGTTGGGGAAGACTCTTGAGAATCCTTTGGACTGCAAGGAGATCCAACCAGTCCATCCTAAGGGAAATCAATCCTGAATATTCATTGGAGGGATTGATGCTGAAGCTCTAATACTTTGGCCACCTGATGCAAAGAGTCAACTCATTGGGA
This sequence comes from Bos indicus x Bos taurus, assembly GCF_003369695.1. Classification (NCBI taxonomy): domain Eukaryota; kingdom Metazoa; phylum Chordata; class Mammalia; order Artiodactyla; family Bovidae; genus Bos; species Bos indicus x Bos taurus. The sequence continues at coordinate 21,352,761 of NC_040090.1, read as the reverse complement.
AAGACTCTGATGCTGAGAAAGATTGAGGGCAGGAGGAAAGGGGATGACAGAGGAAGAGATGGTTGGATGGCATCACTAATTCGATGGACATGAATTTGAGCAAGTTCCAGGAGATAGTGATGGACAGGGAAGCTTGGGGTGCTGCAGTCCATTGGGTCACAAAGAGTCGGACATCACTGAGTGACTGAACAATAGCAACAACAAAATTGAGGTGCACACACATTCGGGATAAGTATCTTAGAATAAATTTTTCAAAGAGAAATTGTTAAGTCAAGGCAAATATACATGTGTATTTTGAAGGCAGAAATCCCAAGTGTCTGTTGTGTGTGTTTGTGTTATTCGCTCAGTCGTGTCTGACTATGTGCGACCCCATGGACTGTAGCTTGCCTGGCTCCTCTGTCTGTGTAATTCTCCAGGCAAGAATACTGGAATGCACTGCCATTCCCTTCTCTAGGGATCTTCCCAACCCAGGGATCGAATCCAGGGCTCCCACATGGTAGGCAGATTCCTTACCATCTGAGCATCTGTTAGGAATTTTTAAAAAAATGATATGGAAAGAAAGTATCAACCCCAGACCCAATTCCTACCCAGTGTAAACATCCTCACCCTCTGTCACTGAGGCTTGATACTTAAGGCAGGTTTGATTGTGCAAGTTCAAGCTCTGGAACCATCTAGTCAGCATGTTGGTGATTATGATTCAGCATCTGCAGCTCCAAGATGAGGGCAGCAGCAGGTCCTGAAACTCTTCCCTTCAGTGTCCCACAAGAAGCAGCTGAATAAAGTGTCCCAGCCTGTGGTCTCTGGAGTCAGCCTAGATTCAGCATGAGCTCCACCTCTGACAGGCTGATGTCCCAAGGGAAATCATCCATCCTCTCTGAATCTCAGTTCCCCGTCTGCAAATTAATGGGTAATGATGGTGTCTTATCTTATCTCTGTGAAGATTTTATATGTAAAACACTTAGTACAGCGCCTGATACATGGTAAACATTCATCCAACGTTGGCTACTACACTGTTATTAAACTGATCAAAATCAACCCTGAATATTCATTGGAAGGTCTGATGCTGAAGCTGAAGCTCCAGTACTTTGACCACCTGATGCAGAGGTGACTCATTGGAAAAGACTCTGATGCTGGGAAAGATTGAGGACAGGAGGAGAAAGGGGTGACAAGGAATGAGATGGTTGGATGGCATCATTGACTCAATGGACATGAGTTTGAGCAAGCTCCAGGAGATAGTGAAGGGCAGGGAAACCTGGCGTGCTGCAGTCTATGGGGTCACAAAGAGTCGGATACGACTTAGCGACTGAACAACAACAATTAATGTGCTATTCAACCAACCTTATTTATTCGAGTCTTGGAATTTTCTTGAAGGCAGCAAGAGATACCATGAATTGCATCCTATTTAATGTAATGCTTACTTTACATGGGAGGCGATTGAACTCAATCTAATATCCATGGAGGCCCTGCCATGAGATGAATAGTGTTATGCCCTGTGGGGGAAGAGGAGATAAATGTGTCTCCAGGAACCCACTGGCTGTGTGTGGAGCTGGAAACATGCATTAGTAACTCAGACCTAAGGCTGCATGCTGCCAACGACGTAGAGAGGTGTAAACAGCGTGTGTGGCTGAGGCATATTTGAGCTGTATCATTTCTTATGGAAGGAGGGACTTGACGTGGAAATCAGGGAGGTCCAATAACTTGTCTAAAATCACAGAGTTACTAAGACATGAAGCTGAGATTAGACTTTGGTCTGTCTGGTTAAAAAATTCATATTTGTTTACTTCATACTAACAAGCAGATAAAGGTCAAAACCACTCTAGAGTAGAATGAGACCATCTAACAGAATTTGCTGTGATGATGGAAATTTTCTCTATCTACGCTATCCAATATGGCAACCCCTAGCTGCATGTGGCTACTTGGCACTTGAAATGTAGTTAGTTTGAGTGAATCCAAAATCCATTTATGATTTTTCAATTTTATTTAAATGTGGTTAGCGGCTGCTGTGTCAGAGAGTACACCTCTAGACAGAGAAAGCTGATTTAAAGAGTTAATGTTGATGATTAATGCTTTCAATGACCAGGAAGGTAAGACATTTTAAGAAATAAAAAATGAAAAGGAAATCAGACTGTAATTTGAAAGGCACCATTCATAATAATTTAAAAAATAGTTTTCATGGAAGCCAAATATTTTTCCACCCTTGGAGCAACGCATCCATTTGGTTGATGTGCTCTGACCATGCCATCTTTGTGGCTCTTTGTCAAACAGCTTGGGGCCAAGCCAAAGCCCATGGGGAGGGTTCCCTTTGGCAAATGCATTCTCCCTTCTTTTCTGTTTTGTATTTGGCATTAAACCGAGTAACTGTCTCATGCTGAAACCACCACACGTATCTAATTCCCATTTTGTTCTCTGTCAGATTCAGGCAGAGAGCTGATAGAAGAGCTGACACTTTCAGGTCAGAGAAGACTTCCTATCTGTAGTTCTTAATGGCTGGAGCTGTGCAAAGACGCACTAGGCAACCTCAGGGGGAGGTGAGTCTCCCATCAGGGGAAGTGTTCAAGCACGGACTCAACAATGATGGGTACGTCGTATCAAGGTTGTGAATGTCAGATGAGAGCGGAGGGGCAGTTGGACTAAAAGGGCTTTTATGTTATTTCTAACTCTCAAAGTCAGGCTCTTTGTAAAGCAGGCAACTTTTGTCCTGTAAAAGTCTTCCTCTGTCCATATCCCACTGTTATGTTCCGACTAGGAACCCCCTGAGATCAGGATTGTCTCATAATCGTCCCTGTGTTACTGGGCCAGGCATGGAACTTGGCACACGGAATGTGTTCAGAAAACGCTTGTTGTTGCTGAAAGATCATTCAGATCTTGACATCTTAACCTAAACATAAACTGGGAGTCTTCATTTGCTCTGATGAGAGGAAACACCCAGCCCTAGGAGGTAAAAGAGAGGGCACTCTGAGTTACAGAGTGTCTGCTATAGGCTGGGTATTGTGGTGGTGCATTTGCACACATTTTATAGCACAATATCCATAAACTTAGAAAGCAATTATCCTTCAATTAAAAAATAAATTAAAAAAAGAAGAGGTATTAATATACCCATTTTATAGATAAGGGAGCTGAGGCTTGACAAGGAAGTAATCCGTAATCACATAGATAGTTAAGCAACTGGGGTGACAGTCAACAGCCTTTATTACTAATCTTAAACTGGTTTGTGGGGCAAGTGAATTAAAACATTAGGAGGGATCACTGTTGATGACGCCAAGAGACTGGAGAGACATCTTAGGCAACATGATGATATCTCAGTGCTGAAGAGGTAGGGAGATATCTTCTGCTTCTTTACCAAAGAAACCACCGTGTCCTAGGGGCTCACAGCGATACAGGACCAGAGCAGACAACACCATCTCCTCATCTCACCCCTCTCACCCCAATTCTGAAAAATCTTCACCTGACCATGGGAACCCATAGATTGGTGTCTTTAAACTTCTAAAGAATTACTTCAAATGCAAGACCCCCCTTTTTTTCAGCTCCCTCCCACTGACCAAATTTTCAAAGTCCACTTAAGATGTATTAACCAAGACTCTGTTGTAAGTGGCAGAAACCCATTTCAGAGTGGTTTAATGATAAAAGTGGCTCGTGGTGCTGCGAAGGCAAGCCTTCGGGTGTGGCTGCTGATGTGCCCAGGTGATGGTATTATAGAAATCTCTCTCATATATCTTTGACTCCCCTTCCTTCTGTTTTGGCTCCATTATCAGGGATGGCCAGTAGGGACTCCAGATTTATTTCTTACCTGCGTAGCATTTTCAGCCAACCTTCCTCCAATAGTTCTAGAATTGAAAGAAAGGCAGTGCAATACACACTGTTGAAACCATGAGCTGCCTCGTGCCAGTCTGTGCGGGGTTTGACAGATGTCAAAGATGACTGTGTCTCCCTCGAAATTTTAAAACGTCCTGAGGCAGGCCTGAAGGTCCTCGCGCCACTCCAGAGCATTTTGATGCGCTGCTCGGCACAGAAGGTTGTGGGGCTCCCTTCTCCCATATGACCTGCTGCTTCTCTCCCTTCCCTAATCCAAGGCCTCGTCTCTTCATGCCAGAGAGTAGTGTTTGGAGCTTTTGTAAATTTGCCACTTGAAGTAGGTTACTTTTTCTTTTTAATCCTTAGTTATCTCTTGGTAAGTGGTAATTATGCTATCTACCTTGTAGGGCTGTTGTGAAGATTAAATGAGATTCTGTATTTAATGTCGCTGAGCACAGTGCCTGGAGATATCGGCGTTCAGAGTTGGCGCTATTGTTTTCCTTCTTTTTATTATTACTATTAATATATGGGGCAGATATATCAGTCAGCATTTGGTTCATCTAAGAATAACAGAAAACACAAAATAAGTGGCTTAAATAAAATAGATGTTTACTTCTCTCTCATGTAAAAGTCCAGGAAGATAGTCCAGGGCTGGTGTGATGTTACCTGGCGCCAGGGATTCACACTCTTTCTATCTTATTTATCTACTATGCATAGTTCCATTTCTGAGGTCGTCTCGTAGCCCAAAGAGCTGCTCTAACTCCAGCCATCATGTCTCATTCCAGCCAGAAGGAAGAATGAAATGGGAGGAAAAGTTCATGCTTTCTTTCTTCCTAAGAGTTACATACCCCAGTCCTGCACAAATCTCTATGCCAGAACTGAAGTCACACCTAGCTGCAAGGGAAATGGAGCGTTAGGATGTGATTCTGAGCAGCCAGGGTGCCCAGCTAAAAATTGTATTACTGTGGGGGAAGGGCAGGCTCTGCCCCAGCAGAGCAGTGGGAAAGGACCCAGAAGCCAGACTCACTCTGGATGATGGAGCTCAAAGAAAACCATACCTCTGCAAAAAGGGACAAACTGCGCACCTTTTGCTACCTGAAGAATGCAAGACTGACTCCAGAATTTTTAAGAAAGCCAAAAGTTAAAATTCGAGTCTGGAGCTGTCTTCCCTGAGCCAAGGAGCTTTAGCCCAGTCTTTCCCCACTCACTGCCAGCCAGAGCTGGGGAGACATAGAGCACGAGCCCCAGGGCAAACTTGGTTTGAGTCCAAATTCCAGGACTCTTGGGGCTGACTGGCAGCCACTCTGTCTGAGCAACCTGGGGGATCCTGAGAAAAGAATGAACATCCGAATCCCAGAACAAAATCCGCTGCGATGATGCTCCTGCGGCCCGGGGTCTGGCTGGGAGGCCGCACAGTGGGGAGGATGAGGTCATGGTGACAAATGTGAGAAGGGGGAGGGCTCCCGAGGGCAGCAAATGTGCCCAGGAGCCCGCGGCCCACAGAGAAGCCTGCCTTGGGGGCTCCATCCCTTGTTCTGCCATGGCTCTGCTGGGTTTTTGGACTTCAGTCTATCTAGTTAGAAGATGGTAAATACATCTGCTGTCCTCTCTGCTTTGTAAGGCTGCTATCAGCAGCAGCTAGGCTTAGGAATGTCCAGAAAGTGAATAGAGTGCCTAAAGAAAAAGGGGTTTGGTTGCCAGGCGTTGGTGGGGAGGGAGGGATGAAAAGGGAGAGCACAGAGGATTTTTAAGGCAGTGAAACTGCTCTGTATGACACAATAATGGTGGATGCATGTCATTATACATTTGTCCAAACCCACAGAACGTACAACACTTGAGGGCGAACCCTATGTAAACTATGGACTTAGCCTGATAACAAGGCGTCGATGTTGGTTCATTGATTGTAACAAATGTACCACTGATGTGGGATACTGTTGATAGGAGAGGCTGTGGGAGGGACTGGGGAGGGGATGGGAGGGCTGTGTGGGAACTCTCAGTGCTTTTTGGTCAATTTTTCTGTCAATCTAAAACTTCTCTAAAATTTAAAATGTAAAGTCTATTAATTTTCTTAAAAAAAAAAAAAAAAAAAAAGACATGAAAGAGCTTGACCTTGGGAGTAATACTGCCAACTTGGGGGCTGAGTAAACATTTACTGAACAGCTGTTGAAAAGAAATCAACCATGCATATGCATCATCTGGTCCAAAAGCCAACTACTATACAGGGCTATAAAGACGGGCAGTCAGATACTAGGTAAACAGTGATTACCAACATTACTACATTTATCAAGGTAAATGTACTAAAAGAGGTTAGGGAGACCCCAAACATCTATATAACACAGAATTGCTCACATCTTGGTATGGAGTGGTCCATTCGATGGGGGTGGTATTTTAATTTGGGACGTGGAAGTAAAAAAATGACCAAAAATATAGCTACCATGTTATCTGAGTCTTATTGGTATTCCTTTAGGTCATTCCATGATTATTGCCTTTAATTTTTACGTTCAGGAGATAAAACGTTTTAAAAATCGACTTTTTCCCTTTCTTTAAAAGTGAAATATGGTCGATTTACAATGTAGAGTTAGTTTCAGTTGTACAGTAAGGAGATTTGGTTACACATACATATACATTTTTTTTTCAGATTCGTTTCCCTTATTACAGAATGTTGAGTACAATTCCCTGTGTTATATAGTCAATCCTTGTTGATTACCTATTTTATATATAGAAGTATGTAGATATTCATCTCAAACTCCTAATTTATCGACCGCCCCCCACCACCTCCATCGCTCCTTGGTAAGCACAGTTTGTTTTCTGTCTGTGGGCCTGTTTCTGTTTTGTATATATGTCCATTGAGACACAATCAGTTTTTGACAATCTGTGAGTACTTTTGTTCAACATTCGGGTTTTTCTGCTCTATAAAGAAAACCAGGATTGTACATTGCTCTGAAGAAAATGCAGCAAGGTTCCTGAGTCTAGTGGTACTGGGGATGGGTCTAGAGCTGCTGCTGCTGCTGCCAAGTCATTTCAGTCGTGTCCGACTCTGTGCGACCCCATAGACGGCAGCCCACCAGGCTCCCCCGTCCCTGGGATTCTCAGGCAAGAACACTGGAGTGGGTTGCCATTTCCTTCTCCAATGAATGAAAGTGAAAAGTGAAAGTGAAGTTGCTCAGTCATGTCCAACTCTTGGCGACCCCATAGACTGCAGCCCACCAGGCTCCTCCGTCCATGGGATTTTCCAGGCAAGAGTACTGGAGTGGGGTGCCATCGCCTTCTCCAGTCTAGAGCAGGGCTGTCCAATAGAACTGTTTGTGACAGTAGAAATGTTTCAATCTTCACTGTCCTCTATGGTAGCCACTGCTTACATGTGGCTACTGAGTACTTGCAGAATGACTAGTATAAGGGAAGAACTGAATCTTTAAAAAAAAAATAAACTTAAACTACAATGTGGAATAGCCACACGGGGTGAGTGGCCAGTGTATTGGACAGCTTGGGTCTGGGGTCATATTCTTCAGTAGTTCTTTGCTGCTGACATCCAGTGCCTTGGAAGTTTGTTTGGTATCTATGTGCCTGTGTAAGCATATGTGTGCATGTGTTGGGGAAGTGATGCATGCATTAATGAGTGTACAGGAATGCTGCGGAACTTCCCATAGACCCACTTAGGATTTTATCCTCAACACACAAAAATCACAGGCCCAAAATGATGGGTCTGTGACACAGAAAACCCACACAGAAAACCTCTGACCTGAAAAAAGCAGAAGACACCAAGGAATCCAGGAAACAAGCCAGAGGTTACATAGAATTTCTTTGCTGTACATCATGTGTATATTTTTGTTTTAAAAATAGGTCACAACATTCATAGTCACATTAGGTATAATGGATCAGGGGATCAGACTGAGCTTTGTCACCAAGTTGCTGTGTCGGTCTGGCATGTGACATCCCTCCCCGGGTCTCACTTTCCCCATGGTTACTACAGAGATTGAATAAGATGGTGTATAACAATTGTCCGGCTCTTTGATGATAAGGTCTAAGCCAAATATATTCATTTTTTTAATTGAAAAACATGAAGATGGAAAACCTTACTGCAGACGGGTCTAAATCGACAGCAGACTAGGCCAAAGTGTGTACCACATTTTGTGGAATGCTGCAGAGGAAAGAAGTGTCACTGCGGTCCGATCATACACCCAGCTAAGGTTAAGCAGGTTTCTTGACTTCAGGACTTCTCAGAACCTTTAACACTCTCCTGTGAGTCATGACTCTCCAGGGGGGGATCCAGTTGCTGCTTTTCCCAAACTTAGTTGACTCCAAAATTTATTTTGGTTTGAAGAACATCCTATAGGAAGGACTAATGTTCTGCGAAACACACGTAGGGAAAAGCTGACCTGGAGACACTGTGAGTAGTTCTTAGGGACCCTGGTGTCTCCCCAACTTTTGGTGTCCCCCTGCTTCTCTTGCTGGGTGTGCAGGGGTGGGGTTCTGTACTCAGCAAAAAGTCAGATTCTGCTCTCCTTAGTGCAGGTGCGACTCCCCATGGCCCCAGCTCGCCAGCTGCCCCGTGCAGCCTGTTTTGATATGGGGCTATCGTGATTTGCAAATTCCCTCTCTAGCTCAAGTGCACGGACCCGGAACATGCTCCTTGCTGGAGGGACAATGTCAACCGAGACCCCCAGCAGTATGGTGACCTCTGTGGAAGCTGGCAGGACCTTGCAGAGGGCAGAGTTTGGCTCTGCGCTTGTACAATCAGTTGTAAATTCTGCTGAGCTCTATGGATCCATCTGGATGAAAAGATCTGTATAAATGCAAGATCATTATCATTATCAGCTGTCCCAGTTGGAGCCCAGCGATTCGCGAGCCCACAATCAATGGGGCTTTTCCAACAATCCCATTCTACCCAGCTTGAAAAAGGTGTAATTACACGGGGCTGCACATCCTCTGGACAGACAGAGGGCATGTCTGTCCCCGTGTCCATGGTCCCCAGGGTTATGGGGAGAGGAATATCCTAGGCCCCTCACCAGACACATGGACAGAGGTGCCCTCTAGGCCCCGCCCACGTCCAGGGCAAGTAAGACACTGCACCCCAAGCTTCCTCCACCCCAATCTTTGTCCTGGCGGACGTGAGGGGTAGCACTGTTTTTGCCTCTCTGCAGCTCAGGCGGTCTCAGGAGGCATGTGAAGGCTGCCTACAAACTTGGACTCAGAGAATCTTCCTTTCCAAAGCTGCCTGCCCACAGCACGCAAGGATAAGAGAGTCTTCCAATCAGGGCAACTCTGAGCTAGAGGACATACACCCTACTTCATTCTTTCCTCGCAAATCTCTGGCACTTCTAACTGTGTGACCTGGGGGGAAGTTTATTTACCTTTCTGAGCTCTCTGAAATAGGGATGGCAATTCTTACCTACCTGAATACAGATGGTCCAAGACCAGTTGGGTTTTTGAGCACCCTTGCTTATTAGGAGAGCGGGATCTTTTCATTCTTACTCAAAGACTTTGGGTACTGTAGGAGGGTACACTTCCTTTTTTAAAAATGATTTTGCCTGGAAGTCATCCAGGGTACTCAAAGGCCAATTCGGAGTCAGAACCTTCATAAGAGTCAGGCTCCTAGGAAGTTCACCAAGGCTGACTTTTCTGTTTCACACTCATCAGACCGCAGCCTCCCCTCAGCCTCCGGGGCCTGTGTCCTCACAGATGTGGGAGTGGGTAATGAGCGGGTGGTCCCCACAGTGGCCTGTCTTGCCCCTAACCTCTGGTGCCTGGACCTCTAATGAGGCAAGAGGCTTTTGTTGTTGTTGTTCAGTCGCTCAGTCATGTCTGACTCTTTGGGATCCCACGGACTGTAGCACGCCAGCCTTCACTGTCTTTCACTGTCTCCTGGGGTCTGCTCAAACTCATGGCCACTGGGAGACATTTTCCCATCTCCAAATGTGCCTCCCACACAACGGCTGAGACGTGTCCCGTCCTCTTTGCCCCTCCCCACCCCCAATTCTCTTGAGAAAATTACCAGAGAGCTGAGAAGAGAGATGATGCGGCTGGAAAGGGAACCAAATAGGTAGGCGGGGAGGTGAGGTGGGGGAACGCGTCCCCTGTCAGCTCTAGAGACACAAAGTTCAGGCCACTTTCGCTGCCTGCCCATCCCCCACCACCACCACCCCCAAATAGTCAGTTCTGACCTCAGGCTGGGGAGTGTCCCAGAACAATGAGTCCTTCACTCGGGTTCATTTTTAACTTTTAAAAATGGCCTCTGTGACCTGCCAGGGTGAGACTTTGGCCTTTTGGTGTGAGGGAAGTGGCCATTCTGAGGATGTGCTTGACACACACACAAGATTCTCCTGTGTGACCTTGGACTGCATCTCTGATAAATAGACTGGCCACGGGAGGTCTGGCCCACTGACCTCCCAGGTGACCAGAGTCCTCCACGGACCATGGCTGACTGGACGTTCAAGGGACACCCTTGGCTGCGTCTGAGCAAGCAGAATCCAGCAAGCTCGAAGAGCATGTGGACCTGAGATCTGGTACTGTCTACTGCGCTAGTGGCAAAAACCTCCTGAGCAGATGTAGGCATTTCCCAAAGCATGTCTGAGTTCGGGGCAGGGAGAACTGGTGTGGCCTCTGCTTTAGGACAGACACTGGGGGCTCCAGCCAGCCAGCTCATTCATTGGGGTCCAGTCTCCAGGACTCTGGCATCCCTGGATTGGTGGACGTGAGTTTGAGCAATCTCCAGGAGATAGTGAAGGACAGGGAAGCCCGGCATGCTACTGTCCATGAGGTTGCCAAAGAGTCAGACACGACTGAGCTACCGAACAAGACAAATAGTAAAAGAACCCATCTTGGTGGGCGTTGTTCATTTATAATGCACAGGGACATGTTGATGAAGACTGAATATATAATACTTTACCAGTCTAATAATAAAAAAATTAAGACGCTACCTCCTGTCATTCTTAAAAATGAGCCTCATTTATCCCATTCATTAGGCCTTTATCTGGGACCTGGATGTCAGCTCTTTAACATAAGGAACACTTAGAGTATGTAGAAAATGTAAATAACACCCAAGGCTACCCTAAAAACATCATAAAGAAGTCAAGAGGCTGCCCTCAGTTTATTAGCACATATTTCACAAGTCATGTTTAGCAAATTCAGTCCTGATGAGCCCTGCCTTTTATCTGTCAGTAAACCTTCTCCTGATGCCATTTGTCATCTGGGTGTTTCCAACATGAAAAATCACATGAGCTAACTCAACTGGCTTCAGCGAGCTGGCCCAAGAGGACTTTGAGTCATATCCCAGAGGAAGGGTGGTGCCTGTAGCTAGAGGCAGGTGGGCAATGATGTGTGTTAGGTCTGCCAGACGCTGCATGAGGTAGTCATACATCCTTCCACATAAGGAATCCTGGAAGTAGATTTTGTTACCCTATTTTTGCAGATGAGGAAACAGGTTTAGCGTAAAGAGCCCCAGAACAAAGGTTACTACCATACCGTTTGCCTCTCATCCTCTGGTTCTTCTGATGACACCACATGGCTTCTCTTTACCTTTAGTCTCTTCCTGGTGCCATCACTTCTAACCATGGGACCTGGCTTAGTGTTTGGTTCACTTCTCCAAACTTCAGAATTCTGACCTTGTCAATGGAAATAACTGTGTTTGTCCCACTGCCCTCACTGGGTCGCTCTGTGGATGACATGAGATAATATATAAGAAGGGGAAAGTGAGAGTCTTTCTCTGCCTTCTCTTTAAGGTTTCAGGCCAGTCCTATCCAAATCAGTCAAGGAGAGGAGAGTAGCTCCAGGTATGTAGAGAGAATACTATGACAAGTGCAATTCAAGAGTAATAAACCACCTTTTCCACTCCATACAAGAACATCTCAAGCCATAGGAGCTTTCAAAAGCCCACCACTTAAGATGAAACTGTTCCTACTGAGACCCTGTAGAGAAGAAAGATATCAACTACCTTCCCTCAAGCTTCCTCAACCAGACACAGGAAAGGAAAGCGGCTGAGGGAGTCTGGAGGTATTGATGAAGAGGGTGGAGGTGCTGTGGTTTTAATGAGTTTTTCGCTGGGTCAGCTCGTGGCCTCCATGACAGTGGAGGCAAAGTTTTTAAAGTAGAAACACCCCTGAGCCACAGCAGTTAGGAATAACACTCAGTTGTAACATATAGGATGCTTCACAGAATCCATATTTCTGTTCAATATGGGAATTTTTCAGATTGAACGTCAATCCGGAAGCTATTCAACTAGCCAAGGAGACGATAACATGGGACAGGATGTCAGTCCCACAGGACACAGGGGCTGTGAGCCAGGGCATACCACGTATGGATTAGAGGAAGTGGAAAGCCCCGGGGCAAGCACAGATAGAGGCAGACAGAGTCCTCACAGAGAGGAGCGAGGGAAGTGCAATGGGGATATTATGGAGCATATGGAAAAAAGAGGATATCATGGGCATTATTTTTGGCAAAGCCCAGGTTATTTTTAAAAACTCTATTTTGAGAAAACGTTCAATATCTAGAAAAGTTGCAAAAATATCCATAGAACTCCCGACAGCATATTCTTTACCCAGAGTCACCAATTGTTGATATTTTGCCTCGTTTACTTTACCACCCTTCTCTCCCCTACCCTACCCTGTCCTTATATGATTTCTTTCCCTGAACATTTAAGAGCAAACTGCAGACCCAATTCCACTTTACCCCTAAAAACTTTAAATTTCCTAAGAATAAGGGCATTTTTTACATGACCTCAATACAATTAATTACAGAATTTATTAAAGGTTTTAATGTAACGCAAGGGTAGGAAAATTTTTTTCTATAAAGGGACAGAGAAAAAATTTTTATTAATTTTTATTGGTGTATAATTGCTTTACAATGTTGTGTTAGTTTCTGCTGTACAGCAAAGTGAGTTAGTTATACATATCCTCTCTGTTTTTGATTTCCTTCCCATTTAGGTCACCACAGAGTACTCAGTAGTATTTGCTGTGCTATACAGAAGGTTCTCATTAGTTACCTATTTTATACATAGTAGTGTATATATGTTCATCCCAGTCTCCCAAGTCATCCCACTCTCCATCCTCCCTTGATCCCCACACATTTGTCCTCTATATCTGTGTCTCCATTTCTGCTTTGCAAATAAGATCATTTATACCATTTTCCTAGAATCCATATATATGCATTAATATATGATATTTGTTTTTCTCTTTCTGGCATACTTCACTCTATATGACAGTCTCTAGATCTCTCCATGTCTCTGCAAATGGCACTGTTTCTTACCTTTTTAATGGCTAAATAATATTCCATTTCCTATATGTACCACATCTTCTTTATTCATTCCTCTGTTGATGGACATTTGGGTTGTTTCCATGTCCTGGCTATTGTAAATAATGCTGCAATGAACATAGTAAGGGTTAGGGACAAGGTCTGAACCCAGACTCCAAGGCCCAGGTTTTTATCTACTGGCTTTCTTTAGCACTATGGCTGGTTTTTGGACTCTTGTATTATTCATAAATAATCACTTATGCTAACTGAAGTCAGGGTGCATATCATATGACAATCTCCTGGCTTTAGTTCCTCTATAGAGTGTAGTTCTCTTCACCCTCATGAGCATCTATGCCCAGGAATGCATTTTTGTTTTGGTTCCCACTGTCTTGATTTGTTCTTGCCACCTCTGTTCTTAGGAATCAGGCCCTTTCTCTGAGCCCCACTATAGCAGGTTGGCCCTAGAGAGACTTCTTGGTTGATAGCTCACTATCATCTGACTCCCAAATCACTAAGATGCTGGATTCACCACTAATGAGTGCTTGAGGCCTGGCAGGTCCCCTTGGAAGCCACTGCGTTGATAGTGGTCTAATCTTTGTGAGCCGCCTAGGTATACCTTTCCTCTGTGGGTGGAACAACCAGCAAAGGTTTCCTGGGGGAGGGAGAGCATGGGCTGTGAAGCACAGTAATCTGAAAGATGTGAGAAAAAAATCAGTCAAGAGCGGAGAGAAAAACTCTAAAGAGATTACTTCCAGGAATATAAGCCTGCATTGATTTAGCCACACAATGATGCTTTGTATCCACCATTTTGGTGGAATCTGTCCTTCTTGAAACAATTTGCTTTGTATCATAGCCCAAGGAAGAGGCCCAGTTATTAGACACATACAGACAATAGAAGACTGTCCTTTAGGTAAACCATACACGTGGAGCTGATAAAGAGACACATTGCCCCTTTATTAGAGACAGAGGAAACCTTGATAACTAAGAGGTCACCAAAAAAGGTCAAGTCTTCTAAGGTTTTGTCTTATTGCATTTTAATCGTTCTCTCTCTCTCTGGTCAAATAAGGACAAATGTTATCTAAACGGAGGGGCAGCTTAATGGGATGGAAAGACTAGCAGTCAGATAGTACTAGGGAAGTCATTAGATGTTCACTGGGAAAGGCTGAAGGTGTCTCAATCCAGGGGTCTGACGATTTGCAATTTTGAAAGTAGCCAAAGGTGGCAAGGAAGACTCCGTTGGTCATATTGACATGTCATGGGACACTGATGAACTTGCCAGACTTTTCAGTGAAAACAAGGAGTTACCCTCATCATCTGGGTCATTACCATATGGTCAGGGAGCAATCTGGTCACCTCAGACAATGTGGACTAGTCTTTTTTTTTTTTTTAAAGTATTTATTTATTTGATTGCATCAGGCCTTACTTGTGACATGCAAACTCTTTAGTTACAGCTTGTGGGATAGAGTTCTCTGACCAGAGATTGAACCCGGGCCCCCTGCATTGGGAGCATGGAGTCTCAGCCATTGGACCATCAGGGAAATCCCAATGTGGGCTGATCTTTAAGACCAACACAACAAACCTAGGAGCAGTCTAATTTTCAGTGTGTCGGAATGTGGACTCAGGTTTGAATTGTAGGTGAATTGCGAGGTTATCAGTCAATTTGTTATATCTTCATTACTTTGCCAACTGCCTTGAGGTGGGGTTGGAGCTCAAGAGAAGTAGTTGGATTTGGTCATAAGCAGAGAGAACCTGACTCCTGCATCCCTCTTTCTCACTGAATCCTACACTTGATGGGATAACAGTATTTCTTTAGCTGGGGAGCAGGGGGAAGGAGTAGGGTTTAGGGTAGGGTGGGATTTGTTATTTCTTTCCTTGCCATCTCTACCAAGCAACATTAGCTTCCTGTTGGAAGGAAGAAGCATTTTTAAATTTTGCCTCTTTTCTCTTAAACTGAAAATTTTAAAATTTGTCAAACTACTGAGAAAAATGCTTCAATCTGTTTTTTTTTTTTAATTGTTCAATCTGTTTTTAAGATCCAGAATTTCCATAGTTTTCCTCCCAGATTTTGTTTGAAAGCTAAAAATAGCAAGAAGAGTTCTTAAAGCAAAGTTAGGAATAGCGGAACTAATTTCTTGACTCTCAAGAGACCTACAGGCAGCAAGATGCAAATGAAGGCTAAACTGATCACTGATACACTAGGAAATCTTCGGCCCACAGGATTTCTTGGTAGTTTTCCTTGATCTCCTAGTTTTGACCCACTGAAGAATGAAGGGCCTCCCCACCTTTCATCCCACTGTGCTTTGCATGTATGTATGTACGTGTGTGTACGTAGATAGAATTTACCATACTGCATTACAATCAGTTACATATTTCTTCATTTTTGTGATCCTGGAATGCAGTAAGTGCTCAGAAATTAATTGTTGGTTGATTTGAATTACATTTTCATGCACCTGCTGAAACTAAAAATTCTTTACGAGGAAATATATGAAATGCAAGCTTCTCTGATGGCTCAGCGGGTAAAGAATTCACCTGCAAGGTAGGAGACCCATGAGACACGGGTTCAGTCCCTTGGTTGGCAAGATTTCCCTGGAGAAGGAAATGGCAACCCACTCCAGTATTCTTGCCTGAAAAATCCCATGGACAGGGGAACCTGCCAGGCTATTGTCCAACGGGTCATGGCTAAGTGACTAAGCACACAAGCTTTCATAGATTCTCTTTCCTTTCTTCCTTCCCTCCTTCCTCTCTCCCTCTTTCTCTCCCTCTTTCTCTCTCTTTCTTGAAAGGATTGGCCTTATGTCACCTTATTACTCTCTTACAGACCACCTGCTTTCCCTGGGAGTCTGGTCTAACCTCTCTGCTTCCTATAAAAGATTAATTCCCTTGGACGGAGGAGCCTGGTAGGCTGCAGTCCATGGGGTCGCTAAGAGTTGGACACGACTGAGCGACAACACTTTCACTTTTCACTTTCATGCATTGGAGAAGGAAATGGCAACCCACTCCAGTGTTCTTGCCTGAAGAATCCCAGGGATGGGGGCGCCTGGTGGGCTGCTGTCTCTGTGGTCGCACAGAGTCGGACATGACTGAAGCGACTTAGCAGCAGCAGCAGCATGACATTTTTAGAAATATAGCACAGTAATTAAAATGTATTTTTAAAATGAAGTAGCCTCCTCTGATATATCTGACATGTCTGCTAATACCAGACTCAGTATCGCTCAGTCGTGTCCGACTCTTTGCAACCCCATGGACTGTAGCCTACCAGGCTCCTTTGTCCATGGGATTTTCCAGGCAACAGTACTGGAGTGGATTGCCATTTCCTTCTCCAGGGGAATCTTCCCGACCCAGGGATTTAATCCGGGTCTCCTGCATTGTAGACAGACGCTTTACCGCCTGAGCCACCAGGGAAGTCCTATTACCAGACTGAATATACACAAATAATACAATATTGATCTGAGATGCGTTTTTTTAAAGCAGAGTTCAATCGAATGGATCAGCCCTTTACAGAATTAGTTTTCCCCTCATCAGTGGGTTTTACCTCATACATTTTTTCAGAAGGTTGTTATGATGAGAACAAACTTATGACCTAGGAGTTAATCTGGATTCTAGATTCCTATGTGTGTTTTTTTTTTCTTTAACTTATGTTGGCATTACAGACTTAATCATGACTGTGCCTCGTCTGAGGCCTGAAAAGTCAACATATAGGGAAGGCATGTTCACTTTCCAAGAACAGAGACATCTCATCTAAGGATTAAGAGTATGTGACAGATTAAGGAGGTTTATCCCTTTAAGCATGAAAACTTTTCTATTATTTTAGCAATCTTAGATGGAAATCTCTTTCAAATACATTACGCGCTTGCCCATCTCTGTTTTGTCTTGTCCCCCATGATTTTAAGCCCTAGGAACTGCCCATAGTTTGTCTCTTCCCTCCTGGCTCAGGGCAGCATCACAGTGGAGGCTGGCTATTCTACGAGGAAGCCCCGAGGTTCTTCATTTCTACGTCACCTTGGGGACTGCCTAACTTCCCCTACCCTTTCCTCCTGCCCTCAAAATGGTCATACTGGAAATACTATTCTGTACTGATTAGAGGAATAATAGATATTTGTTGAAAGTTTGAAATAATATGCAGCTCTATAAAGCAGGAAGATAACAGTTGGGAAGGTACCCTTCCAGAATTTTTAAGTGCATAAAAATAAATGCCATTCATTAGCTGTATGTAGGACTTTTGTCAAGTTTGTTTTCTAGTCTGTAAAATGGGAATAGTTATTTTATAAAAGGGTTGTGAAAGTCAACTGAGCTTCTGGCAGACTGGCATATTGTATTGCTGTTCAGTAGCTGTCTCCTCTGTGACCACACTGTTCTTTCTTTCCTTTGAAAGGTCTCCCGTTCTGCAGTTAGTCTTCATCCCTGAACAGCTCTTTCAGTCAAGTCTTTGTTGCCGCATGCCTGAATAGTAACAAGTTGCCCCTACTTTTTGCCCACCCCCTTCTTTCCTTCTATCCCTATAACAACCATCAGCCATGCCATATCACCTATGACATCGAACTCAAGCTGGTTTCTGATATTCCCTTATCGTCAGATTTATAATCTGCCGAGGACCTTATCTTTCACCACCTCCTCTCCAACCTCAGGTTCACTCCTACCCCTAAGACCTTGCTCTTGTTTTCTTTTTCTACTTTATCACTTCTAATGTCCCCTATCCTACTCCTTTCTTCCCACTCTCTAGAGAAAAATCCAGTTTTTCTAGATTCATAGAAACACAGATCTTTAGAACTAAAAGACTTTTAGGAAAGAGAGTGTCTATTCAGATTGATAAAAACTGTGACCCCAGAAGCTGCCTTTCTTTAAACAAATTATTTATCTATGTATTTTTGATCGTGCGGTGTCTTTGTTGCTGTGAGCAGACTTTCTCTAGTTGTTGTGCACAGGTCTTTTGTTGCAGTGGATTCTCTTACTGGAGAGCATGGGCTCAGCAATTGTGATGCATGGGCTTAGTCACCTTACAGCATGTGGAATCTTCCCTGACCAGGGATAGAACCCATGTCCCCTACATTGGCAGGTAGATTCTTAACCACTGGACCACATGGGAAGTCCTAGAAGCTGCCTGTTTAAGACTCAACTCAAGAGGTGTTTCATCTGTGTCACTGACTCAAAGAATCTGATATTCTCAGTACTTTGGGTAACACTGGTTCTGTTTGCTCAGCTTTTCAAGTGTAGAAGCAAGGTGCTCTTATTTCACATCCCCCGTGGCACCCAGCACTGCGCATGTACACAGAATTTGCTCCATAGATAGTTATTAATTGATGAATCAGTGAGGCAGACAATTATATAAATTAAGAGAGTCCCAGAGGGACTGCGATAATTAGGAAAGACTTCATGAAAAATTAAGATTTGTGGTAGGCTTTGGAGGATGAGCATTCTGATTTATTTTGCCCAGAAACAAAAATTTGATCTGCAAAATGGTTTTTGCATTGCTTCAAAGTGCTAGAGGTGGTGTGGGAGACCTGGGGAGTCATATCCTTCTTGGGGCTTTCTATAGTGCCTGCATGCTGCCGACTCTGGAATATACCTCTCTAGCCTGAATCTTGCCCTTGAACCCTAGACTAATCTATCCCATGACCTGCTGGACAGCAGTCCATCTCACAGACTCTCAGAGGTCCCAGACTAGGTTCCTCACCCTTTACTTCCTCCCCTTTTTACTCACTCCACCCAAGTCTTTTCCACTTCAGTAAATGGTGCTTCCATCCTCCTGGTTAATCAGGCCTCACTCTCTGGAATCATCCTTGGCTCCTTTCCCTTGACATCCAATTCATCAAAACATCCTGTTGGTTCTACCTTCAAAATATATTCAGAATCTGACTTCTCAACGCTTCCACTGCTACCTCCAACCCAGTCTTCCTGCTCTGCAAATCTGCTGTCTTCATACCTCATAGGAAGTGAGGAATATTTGTCTATTTTGTTGATTGATTATATCTCTCTCACCTTCTAGTGCACATAAGGAGTTCAAAAAGTGCTTGCTTCATGAAATAATTCATTTTGTTCAGAAGTTACAACCTGAGCACAGGCAAGTGTATGGATATCTATCTTTCTGCCACACCCGGCCTTCTGGGCTCTCAGTACCAGGAGTTCCTCATAGTTCAACCAGCCACGCCAGCCTGAGACCCAAGCAGAGGGCAGAGGAAGTTTGATTACTTCCTTGACCCTGTCTTCCCATCTTGTCACTGTCCTTTTTCTTGGCTCAGGAGGGTTCTTCAACAATGACAAAGTAAGTCTGAACTAAGGTCCTTACTCAGCTCCAAGCCTCAAGAGTGCTCATCATCACTTCTCTCTCTCCATCCATCACTAAGAATGGATCCAATAGATTCATCACAAAAATGTAATACATTATATTTTGGGAGCACTGACCATGTGCATGCATGCTTGGTACTAAGTGTTTTCCTATATTTAGTTCTCATCAACTCCATGAGATAGATGGGATCATTGTTCCCATTTTGTGAGGGCCTGGCTCCCTGAGAGATGAAAAGACTTGCCAAAGGCCACACGACTAGGATGCAGTGATGCAGCATTCCAACCTAAGTCTGTGCGCTCTAGAGCTCACACTTTAGCAGAGGAAGCTGATCCTCTAGATCTGTGCTCTCTTCCAGACGGCAGCCATCACTGGGATCCAGTAAAATGGGCTGTCGGGAAGATCCCCCGGAGAAGGAAATGGCAACCCACTCCAGTTTTCTTGCCTGGGAAATCCCATGGATGGAGGAGCCTGGTGAGCTACGGTCCATGGGGTTGCAAAAAGTCAGACACGACTTAACGACTGAACGACAATAACTTTTCACCTGCCATTTCTTCTAACCTAACCTGACCATGAGGTGATTCCAAGCCACGTAAATGGAGAGGGAAAGAAGAGCTGCCTCTTTCTTTCCAGAGCTGTGCTGCACCCCGGGCTCTAGGCCACATCAGCTTAAGCTGGGGCACTTGGGCCCTGAGGGAGGAGGAAGCAGCTTCTTTAGCCCTCAGAACAGGCTGGAGCTGAGCTGTGAGGATGAGTCTAATACCTTATGCTATCACCTCAGCTCCCGGATTACTTCCCGTTTCAAAGTCGCTGAGGTGGACACAAAAGGGAACAAGAGCCGGAGGCCTTGGCATCTCTGTTAGCCAGGTTCGACCTCCAAAGGTCAGACAGTCTTATCTACACAGGACGCAACTTCCCCAAACACTTCAGCCTGGGAGACAACTTACTGCCTCCTCTCCTCCTTGTTTCTCATCTGTTCCCCCAGAGCTCTCGCACCCTGTGCCAGTGAGGTCCGTGAAGAAAGAAGGATGGGGTGGGGCAGGGAGGCGGGAGGGCTCAGTCTGGCCTGGTATTACCCCGCCACCCATAAAAAGGCTTCACTTGGAAGCTTCCTAACCTGAAGTACAAATGAGACCCCCTGGGATCCCAAAATAGCTCCCCTCACAGCTGCACAGCATCCATTTATAGCACTGCCGCTCTGCAGCCGTGGGCCGCTTCTCAGAGGGCACCTCTGAAGTCAGTTCCCGCGGACATCGGGCTCAATGTCATTTGAGAAGAGAAACACTCATAAAGGACCTATTATGGTCTTGTCACTGTTTCTCAGGACTTGCCTCAACCCTCAGAGACGTTAAAGAACCACATTTGTCTTGACCAGGAGCCGAGCCGCCTCGTGTCCAACAATAACCCAGAGCGGCTCATGCCGTCCCTTCCTCTGTGCCCAACAGCAGGTGAGAATGTTCTTCTTGGTGGCAGCAGGACAAACAGTTCCAAATTTATGCTTGGGCCTCAGGCCAAGTAACTCGGACACCCCCAGGGTGGATCCTCCATCGGGCTCTGTGTATAAAATGTCCATTTATTAGCAAGGAAAATAATTGAGGCCTTGAATTGGCGTTATCCATGCATGTCATTTGTACCTAGGCTGAATGTCACATTATAGAGCAAAGAAACACCCCCAAGCCCAAGGAGGTATGTTGAGTACTTCCTTCTCACATGAACTTTGACCCACTTTCTCACACGTGGCTTATTTCGAGAGGGACTGAAGCAGTCCATTGATAATCAAGTGCATTAGCTTTTTTCACTCCCAACTCTGAGTGGAGCCGTGAGGTCAGAAGTGACCCTAGCTGGCCTCTTGCAGTTTGGTCTGCCTCCCTCCGCCTTCTGTGAGAGCCACTGGCACTTGTTTTCAGGAAACAAACATTTATTTTTGTTAAGGCAAACACAGGCCTCCTCTGGAGCTTGTCCAGAGTGGTTTTCTGAGGGCGGGTCTTCCTTTAGAAAGGTCTTCCTTTCTAAAGTCACTGAATGGGAGCCACTCTTCACTCATCCACTTCAAGAGTGGAGGCCTGAAGGGAGCCTACAGGGGCCGGGGTCGCTGGCTGGACACGTCTGCTGCTTTAAAGCAACAGGGGCCCCAGAGCAGAGTGGCCAAGAATCTAGATCGCACAGCCACACTGCTTGAACTGCTGCTGAGTTTCCACCAAATGCCAGGTGTGTGGCTCTCAAGTTTCTGTGGTTGCTGAATGTCATTGCTTCTGTTTGTGGAGAAAAGATGGTAACAGTTTCTTGATGTGAGCTGTTCACATATATATTCACTTCAGTTCAGTTCAGTCACTCAGTTGTATCTGGCTCTTTGCGACCTCATGAATTGCAGCACGGCCAGGCCTCCCTGTCCATCACCAACGCCCGGAGTTCACTCAAACTCACGTCCATTGAGTTGGTGATGCCATCCAGCCATATCATCCTCTGTCGTCCCCTTCTCCTCCTGCCCCCAATCCCTCCCAGCATCAGAGTCTTTTCCAATGAGTCAACTCTTCGCATGAGGTGGCCAAAGTACTGGAGTTTCAGCTTTAGCATCATTCCTTCCAAAGAACACCCAGGACTGATGTCCTTTAGAATGGACTGGTTGGATCTCCTTGCAGTCCAAGGGGCTCTCAGGAGTCTTCTCCAACACCACAGTTCAAAAGCATCAATTCTTCAGCGCTCAGCTTTCTTCACAGTCCAACTCTCACATCCATACATGACCACTATATATTCACTTGGTACATACAAATCTCTCAGGTTAACCAGCTATCTTTATTATCTTGGCTCAGAAACAAACTTTATCACATATGATCGCTTGTATCTTATTTTGTAATCAATGCTTTAAAGGGTTAATCATGTGTTACAGAAGGCTGCATGCTGAAGAATTGATGCTTTTGAACTGGTGCTGGAGAAGACTTTTGAGAGTCCCTTGGACAGCAAGGAGATCAAACCGTCAATCCTAAAGGAAATCAACCCTGAATATTCTTTGGAAGGATTAATGCTAAAGCTGAAGCTCCAATAATTTGGTCACCTGATGCGAAGAACTGACTCATTGGAAAAGACCCTGATGCTGGGAAAGATTGAAGGCAAAAGGAGAAGAAGGTGGCAGAGGATGAGATGGTTGGATGGCATCATTGACTCAATGTACATGAATTTGAAACTCTGGGTGATAGTGAAGGATAGGGAAGCCTGGTATGCTTCAGCCCATGGGGTTGCAGAGTTGGATGTGGCTTAGTGACTGAATAACAACCCAACATCCCACTCCACATCACCTAACTCCCTGTGGAAGGGCCAACTATGTTCTACACACACACACACACACACACACACACACACACACAGACATGCTGGGTCAAATCCCTAACAATATAACTATACTCTGTTATCACTTATGTTCATTGAGAAACCAGAACCCCAAGTCAGAAATCCTGGCCCAGCTCCTAACAGCTGTGTGTCTCTGGCAAATCAGTTAACCTCTCTGGGCCGGTTTCCTTATCTAGAAAATGACCAGATGGGGTTTAATGATTCCCAAGGTCTGCTTTGGCAATAAAATTCTATGACTCATGTTCATGCTAAGTGTCTAGGGTTAGGAATGGTTATAGAAAAAAGAAATGTTCCAGATATAATGTGAAGCTGCCATGACCCACAGATTATAGTATTAAATTTGAGAATAAATTACTCAGGGATCTTCAGTTTTTAGAAAGTTTGGTGAGAGAGAGAGGCATTCATAGTTTTCAATCATTTAGTGAAAAGGACCAATCTCTCCCCAGGAAAGTGTTAACTCTATTCTGTGAGGCAGGGAAGTGGCCATAGAGAAGAAGCCAAGAAAAGGGAACTGGAGACAGCACACAGATTATAAATGGTGCACATAAGGATGTTAACAATAGTGCTCCTGCTATCTTTAGCCTCTTGCTTAGGGCTAGCACCCCGTGATCTGCGGTTGAATGAGATGGTTTTCCTTTGCCATACTGTGTTATTGTCCAGATTCAGAAGAAAATGGTCCTTCTGTTCTCACTATGGTGGTTCACAATCTGTGGCCCCCTCAGCCCAGATTTTTAGCTCAAATAGAAGATGTGTGGGCCAGATTTGTCCATAAATGACAGGTGGTGATGGAAGACTCTGTGGTCTGGGAGAGGGAATGCCAAATAAGACCAAACCCAGCCCATTCCTGTTTGAGGTCTGCCTGAGGGATTGTGGCCTTGGCAAAGTTTTCAACCAGTTCTTCATCTGTAAAATGGGCAAAAATTGCCGTGGTTTCTATCCTCCTGGCTGCAAGAGTACCAAAAACTGAGCAAGCGATCAAAAGGCCAAGGTACTACTAATGTTGAGAGTACAAAACACGAGAGTATCAAAACACCGATAATGTTAATATCAAGGACGTCCATTGTGCAATTACTGTTTGTCTGGTGCTATGCAAAGCCCTTTATTACAGAATCTCTTTGGATTCTTATGATTGCCCTATACAATAGGCCCAGTTATCGTTCCTATTTTTCAGATGAGGGCATTGAAGCTCAGAAAAGTTGAATTGCTTTCTCTCAAGGTGGTACAGCCATGAGGTGACCAAGCTGGGATTTGAACCGGGAACTGTTTGTCTACATAGTTTGGGTGGTCAATAGTACGTGCCATTACCCAGCCTCCTTGCATTCAGATGTGTGTTTCCTGTAACAGCAAAACTGGCTTCGTAAATCTGAAAATTGATGCTCCAGTCCGGGAGATGCTTGGGGATAAGAAAACTGACATCACTACCCAATCTGGCTTACAGTTGTATCCATCTGTTTGGGCTACGACTTTGTTTGATTTCTCCCTTATCCTGGCTTTTTTATTTGGTTTCACTCAGGAATGACATAGCCTGCCCTCCCCAGACTCCTGAAATACTGACTCAACACCATGCCTTCTGCTATTTTCCTGAGGAACGATTGGGTTGCAGTCTAACTTGTCCCATAAAATTGTTTCTCACTGCATTCCCTTCTCTGAAGGAAAGGGGTAGGGTTATTACCCAGGAATTTCTCTACATTGAAAAGAAGAAAGAGAAAAATACACGCTGAGCTTCAAGACCCTCAAGCCAATTGCTAAGGTCACTTCTTCCCAACCTCACCTTCAAATCGGCCCGGGGATCTGCCTGCCTGCTGCCTGGGAAAGGACAATCCGATTGTAAATATTATCTGCCCTTCTAAGAACACTCGAATGGTAATACTCAAGCAATTACTTTCCTTTCAAGATCATTAAACACAAATCAGACTTGTATTTTAATATGGCTGCCAGTGTCGTTAATGGTGGGGAGGGTGGCATAAAGGGTAAGCTTTTCCCTCTAATGGCTGAATGTTTACATTATTACCCTTTCTGAGAAGCTTCACTGGGGGAGTTTGCTCCAGGCTTCTGAGGCACTTCTTTGCTTTCTAGCTCCACAGAATCCAACCCTTCAAAGCCAAGTGCACCTTCAGAGCATTTAGGAGGAATGGCAATTGTGACCCCATGAGGGCTCCCCCCCAACCACAACTGCTCCCCTTAAACACCGCAGGGTCCCATGGAAGGAAGCAAACTCTGGAAAGGATGAACAGTGTTTTGTTTTGTTTTGTTTTTAAAAGCAGGACGCTCCACTCTCACAGTGTGGGCCCGGCTCCCCTCTGTCTTCCTCCTGTTTAAGGGAGCCGAGATGCTAAGAAAGGTGTCAGAGGAGCCTGTCCAGAAGGCCTGTGCCCACCTCTTTCCCCTAATTCCCTAGTGTCCTGGGGCACCTGACGCCAGAGAGACAAGCTGCTTCTCAAATTGAAGTTGGACACTGGAGTCTAGGAAGGGTCTTCTGGAAGGCAGACTTGCTGGAAGACGCTGATTCCAGTGGGGTAGACCATTCCTTGTCCAGCTCCCTGTGCCAATGCTGGTCCCATTGTTGGTGAACCCCACAGCATGGCCCTCTCAGGTTCTCCCAGGGCCGCTCTGTCCCCCCAAACATTGTCTGCCAGCTAGGATCTAAAGGTCCTTTGCCAGGGTCTGAAACCTTTTGCTGTTCATGAAGAAACTGGACTGCAAATAGAAGTTTTGAACGTTGGATGGACCAGGGAGAGCTGTAGGAGCTGCGTTTTCCTTTTAACTTAGGATTTAGTTTTTTCCTCTTTTTATAACTTTATTGGGGAATAATTGACACATATAATTGCATATAATGAAAGTGTACAATGTAGTGATGTGATACCCATTGCAGAATGATTTCTGACTTTTTTTTTATTTGAGTATAACTGCTTTACAATGTTGTGTTAGTTTCTGCTGTATGATGATCAAAAAATGCGTGGAAGACTTAAATAGACATTTCTCCAAGGAAAGCATACAGATGGCAAGAGGTATATGAAACGATGCTCAACGTCAATAATTATTGTTGTTGTGGTTCAGCCATTAAGTTGTGGCTGACTCTTTGTGACCCCATAGAATGCAGCATGCCATGCTTCCGTGTCCTGCACTGTCTCCCAGAGTTTGTTCAAAGTCATGTCCATTGAATTGGTGATGCTGTGTAACCATCTTGTCCCCTGTCATCTCCTTCTCCTCCTGCCTTCAATCTTTCCCAGCATCGGGGTCTTTTCCAATGAGTCGGCTCTTCACATTAGGTGGCCAAAGTATTGGAGCTTCAGCTTCAGCATCAGTCCTTCCAGGGTTGAATATTCAGGGTTGATTTCCTTTAGGATTGACTGGTTTGATCTCTTTGCTGTCCAAGGGACTCTCAAGAGTCTTCTCCAATACCACAATTAGAAAGCATTAGCATAAATAGTTTTTTAAAGGGGGGCACTAATTATTAGAAAAATGCAAATTAAGACTACAATAAGGTATCACTTCACTCGGGTCAGAATTCGGGCTAATTCACTTCAGTCGTGTCCGACTCTGTGCAACTCTATGGACTGTAGCCTGCCAGGTTCCTCTGTCCATGGGATTCTCCAGGCAAGAGTACTGGAGTAGGTTGCCATTTCCTTCTCCATGGGATCTTCCTGACCCAGGGATCAAACCAGTGTCTCAAATTTCCTGCATAGGCAGGCGGGTTCTTTACCACTAGAACCACCGGGGAAGCCCAGGTCAGAATGGTCATCATCAAAAAATCTACAAACAGTAAGTGCTGGAGAGGATGTGAAGAAAGGGAACTCTCCTCCACAGCTGGTGGAAATGTGGTTTTGTTTTGAGCTGTATTTCTGGAGCATGGACAAGTAGAGTAGGATTAGGCTATGCCTCTCTAGAGAGCAAATAGTCAGGGGCATGGCTCTGGGATTAGATGGACCGTTGTTTTCACGGTGTAACCTGAGGCAGTTTGTTTAAACTCTTTAAACCTCAATCTCTTCATCTGTAAAAATGGAGGCTTGAGGGGTTGGTGCCCCAGAGGCTAATCATAGTTATTTCACAGGGTTGTTGAAAGGATTAGATGTGTGGGAAGTCCTTTGCATAGGCTGCTTCATGTACGTGTTCAATGATCAGTTTGCTGATGATCAGTTCTAGAATCAGTTGCCTTTGTTTAATGATCAGTTCTGAAATCAGCCAGCTTTGCCGGCTACAGACACTTCAAACACCAAATGTAAAGACATGACTCAGTGGTACAGTTATTTCTAAGGTTGATGCGACAGTGATTCTTAATATCAGCTTCTGATGGAAGAGGGGAGATGGAGAAGCAAGCCCTGCTGAGTCCACAGTTCTGTAGAGAAACTGCTGCTTGTCCAATTGTTCCGGGCATGTGTGAGGAAGGGAATCCTTCCCAGCACCTTTCTTCTAAGGGACAGATATTCATTTTGCTTTTTTTGTTTTATGCTCACAGGCCCTTTCCAGGTAATTCCACAAGAATTCTCATATCTATGCTGCTGCTGCTGCTAAGTTGCTTCAGTCGTGTCCAACTCTGTGCAACCCCATAGACGGCAGCCCACCAGGCTCCCCCGTCCCTGGGATTCTCCAGGCAAGAACACTGGAGTGGGTTGCCATTTCCTTCTCCAATACATGAAAGTGAAAAGTGAAAGTGACGTCGCTCAGTCGTGTCCGACTCTTAGCGACCCCATGGACTGCAGCCCACCAGGCTCCTCCGTCCATGGGATTTTCCAGGCAAGAGTACTGGAGTGGGATGCCATCACCTTCTCATATCTATACAGTGCACTATTCTAGCAATGGAGCTCAGTATATGCCTTATATTCATTTATCAAGAAACAGCACTAAAATGGCTTTCCAATGGGCACAGAGAGATAGGAAGTTTGGCATTTAGAGGAAGAGCTATGTTTGCCCAGGGTCCCAGTGAGGTTGTCATTCCAGAACCACCTTCTGTGTTATAACAGACATGGTCACGCCCAGTATTTCACCATGTGCCCCCTAGCATCTCCCACTCTGGACTGATCTGTTTACCTGGTCATTCTTTGATACAAGGACAATATCAAACTCTGGCTTCAGTCCCTTCAGTACCCAGCCTACAGGTTTTTTTCAAAATGTGAGAGCTCTGGGAGTTGGTATCTCAATATTCTGCCCTAGACAACCTCCATTTGTGACCCTGGAGAATAGCAGTACCTAAAAAGTGTCATTTTGAAGACTATTCATTTAAGGTTCTGCCTTGAACTTTCCTTACTAATAAGGTTAATAATGAAATGATACTCCCAACAACAGCTATTGTTGCTGAGTCCCCATAGAGATAAACATAGATCAGTGTTAAGAACTCTGAATGCATTATTTTAAGCTCATAGAATGGGTGACTGATTCATGTCCAGAGCTTAATTATGTGAGGGGTTGGTGGCTGTAGCTCTGATCTTTTGTGTCCATTCACTGGTTTTCATGGTCAGAAGGAGGCAGGCCTGCCGTATCCAAGCCAAGGGTGGCTGAGTTATGTCAGGGAGCTGGTAGGGAGAGTTATTTTAAAAGTGTAATAACATCTTATCCCCTAAATAACTGTTAATTATAGAAACTTTAGATCCTTATTTACAAATAAGAAGAAAGAAAAACACTGTCCATAATCCCACCACTGAAAAAGAACCAATGTTAGCATTTAGAGACACTTCTTTTCATATTTTTTCTATTCTTGACTTTTTTTTTAATATAGTGTGATTGTATAATATATACAATTTTCCCTGTTCTTTTCCAATTAACATTATGCTGTTAATGTGTCATTGAAAACTTGTAATAAATGTAATTTTAATAACTATAACATTTTGTTGTAGAATTTATCTTCCATATATACTTCCATATATTGGAGACTTCGGTTGTTCCTGATTTTCTGAAACTATAAATCATTCTATTAGTATGTTGTTGTTCAGTCTCGAAGTCATGCCTGACTCTCTGCCACCCCATGGACTGCAGCACACCAGGCCTCCCTGTCCTCCACTATTTCCTGAAGTTCACTCAAGTTTATGTCCATTGAGTTAGTGATGTTATCTTAATGCTATGTTAAGATTATTTCTTTATGTCAGAGTCCCAGAATTGAAATTACTTCTTATTACAGAAGATAAACATTTATAGCTCTTAATCCATAATGCAAAGTAGAAATTATTATGTTGGAAAAGGTGTGGGTTGATGGCTACTCTATGTTCCTAAGGCTTTTCTTTTCCCTATATTGATGGAGTTATCAAGGCACTACAAAATTGAGACTTGCTAGATGTTGATTTTCCAATATCAAACATTTGAAGTAGTGGATGAAATATTCTTACCCTTCAAAAGAGTGGTGTTTGTAGATCATATTAGCACCTTAAATCAAATGAGCTTAAGCAAAAAAAAGACCATTTATTGACTCAGCTAATTAAAACTCTAGAAGCGATATGCATTCAGGAATGTTTGGATCCAGGGCCTTGGGTTTCTTCTCTCCATCCTTTAGTTTTGTTTTATTCTCTACTGGCTTTTCTGGTGGCTCAGATGGTAAAGCGTCTGCCTGCAATGTGGGAGACCCAGGTTCAATCCCTGGGTCAGGAAGACCCCCTGGAGAAGGAAATGGCAATGCACTCTAGTACCCTTGCCTGAAAAATCCCATGGGCGGAGGAGCCTGGTAGGCTACGGTCCATGGAGTAGCAAAGAGGTGGACACGACTGAGTGGCTTCACTTTCCTTTTCTTACCTCCTGGCTTAATTTTTAGGCAGTACCTTCCCTTTTGTTCGTATGATTATGTCCGAAACTCCATCTTCACTCTCCCTTCCAAGCAACTCCAGTGGGAAAAGCTTATCTCTAACTAGTTCCAACAAAATTCCAGGATTGAGATTTATTGGCACCAATTGGCCTAAATTGACTTGAGTGACTTGGCCAGGGGATGTTATGCTCCGTTGGTCCAGGCCTGGCTTACACGCTTGTCCCTAGAGCTGGCCAGGGAGCCATCTCCACCTAAACCAAATGACTGAGAATGAGATAGAGATAGTTGCCCTAGAGAGAATGAGAGGTATTATCTGAATACAGGGCATGAATGCTAGCAAGCAGGAACAGTGCGTGTTCATTAAAAAGCACTTTTTCAGGGTTCTCCCTAATTATTCTAAGACATGAACTTTAAACAAGATATTATGCCTTGATAATGAAAGGCATTGAGCCCTCATGATCTGCTACAGGTATTACACTTCATTAGCATCAGGTAAACTGGCCACCATAGAAGCTATTTCTAGGAAACCAAACCCAATTCTTCACTTACTCATTTGGCATATATTTGTTTTATCACCTACCTTGTATCAAGTCAGCATTTATTTAGTTGCTGATGCTCCAGGTGCTGGGGATACAGTGATAATTCTCATTCAATCTTGCCTTCCGATTTCACCTTTTGAAGCGCTAATGAATTGCCTGAGATGTTTTGGATGTATCCTGAGTGACCACAGGCTGTGCATGTGTTTATTTACAATTGGGATGGCTCTTTGCCACTCTGGCTGGCTGACCTACAATTTGCTCAGGCACTTACTAAGGGGAAAAAAAAATCCAAACCACTGCTTCTTTGCTAGCCTTAATTTGGCTGTTATGTTTATACTGGAGATTGTCTGGAAGGAGCTTTCAACTCAAATGCAGCAGAAATGTAAAATAGCTCCTGTGAAAGAAAATGGGTAAGAATTGTTAATGCATTCTTTCAAATGAAGGGAGATTCTCTTATGGCATTGAAGGTATTTGCATAAACTGATTTCCCCCATCCAGAATCTCTGCTCTTATCCATTCCCGAGTTGCGATCTCTCTAAAATAGAATGTAGTTATTTGTAGTTGGATAATAGTCATTTATAATTTTACTTGAACGTCCCAACAAATATTAGTCAGAAATATCTTCCTAGAGCAATATATCATGGAACCTTGTGTCCAAAAGCTGTATGGAAATTAGTGAATAAGTGTTCATTCATTCAGCAAATATTCACTGAGCCACATGCCAGGCACTGTTCTAAGAGTATTCCTGAGCCCAGCAAAGATACTGATGAGGTCAGTCTATCATTCAAGATGCAACGCCTCCAGATTTGAGAGTCAGCAAAGCAAAAAGGGCAAAACATTGTAAACGCAAAGTTGGAGATCTTGACGTCACTGGGCAGATTGGATCCCCTCCCTGGCTTCCTTTTGGTGATTCCTGTCATCTGCAAAGCAGAGTAAGGGGCGGCAAAGAGGGGGCCACCCTGAGAGGAGGTCAGGAGCTCAGGCGATGAACTTTCTGAACATTCAATTTCCAGTTTCCTGCTTCTGAGTCATGTGACCTGGGTAAGTTCCTTATCTCTGACCTTAGTGTTCCCATCCATAAAATGGACTCATAAAAGGTGCACCTTACAGGGTTGCTGTAAGGAACACCTGAACTATGCACTTAGAGCAGCACTTAGTCTAGCGCCTGGTGTGTAAGGAGGCCTTGTTAAATGTGAACGGCTCCTTCTACCCCAACTTAAATTACTGCAAGAGGTGCAATTCATTCACTCATTTAAAAAAATTTATTTATTTTAGTTTTGACTGTGCTGGGTCTTAGTTGCTTTTGTGAGGGCTTTGTCTAGTTGCGTCGAGCGGGAGCTACTCTTCACTGCCGTATGCAGGCTTCTCATCGTGGTGGCTTCTCTTGCTGAGCACCAGCTCTGGAATGCGGGCTCAGTAGTTTTCATGCACGGGCTTAGTTGCTTTGCGGCATGTGGAATCTTCCTGGGCCAGGGATCAAACCAGTGTTCCCTGCCTTGGCAGGTGGATTCTTATCCACTCTGCCACCAGGGAAGTCCGCATCCATTCATTTAATGTATCTTTAGTGAGGCCTACTCTGCACCAGGCACTGTCCCGTGGTGAAGGGAGAGCTCTAAAGAAAGAGGATAGTTACTACTGATTGGAGGCTGAAATCCAAGTGGAAAGAGACAGGTAATAAATTAGTAAACAATCAAACAAATACATAAGTAATATATGTTCAGAGGTTAACATGTGCTCTGCAGCAAACAAAATGGAATGATGCAACCAAGCGGCTCGAAGTCACGGGAGGCTTCAGATCGCAGGCAACTTGCCCAGGATGTAAATGTTGAGAAGACAGTAGCTATGTCTAGGGCCTGAGGTGGGCTCTGGTGATGACTAAATCTCACTCATTCTAATTTCATTTGCAACCAATAATAAGCAAACATCCCTTTTGAGAATGGCGATTGGGGTTCAAGAAAGAGGGCTCAGGTCAAACTCCAGTTGGCCTGTAATACATTGAGAGACATCTGATGTTCTTGCACTACCCACCCGCCTCCAGCCTCTCTGTCTTCTCCTCTTCCTCACTCACATGCACACCTTCTGAGATTTTAGGATTCATTTCTAAAGCTATTTGGGTTCGATCCTTGGTCAGGGAGCTTAAGATCACACATGCCTCGTGGCCAAAAATCTGAAACATAAAAAACAGAAACAATATTGTAACAAATGCAATAAAGACATTAAAAGAAAGAAAATACTTTAAAAAAAAAAAAAGGTAAAAATAAAAATGTCCAGGTTGAGGCTATTTGCAAGGATTATAAAAGATAATGCATGTAGAATATTTAGCACATGACTTGGCAAGTGGCTCAGCTGGTAAAGAATCTGCCTGCAGTGTGGGAGACCTGGGTTTGATCCCTGAGTTTCGAAGGTCCCCTGGAGAAGGAAATAGCTACCCACTCCTGTATTTTGGCCTGGAGAATTCCATGGACCGTATAGTCCATGGGATTTCACTTTTGGCACAGCATTCAGTAGACATTAAGGTAGACATATTGATTCTTTCATTCATGCAAATCACATTTATTGATCACCTACTGTGTTCTAGATGCTATGATAAGGGATGGAGATGAAAAGTTTTCGAGTCGGTGAGAATGAAAAAGTTAATACAGGAAACACTGTGGTTTGGAAAGGACAAGTTATCAACAACATGTGCATCAACACCTCGTATTTTAAACCAAAAAATCATATTGAAGTATTTTTCTTTTCAAAGGGATAAATTTGTCTCAAGTCTTTTTTTTTTTTTTTCTAAACCTAGAGGCTGGAAATTTGTACCCACAGCACTAAGTGCTTAATATGTGCTTGTTAATTTACGCTCACTCTAGATCAATTTTCTTTTTCATTATCAAGTAATGAATTTGTGTACAATGTTAAGCTTTTATATTATGAAATCTAGCTCAAAAAGATTTTTCTGCTTCCCAGAGGACTGAGTTTTCTGACTTTGATTTATCATTTATGCATCTCATCCATTATTGATGTTACAGCTTTTACACAAGGCTCCAACCTTTTGAAATAAAAATAAAACTACATCGTCCTGGTCTCTTTCTTGTTAATACTGTTTTTAGGGTACCAGGGATTCTTGTGTTCTGTGGAATTCACTTTGAAGCTTTCTTTCTTTGAAAACAAATGGCAGGAAGGCCCCTAACAACCCAGGCTCTCCTTCCTATTTAGTGGAAAAGCTGCCTGCATGTATCTAATTTTAAATTCTGAAGTGCAAATGTCATGTAATGAAAGTATCAGCAGTTACTTAAACGTGGTTAAATATGGAAAGTCGGCATAAAGTCGATGTTTATTTACAGCCGGTGACAGTGATAAGGGCAGGAGCCCTCTCGATAAGTGGCTTTCAGCCACCGTTAATCGGCTGATGGATGGATTGGTGCGAGGCTGGTCACAAGGAAGCGTCTCATCTTCTGTAATGGAACGTGCTCATCTGTCTAGTGGCGGGTGAGAGGCAGAGACCACGTGAGCTGATGATTCCATTATTCTGCCCAGAGCAACCTCTGTGACTGGAGAAAGGAGGCAAATATCAGGAGACTTTGACCCGAATCAGAGTGGAAACTTAGAGACTCACAGAATGTCACGACTGGAAGAGATCCTGCTGATCATCTCATCTAACCTGTTCTTTTTTTTTTTTTTTTTTTTTATGTGTGTGTGTGTGAATTTTAAGATGAGGAAATTTCCATGTGAAAAAAATAAACCAGCATTTATTTTATTTTGTTAGGTTATTTATTTATTTTTGACAGTGCTGGGTCTTTGTTGCTGCCTGGGCTTTTCTCTAGTCGCAGCAAGTGGGAGCTACTCTCTTGCCCATGCATGTGGTCCATGGGCTTCTCATCGCTTGGCTTCTCTTACTGGGAGCACGGGCTCTCTGGCAAGTAGGTTTCAGTAACTGCAGCTCCCCGGCCTTAGAGCACAGGCTCAATAGCTGTGGTGCACAGGCTTAGTTGCTCCAAGGCATATGAGATCTTCTCGGAGCAGAGATTGAATCCGTGTCTCCAGCGTTGGCAGGTGGTTACCACTGAGCCACCAAGGAAGCCCTAAGAACCAGCATTTATTAATCACTACATATATCAACTGCTCCTTGCTTAAAATCTGCAACTGGCTGCACACTGCCCTTCAGATGACTCCTTAATCAGAAACAGAATCTGTTCAGAATTTATGAACTGGGGTCTGCCTTTCTCTCTCGTCCCCACTCCCCGCTCCATCTCATCATGTAAGCCATGCTTGCACACTCCAATTGACAAGTCCCCCCATACTGAGCTGCTTCTTTGGGCAACTCCTGTTCAGGGTTTAGCCGTCTATCTGGATGTCACCTCCAGGAAGCTTTCCCTGACCACCCCCCCAAGACTGGGCTGAGTACTCTGTCAGCTCTGTTCTTTTTCCTTTCCTGGTGGTTGCCTCTGTGGCGTATCTGTTACTGTCTATTCTTCCTACTTGACCAGGAGTTCCTTGAGACATTGTTTTATCCGTCATGTATATGCAAGGTGTCAGCACATAGGAGGTGTCCATTAAATATCTATTGACCAAATGGGATGGCTTATTATATTAAATGCTAAACGCTGCAGTAGATACCAGGAATACAAAATGGAGTAAGACACACTCTCACTTCTGGAAGAAGTCAATTCATTCATGACTTTTCCAACTTACGACATTTTCTCAGTTTACCAAGTTTGGATAAGTCACATTTCTCAGTTTTGGAAAAAGTTTAAAGGGACACTTTGAATTCCCAATTTTTCAAACATTGCTTAAGAATATCACCACCATTAGAAATCAGATGAAAGGAGAGAATTCCCTGGCAGTCCAGTAATCAGGACTTGCGCTTTCACTGCTGTGGCCCCGGGATTCAATTCCGGTTAGGAAACGAAGGAAACAAATCATGCAGTGAGCCTAAAAAAAAACCAGATGAAAGCAACCTCAAATAAATTGACCCCAATTAAGCAGTCCCCTCACAAGTGACAAGAAACAAGCCCCTATTTGTCATTCAAAGAACCACTGTTGGATAATCCCAGAACTCAGGTAACATGCAAGAATGAGAAATAAGAGAACTGCAGAAGGCTAGGACGTGAAGAGGCTTTGCAATCGCCCAGCTCACCTCCCTTCTCTAACAGAGGAGAAGCTGACACACCTGAGAACTGATTGAGAAGGTTGAGTAGCAAGTTAGTGGCCGCCTGGGCCTTGGAATCGCCCTAGGCTGTGTTCCTTCTCTGATAGGTTACCATTCAGAACCATGTCTCCAAACCTCCCCACCCCAAAGCACTCATCTTCAGACACACATTCAGTTGTAGACATGGTCATCCCTTCTGCCTAGAAGCAGTATCCTAATTTGTATGTGGAAACCTACCCCTAACAACTCATGGTGGACAGAGCTCATGGAGTCACACCTGACTTAAACCAGTCAGCACATTCCACCCAGCACCTTGGTCTTCGGTGTGAGTTGAAAGTCAGAGGAATCCCTCAGATTCAGACTTAAAGATGGCTCTTTACAGCAGAGCTCTGTCTAGTTAGGCAGCTGTTGTTTAGTTGCTAAGTTGTATCCAACTCTCTTGCCACCCCATGGTCTGTAGCCCACTAGGCTCCTCTATTCATGGGATTTCCCAGGCAAGAATACTGGAGTAGGTTGCCATTTCCTTTTCCAGGGGATCTTCCCAACTCAGGCACTGAACCTGCGTCTCCTGCATTAGCAGGCAGATTCTTTACCACTGAGCCACCAGAGAAGCACCTAGTTAGTCAGAGCTCAGTCTAAAAAGTTCTGCAAGCTCCTGCATTATCAAGGACTTCTAATATTGGGAAGAGGGTGGGATTTACGAACAGAGGCCTCTCTTGGAATATAGAAATGACTTATAAGTGCCAACAAGGCTCCTCAGCAACTGCTGAAAGATCATTTCCATCAAAGACAGAAATAGCAAATTCAGTTAGAAACTCTTCTCATTCTGAACATTTGCACCAGGACCCTCACTCCCTCTAATTCATGGTCCAGGGAAGTCCATTTACTGCCATGTTTCAGCCAACACGGTGCCTTGTTTGATTTCTGTTTGCAAGTAATCTGCAGTTCCCAGCCCTTCAATCAATTATTTAATTCACCAATTAATTTATGAATTAATCCAGGCAATTTATCTGTTCGTGGTGCCAGGTACTATGTAAAGATGTCAAAAGCTCTGCTGATCCTCCAATGACTATTTGGATATAGACAGTCTCACCAAGCATTTTTCTCAAGCAAATTACTTTAGTTCAGGAAACTTTTACTGAGTACCTAGGGTTTCCCTGATGGCTCAGATGGTAAAGAATATGCCTGCAATGCAGAAGACTTGGGTTCAATCCCTTGGTCTGGAAGATCCCCTGGAGAAGGGAATGGCTACCCACTCTAGTATTTTTGCCTGGAGAATTCCGTGTACAGAGGAGCCTAGTGAGCTACAGTCCATGGTGTTGCAAAGAATCAGACATGACTGAGTGACTAACACTTTTTACTCCTGTATATCTAGCCCCATGAGGGGATCAGAAATGAGTCAGATATCCTCCTGATCGTGAGGGTCTCATACTGTCTAGTTGGGGACCCAGGCAGGTAAAAAGAAATACTGACCTCTGTGACCTTCCTGAAGCCAGTATTCTGGTGTCAGACCCAACAAAGCATCTTCCCTATCCAGGATGGCACTGGCTTCAGCTCAGGCTACATTTATTTAATTTTCAAGTGTACAAGGAATCTGAAAAAATGTTTGGGAAAAAGAAAAATCCCACTTGCTGTTAAGTGCTAAGGACCATCGCTGTTATTTCTTGCTAATGACAGGCAATTCTAGGTATACTGTGTGTATTTTTAAAAACAAGCCTAAATAATAGAACGGGGCTCTTTTCAGTAAAGCTGCAGTGATCCTAATCAAAGAGAATCCTCCAGGTCAACCTGAGAAGCAGAAGATGCAGGACCTGGTAGGAGATAAGGCAGCACAAATAAAAATCCCACCTCCAAATAAAAATACTCTGAACAACAAGGGCTTTCTGGAGAAGCTTCCAGGTGGTTAGTATCAATAAAATCAGGAACAGTGTGCTGCTTAAAAGTTCCTAGTGACTGTAGGTCACTAGAAGCTAGAAACTTCCATTTGTAAGTCCTGGGATGTAATGTACAGTCTGGTGACTATAGTTAATAATACTGTTCAGTATATTTGAAAATGGCTAAAAGAGTCGTTCTTAAATGTTCTCATCACAGAAAAAATTCAAAACTATGTGCAGTGATAGATGTAAATTAGACTTATTGTACTGCCCATTTGACAATGCATATATATATAAACTGAATTTTATGTTGTACATTGAAAATAATATAAAGTCATATGTCAATTATATCTCAAAAAATTTTTAAAAGAAGTTTCTAGTGGCTCTATTGGGGGGCCACTTTTAAAACAACTACCATCTATTGAAAGCCCACTCTGTGTTAGGTATTTCCTATGTCAATCACTTCAAAGGAAGAAAGGGTTAAATTAGATTAAAAATGAATTCTTTTCGAAGACCTTGTTAAAAGAATGAAAATATAAACAGCAGTCTAGGAAAATATCTTTGCAAAACATGTCTCACAATGGATATGCATTCAGAAAACGTAAAGAATCCTCAAAACTCAATTAAAAGAACATGAACCCCAAAATTTTAAAAATAAGAAAAAAACTAGAACACACACTTCACAAAAAAAGATAAATGGATGGCAATTGAGCTAAAAAAAAAAAGATGCATAATATCACTATTCATTAAGGAGGTACAAATCAAAATCCCAATAAGATACTACTGCAAATCTATTAGAATAGCTGACATTAAAAAGACAGAGCATACCAGGTGTAAGGATTTGAGGTGACTGGATCTCTCAGACACTGCTGGCAGGGTGTAAAAATAGCAGAAACACTAATGCTCAATAACTGTCCCATGAAGTAGATATGCTCGTCTACTTCACAGCTTGGAAAACTTAATTTAGAAATTGAGCTCAAAGGTGTGCAGTAAGGAAGTGTGTGGCTCTAACTGGACTGGCCCAGTGACACCCTTAGGGTAAGGGCCATAGGGATTTCTGTATTTAGATTTTTTTTTTAATTGTGAAACATTTCACATGTAAAACTATATATTACATAAACAGTTTAAAGAGTAATGATAAATAAACTCTCATGCATTTACCAGCAAGCTTATAAAGCAGAATATTGTTACCATTTTATGGGAGGTCTCTTGTTCCTTTTTATCATCTGTACATGTATGTATTATTTACTTTTGCTTGTTTTCATAGAATGAAATGATGCTTCTACATTTTCCCTGTGACTTAGCTCTTTACCATTTTCTTTTAGCGATTCACCCAAATTGATTCATGTAGCTGTGGTTTATTCAATTTTGCTGCTGCTTGGTTTTCCAATGTATGAATATGTCAGTATTTATTTATCCATCCTATTGCTGATGGGAATTTGGATCGTTTCTGGCTCTGCTAACCATGCTGCTATGAACAACCTTGTGTATATCTGTTGGCGCATATGTGTAAGAGCTTTTCTAGGGCAAATACCTCCAGTGGAATTGCCAAGTTCCAGTGCGTGGGCTCAGCTTGATAATTCCAAAGTGTTTACCAAAGGGACTGGACCAATTTTAATTCCTATTCAGTGGGTGAGATTTTTTCATTGTTCTCCTACCTCTCCATCTTGATATTGACCACTTTATAAAATTTTGCCATTCTGGTGAGTGAAAAATAGTATTTTCTTGTGATGTTAATTTGCATTGACTGTACTAATAAGTTTAGGCATTTAAAAATATGTTCATGGACCATTTGTATTTCTTTTTCTATGAAATGTCTGTTTAATCCTTTTGCCTATTTTTCTTCTGGGTTGTCTATTTTCCATATTGATTTGTAGGACTGCCTTATATTTTCTAGATAGCAATTTTTTGTCAATTATATGTGGTGTAAATATATTTTTAGTTTCAAGCTTTCTTTTTTCTTTTCAGGAGTTTAATTTTGATGGACAGAAGTTCTTATTTTAAAACTTTTAAAATATTTTCAAACTTGGAGAAAGGTTATAAAATTAGTACAAAGAATTCCTTTCCCCCAGATTCTCCAGTGTTAACATCTTATGACATTTGCTTGTTCATTCCACTTACCTATTTTGTATTTTTCTTGCTATTGTAAGTAGTATTCTTAAAAATTACTTATTCCAGCTCATTGTTGATGTTGACTTTTTAAAAAGTTGTTTTTGCATCTAGAAACCTTGCCACACTCTCACATTTTAAGATTTTCGTAGATTGGCATGCTTTTTAGGTAAATAAATTATCGGCAAACAATGACTGCTTTTGCTATATTTCCAGTCTTTATCATGCTGTATTTTTCAGACCAATACCTTCAGTCTCAAGCTATATAAATATGTTGATAATGACCATCTTTGTCCTGTTCCTCATCCTAAAGGGAATGTTTTCAGCATTTCAGCATTAGAAATTACATTTGTGGTAGTTTTTTCTTTTCTTTCTTTTTTTTTTGAGGATGTCTATTATCAGGTTATAAAATTTCCCTTTCAGTCTTAGCTTGAGAAAAGTTTTGTTTAAAAAATCCTGAATAGATATTAATTTTTATTGAGTGCTTTTAATTGCATCTACTGAAGTGAACTTAAGTTTTTTTTTTCTTTCACTTGTTAAATGGGTAGATATCTTTAATCAATTTTCTAATGCAGCATACCTGGGATAAACCCAACTTGGCCATATGCATCATCTTTATTTATCATGACAGGATTCAATTTGCCAGTATTTTGTTTGAGGCTTTGTTATTTTCCTTTTCCTTCTGTGTTTTTACGGTTTGGATATCTAGGTAATTGTTTTGTTTTCTGCTGCATAAACCATGCATTCTGATTATCTATTGGCATAGCAAACTGTGCCAAATTTAATGGTGTAAAACAACACAATTACTTATGATCATCACTCATGGCTCTGGGGGTAAACCCATCTCTAGTAGGTGGTTCTCAGCTGGGATCTCCCATGTGTTTGAAATCAGATGGTGGCTGGGACTGGAATCACCAAAACTTCCTTTCATATGCCTGCTGCTTGTGCTGAGAAGCCTCAAACTGGTCGAGGGGAAAACTGGTCTCTTGTAGTTGTTCAATTGCTAAGGCATGTCTGACTCTTTGTGACCCCATGAACTGTAGCATACAAGGCTTCCCTGTCCCTCACCATCTCCTGGAGTTTGCTCAAACTCATGTCCATTGAGTAGGTGATGCCATCCAACCATCTCAACCTCTGTTGTCCCCTTCTCCTCCTGCCTTCAATCTTTCCCAGCACCAGGGTCTTTTCCAATGGGTCGGCTCTTCACATCAGGTGGACAAAATATTGGAGCTTGAGCTTCAGCATCAGTCCTTCTAATGAATATTCGGGATTGATTTCCTTTAGGATTGACACGTTTGATCTTCTTGCTGTCCAGGGGACTCTCAAGAGGTCTTAGGTATCATTTTTTATCTCTATATGATCCCTTCTTGTGATTTCTCCAACATAGCAGCTTTTGGGCAGTTGGAGGCTTCCAGAGAGTATGTTCCAAGAGAAACTGTTCAAAGCTGGCCAATACCTTTGGTTTTTTCCCTGAAAGTGAAAGTGTAGTCATTCAGTTGTGTCCCACTCTTTGTGACCTCATGTACTGTAGCCCCCCCAGGCTCCTCTGTCCATGGGATTCTCCAGGCAAGAATACTAGAGTGGGTTGCCATTCCCTTCTCCAGGGGATCTTCTCAATTCAGGAATTGAACCCAGGTCTTTTGCATTGTAGGTGGATTCTTTACCTTCTGAGCTACCAGAGAAGCCCAACTATTTCTTACCTAGCTTTCAAAGTCATATAGAACTCTTCTGCCACACCCTTCGTACTGAAGTTAAAGCAAACTCCAAGTGAGGGAACACACTGCATTTTGTTGATGGGTAAAGTGTCAAAGAAATTATGACATGATTCAAAACTACCACAGCTAAACTAACCCTAGAAAATTATTTGAGCAGTGTTTCCTTTATTTTTTATCCTCCAGAGTATTTGTTTCAGATGACACCCCACTCCAGTACTCTTGCCTGGAAAATCCCATGGACAGAGGAGCCTGGTAGGCTGCAGTCCATGGGGTCGCTAAGAGTTGGACACGACTGAGCAACTTCACTTTCACTTTTCACATTCATGCATTGGAGAAGGAAATGGCAACCCACTCCAGTGTTTTTGCCTGGAGTATCCCAGGGACAGCAGAGCCTGGTGGGCTGCTGTCTATGGGGTTGCACAGAGTCGGACACCACTGAAGTGACTTAGTAGCAGAATTAATATATTCCTGGCATTTTGGTAATACTAACCTGTGAAAGTGCTGCACTTAATATGCCAGCAAATTTGGAAAACTCAGCAGTGGCCACAGGACTGGAAAAGGTCAGTTTTCATTCCAATCCCAAAGAAAGGCAATGCCAAAGAATGCTCAAACTACCGCACAATTGCACTCATCTCACACGCTAGTAATGCTCAAAATTCTCCAAGCCAGGCTTCAGCAATAAGTGAACCATGAACTTCCAGACGTTCAAGCTGGTTTTAGAAAAGGCAGAGGAACCAGAGATCAAATTGCCAACATCCGCTGGATCATGGAAAAAGCGAGAGAGTTCCAGAAAAACATCTATTTCTGCTTTATTGACTATGCCAAAGCCTTTGACTGTGGGGATCACAATAAACTGTGGAAAATTCTTCAAGAGATGGGAATACCAGACCACCTGACCTGCCTCTTGAGAAACCTGTATGCAGGTCAGAAGCAACAGTTAGAACTGGACATGAAACAACAGACTGGTTGTTTCATAGGGAAAGGAGTACGTCAAGGCTGTATATTGTCACCCTGCTTATTTAACTTATACGCAGAGTACATCATGAGAAATGCTGAACTGGAAGAAGCACAAGCTGGAATCAAGATTGCCGGGAAAAATATCAATAACCTCAGATATGCAGATGACACCACCCTTATGGCAGAAAGTGAAGAGGAACTCAAAAACCTTTTGATGAAAGTGAAAGAGGAGAGTGAAAAAGTTGGCTTAAAACTCAACATTCAGAAAACGAAGATCATG
Organism: Bos indicus x Bos taurus; assembly: GCF_003369695.1. NCBI lineage: Eukaryota > Metazoa > Chordata > Mammalia > Artiodactyla > Bovidae > Bos > Bos indicus x Bos taurus. The sequence goes on along the minus strand of NC_040090.1, from coordinate 21,310,784 downwards.
GCATCTGGTTCCATCACTTCATGGGAAATAGATGGGGAAACAGTGGAAACAGTGTCAGACTTTATTTTTGGGGGCTCCAAAATCACTGCAGATGGTGATTGCAGCCATGAAATTAAAAGACGCTTACTCCTTAGAAGGAAAGTTATGTCCAACCTAGATAGCATATTCAAAAGCAGAGACATTACTTTGCCAGCAAAGGTTTGTCTAGTCAAGGCTATGGTTTTTCCAGTGGTCATGTATGGATGTGAGAGTTGGACTGTGAAGAAAGCTGAGCGCTGAAGAATTGATGCTTTTGAACTGCGGTGTTGGATAAGACTCTTGAGAGTCCCTTGGACTGCAAGGAGATCCAACCAGTCCATTCTAAAGGAGATGAGTCCTGGGTGTTCTTTGGAAGAAATGATGCTAAAGCTGAAACTCCAGTACTTTGGCCACCTCATGCGAAGAGTTGACTCATTGGAAAAGACTCTGATGCTGGGAGGGATTGGGGGCAGGAGGAGAAGGGGATGACAGAGGATGATATGGCTGGATGGCATCACCGACTCGATGGATGTTAGTTCGAGTGAACTCCGGGAGTTGGTGATGGACAGGGAGGCCTGGCATGCTGCAATTCATGAGGTCGCAAAGAGTCCGACACGACTGAGCGACTGAACTGAACTGAACTGAACCTGTAAGAACACCAAGACTGCATTTTCTGGTAAGAATATTTTTGACTACACATTAATTTTCTAAAATACTTATAAGACTCTACTTTTTCATTGTTTTTTGAGTCAGTTTTAATAGCATTTTTCTAGGAATTTGCCCATTTCATCCAATTTTCAAATTTCATAGCTTAACATTGTATGGTAGGCAAAATGCTGCCATGCCTCCTGGCTTCCCATTAAACATAGCCACACTCCAGTCTTTGGAACCTGTGAATATGTTACTTTAAATGATTAAAAAAAAAAGGTCTTTACATATGTGACTAACTGTATAGACCTTGAGATGGGAAAATTATCTTGGGTATGCCAGTGGGCCCAACGAATAACACAAGTCCTTAAAATGGAGAGAATCTTTCTGAGCTATGGTTAGAGACAGGGAGATAGAACTATGAAAGAACAGTCAGAGAGATATGACATAAGAAGGACTTGACCCCCCAGCCTGGCTTTGAAGATAGAGGAAGGAGGTCATGAGCAAGGAATGTGGATGGTCTCCAGTAGTGGGGAATGCCCTTCAACTGATGACCAGCAACTTGAATGAGCCAGGAAGCCAATCCTTCCCTAGAAGCTCCAGAAAGAAATGCAGTCCTGTAGACACCTTGATTTTAGCCCAGTGGGACCTCTATCTGCCTTCTGGCCTGCAAAACTATAAGATCATACATGTGTTGCCTATTATTTGCTTAATTTCTGTAAAACATATGGTTTTGTACCCCTTTAATTACTAATATTGTTTATTTGGGCTCTCTTCTTTCATTAATCTTGCTGGAGATTTGTCTATTTTATTAGGTTTTCTCAAAGCACCAACTTTTGCTTTGATTATTTCCATATCAAAGTTTGTTTTTTGTTTTTTTAAAGCTGAGATTGGTCCATGGGCTTTTTTTTGTTGTTAAGATTTATTTATTTTCTCACTTTATTCTTTATGGCTGCACTGGGTCTTCGTTGCCGTGTGTGGGCCTTCCCCAGTTGAGGTGAGGGCACGCTGGTCACTAGCTGAGGTGCCTGGGCTTCTCACTGCGGTGGTTTCTCTTGCTGTGGAACAGTCTTCGGGTGCGAGGGCTTCAGCAGCTGCGGCACACAGGCTTAGATTCCACAGGAAGTCCTGCGGAGGCATGTTGGATCTTCCCAGACAAGGAATCGAACCCGTGTCCCCTGCATTGGCAAGCAGATTCTTTACCACTGAGCTACCAGTGAAGCCCTCAATGTTTGCTCTAAATTTTCATTAATTTGTGGCTTTATCGTTATTATTTTCTCCCTTTTATTTTTTCCAGTTTATTGTCCTCACTGTTTAAGTTGGAAGTTTGACTTTTTTATTTTGAGATGGTCTTATCTAATATATACATTTAGGGCCATAATCGTCCCTGTAACTACAACTTTAACTGAACCCAACTAAATTTTTATACATAGTATTTTCATTATGCTACATTCTAATTACTATTTAAAATCCATTGTTATTTCTCCTTAGATCCATAAATCATTTTTAGAAGTGTGGTTTTAAATTCATAGACAAATGGGATTGTTCTAGTTATCTTTTTGTTGTTGATTTTTAACTTACTGACAACTACTCAACTTTGTCATTGTCACATAAAAGCAGCCCTAGATCATTCATAAATATGTGGGCAGAGCTTGGTTCCAAAAACTGTGAAAGCCTGGGTATGGCTTACAGGTGGCAGTTTGCTAACCCCTGCTCGAGGGACTCTCTCCCCTCATGGCCTTTCTCTCAGGGTCCCTAGGACCCCCCCTGCATGATGGCCAAGGGCTCCAGGAGAGCTAAAGAGAGAAAGCAAACTCTCTCAAGACTTAAGCCTGGAACCCAAAGGGCATCACTCGCCCTACAATCAATTTCTCTATTATTAACGTCTTGCTTAGTCTGGTGAATTTGTTACAATTGACGAATCAATATGAATACATTATGATAAACTAAAGCCCAGAGTTTCCATTTGGATTCACTCTTTGTATTATACACTTCTATGGGTTTTGACAAATGCTTAATACTGTAGCATGCAGAATAGTTTCACTGCCTGAAAAATCTCCTGTGTTCGTCATATTCATCCCCTCCTCTCATTGAGATCCTAGGAACCACTGATCTTTTTCCTGTCTCTATAGTTTTACCTTTACCAGAAGACTGTGTACAGTTGACCTTTGAACAACAAGGGTTTAAACTGAGTGGGTCCACTTAAACACAAATTTTTTCCAGTATTAAATACCGCAAAACTACTACTTCCAATCCACGGATGCAGAACCATGGATGTGGAGGACTGACTATAGTTATTGTAAGTAGATTTTCCACTGTGAGGGGGTCAGCTCCCCTAACCCTTGCATTGTTCAAGGGTCAACTGTAGTTGGAATTATATAGGAAGTAGCTCTTTCAAATTTATTTCTTTTACTTTGCAATCCTTCATGTCTTTTTGTGGTTTCGTAGTTCATTTATTTCTATGCTGAATAGTATTCCATTGTACGTCAATTTATATTCACCTATTGAAGGGCATCTTGTTTGCTTCCAACTTGGGGATAATTATGAGTTAATTTACTATAAACATTTGTGTGCAGGATTTTTTGTGTGGATTTAAGTTTTTAACTCATATAGGTAATATCAAGGAGCACGATTGCTAGATTACACGATAAAACTATGTTCAGTGTTAGCTTGTAGGGACCTGAGAAACTATCTTTCGAAGTAGCTATATTATTTGATAACCGTTCTCACTTTTGGGTCCCACCAGCAATGGGTGAGAGTTCCTGTTCCTCTACATTCTTTTCCGTATTTGGAGTTGTCAGGGTTTTGTTGTTGTTGTTGTTTGTGTTTAATTTTAGCTACTTTGAAAGATTTGGAGAAGGGAATGGCAACCTACTCCAGTATTCCTGCATAGAGAACCCCATGGTTCTATAAATTTGAAATTTGAAATAAATAAATAAAGAAAGAAATTTGAAAGAGCTACTTCCTATATAATTCCAACTACAGTTAACCCTTGAACACACAGCAGCCTGTGGGTCACGAAGAGTCAGACACAATTGATCAACTGACACACACACACGACAGGTGTTTAGGGGTATCTCTACCATCTTGGTCAACTTCTATCATTGTTGTTTTAAGTTGAAATTTGATGATGGCACATAATGCTCAGCATCTTTTCATATGCTGATTTGTCATTTGTACATCTTCTTTGGTGAGGTGTTTGTTCAGATCTTTTGCTCATTTTAAAATTGAGTTTTTTGTTGTCTTATTGTTGAGTTTGAAGAATTCATTTTATATTTTGGCTAGAAGACTTTTTTATCAGATACATACTTTTTTCAAATGTTTTCTCCCAGTCTACAGCTTGTCTTCTCACTCTCTTAGAGGATTATATATTTAAAAAATATAATAGTTAGATCTTGTCTTGTATATTTCCATGTTTGTGACACCTGTCAATTATGCCAGGGCCATTTATTTGCCTCGGAGGAGACTGGCCTAGTCAATATAATTGCAACGGGAAGAGTCAATTTGTAGTTGTGATCTTCAAAATTAAGTTTTTGAGTCTCCAACAAGGCCATAATCTTGAAACCAGGCTTTACTGAAAAATAAATGTTTTGTCTTAGCTGTATTTTTTAAATTGAGGTAACCTTGTTTTATAACATTACATAAACTTTATGTGTACAACATTATATTTCAACTTCTGTATACATTACACATGCTTACCACCAAAAGTTTACTTTCCACCCATCACCATAGTGACCACTAATTTGTACTCTGTATCTGTGTGTCTGTTTTTGCTTGGTTGGGTTTGTTCATTTATTTGTTATTATTTTCTATATTCCACATATGAGTGAAATCGTATGGTATTTGAGAAAGAGAATTTCTAAAGTCTGTAAGATCCCTTGACTATATCCAGAGTCACGTAAGTGTGACTGACAAGACATGACATCAACCATGAGTGAAAATCGGAATATCATGTGAAAGAGGATCCTGACACATAGGAAAGAAGAAAAAGACCTACACTTCTACTCCAGTGTAATTAAGGAAAGAGATGGATGGGAAGGGATGGTCCCCTTGCTCACTGTTTTTCCTAACCTCCATACTACCCCAGTCTGCATGATGCACCTCTCTTCTCCCTTCTATGAGATTCCACTCCTACCTCTCAGGTAACATGGCCTACTCTCTCCTCTATGTCCCCAGAATTGCATACACACTCAAATTGTGGGGTCTGTAAATTCTATTGCAGTTAATCATAGGTGATCTGCTTCCTGAGACCGTGAGCTCCTTGGGGCCAGGAACTACAGATAATTTATCTCTATATCCACGTGCCTGGCACCATGCTTGGATCCTTATAGGCATCTTGCTGCCTGCAGAGAGTAGAGTAAATGCATAAATGTGTGCTGAGATATGCAGGGCAGGCAAGCAGTTGGAAGGTTTAACAAGGAAAGCAACATTTGAGCTGTGCTTGAAAGCTGATTTTGTGTAAGCCAGGAAGCAAAGTGGGAGGAAAAACACTAGGAACAGCGTGGGCAAAGGCACAGAGATACGAAGCAGCACAGGGCACTTGGAGGGCTCCAGTCAGTGTCTCCGCAGCCGCTATGAACTGAGTTGTGTCCTCCAGAAATTTATATGAAGAAGTCCTAAACACCAATTGACAATATTTGTAGAGGGGCTTTTGGGAGGTGATTAGGATTAGATTAGATCATGTAGATCATGCCCTCATAATGGAAGCAATGCCTTTATGAATAGAGGAAGAGGCAGGAGAGTTCTATCTCTCTATGTACGTGTACCAATGAGAAGCCATGTGAGCACACAGCCAGAAGACAGCTGTCTACAAGCTAGAAAGCTGGCTGTCACCAGGAACCAAGTCTACTGGCACCTTGATCTTGGCTCTTTCAGCCTCTAGAACTGTGAGATATAAATGTGTGTGGTTTAAGTCACTGAGTCTATGGTATTTTGTTATAACAGCCCAAGCCAGCTGAGATAACTGCCTTAGCGGAGTACTTGTGTGTGGAGGAATGAATGAATGAAGACATGAATATATTTTACTTCCTCACTGTCAGGGCATTTCTCTTTATGGAACCAAATCCATGTTTTATAACCAAATTATATAACATATAACCAAATTTATAGCATAACCAAATTATGTTTTAAAATGTGGGTTTTATTAGTATTCAGATACGGGGAAACTAACAGATTGGGAGATGATAGCCATTGAAATAACATAGCCATTGCATTGCTTGTAGATCCCAAGAGGAGAGGACACACCACGCCATGGGGGGAGCACATGGAGAAGCGCCAGGGTCAGGCAGAAGGATCGAAGGGAAAATGTGGGCAATAAGCCTTATAGTAGTTTCCACAGGAAGAATAGGCAAAGTAGTGTAAACAAGCTTAGGGTTGGCTAGTTGGATAATTTTGCAAGTTCTGGGGCTTGCAAAAAAAAAAAAAATAGAGACTATCCATAGTGTCTGGCACCTGAGTCTTGGGTGATCAGGAGAATAACGGTCCTAACGTTATTAACATTATTAATAACAGTGTGGATCCGGCTGCTTGCCCTCAAAAGCCTAGGCCAGGTGGAAAGGAAAGTTTGCTTTATTTCAGATGCCAGCAACTGTGGGGGAGGATGGGAGATGGTGGCAGACTTCTGTCCAAAAGCTAACTCCTCCCACTGACAAACAGGGAGTGAGAGCTTTTCAGACAGAGTGCGTTAGGGGGCGGGGGGCTACATGCAGAATCAGCAGTCATCTCTAACAGTCATCTTCAGATTGGTCATCAGTGGTCTAACCAGCATCATCTTGGTTGTTTTCGGTACAGTTACTCTTCAGTTCTGGGGCCCATTTGTTCCCATTTCTTTGAGGCCAGTTCTCAGAATTGTGGGGACTCATGTCCTGGGTGCAGTCTGGTCATAATGTAGTTGACTTTTCCACCTGGTGTTTTAGTATCTATAAGACAGCTCACAAGACAACGCTCAGAATATTATCTGTAGCCCTTGAGAAAGAACTGAAGGGGCCTAGACTATGCTTAATGACTACATTATTATTACTTGGTCTCCTTTGACTGTTTTCCTTCATTTCCACATGTTCTCATTTCTCTCATTAAGCTTATTATTTGAGCAAAGTTTTCCACAGACAAAAGGCAGGCAGAGGACATAGTTTGGGGGGTGGGTAGCCAGGACCATAGCGTCGTGCTCTGTTTCAGTCCCTTGTGTGAGAGCTCAGTGGAGGTGCCTGGGGGCATGGGCTGTGCCGCATTGGTTTGCAATCGAAAACTGTGCTTTCAGATGACTCATTCACTATCTCCAGAAATTGTCTAACCTTAGGAGGGACAGTCTTACCAGGGCCTTCAATGTCCAAGATGTCAAAGCAACAAATACAGAGACTAGAAAACTTGTTTTCTAGTCTCAGGGAAACCTGAAACTGGGTATTTGGAGATGGAGCTGTGAATACTGGGAACTTTTGTAACCTGCTTTTTCAAGATTTGTCAAGATCATGTCTTCCAGTGACATTACCCTTTTTCATGTCAATTTTGCCATATTTTCTTTCACTAATTGATTCATTCACACATTTAATAAACATTTACTGAGCAACCACTACACATGGACATCACCAGATGGTCAATACCAAAATCAGATTGATTACATTCTTTGCAGACCAGAGTCAGCAAAAACAAGACCAGGAGCTGACTGTGGCTCAGATCATGAACTCCTTATTGCAAAATTCAGATTTAAATTGAAGAAAGTAGGGAAAATCACTACACCATTCAGCTATGACCTAAATCAAACCCCTTACGATTATAAAGTAAAAGTAACAAATAGATTCAAGGGATTAGCTCTGATAGACAGAGTGCCTGAAGAACTATGGATGGAGGTTTGTTACATTGTACAGGAGGCCACGATCAAGACAATCCCCAAGAAAAAGAAATGCAAAAAGGCAAAATGATTGTCTGAGGAGGCCTTACAAATAGCTGTGAAAAGAAGAGATGTGAAAAGCAAAGGAGAAAAGGAAAGATATACCCATTTGAATGCAGAGTTCCAAAGAATAGCAAGGAAAGATAAGAAGGCCTTCCTCAGTGATCAGTGCAAAGAAATAGAGGAAAACAATAGAATGGAAAAGACAGAGATCTCTTCAAGAAAATTAGAGATACCAAGGGAACATTTCATGCAAAGATGGGCACAACAAAGGACAGAAGCAGGATGGACCTAACAGCAGCAGAAGAGATTAAGAAGAGGTGGCAAGAATACATAGAAGAACTATACAAAAAAGATCTTCATGACCCAGATAACCACAATGGTGTGATCACTCACCTAGAGCCAGACATCCTGGAATGCGAAGTCAAGTGGGCCTTAGGAAGCATCACTGTGAACAAAGCTAGTGGAGGTGATGGAATTCCAGTTGAGCTATTTCAAATCCTAAAAGATGATGCTGTGAAAGTGCTGCACTCAATATGTCAGCAAATTTGGAAAACTCAACAGTGACCACAGGACCGGAAAAGATCAGTTTTCATTCCAATCCCAAAGAAAGGCAATGCCAAAGAATGCTCAAACTACCACACAATTGCACTCATCTCACATGCTAGCAAAGTAATGCTCAAAATTCTCCAAGTCAGGCTTCAACAGTACGTGAACAGTGAACTTCCAGATGTTCAAGCTGGATTTAGAAAAGGCAGAGGAACCAGAGATCAAATTGCCAATATCGGTTGAATCATTGAAAAAGCAAGAGAGTTCCAGAAAAACATCTACTTTTGCTTTATTGACTATACCAAAGCCTTTGACTATGTGGATCACCACAAACTGTGGAAAATTCTTAACGAGATGGGAATACCAGAACACCTTACCTGCCTCCTAAGAAATCTGTATGCAGATCAGGAAGCAACAGTTAGAACTGGACATGGAACAAAAGACTGGTTCCAAATAGGGAAAGGAGTACATCAAGGCTGTATATTGTCACCTTGCTTATTTGACATATACAGAGTACATCATGAGAAATGCAGGGCTGGATGAAGCACAAACTGGAATCAAGATTGCTGGGAGAAATATCAATAACTTCAGATATGCAGATGACACCACCCTTTGGCAGAAAGTGAAGAAGAACTAAAGAGCCTCTTGATGAAAGAGAAAAAAGAGAATGAAAAATTTGACTTAAAGGTCAACATTCAGAAAACTAAGATCATGGCATCTGGTCCCATCACTTCATGGGAAATAGATGGGGAAACAGTGGAAACAGTGAGAGACTTTGTTTTCTTGGGCTCCAAAATGACTGCAGATAGGACTGCAGCCATGAAGTTAAAAGATGCTTGCTCCTTGAAAGAAAAGCTATGACCAACCTAGACAGTATATTAAAAAGCAGAGACATTACCTTGCCAACAAAGGTCTGTTTAATCAAAGCTATGGTTTTTCCATAAGTCATGTATGGATGTGAGATTTGGAGTATAAAGCTGAGCGCCGAAGAATTGATGCTTTTGAACTGTGGTGTTGGAGAAGACTCTTGAGAGTCCCTTGGACTGCAAGGAGACCCAACCAATCATTCCTAAAGGAAATCAGTCCTGAATATTCATTGGAAGGACTGATGTTGAAGCTGAAACTCCAATCCTTTGGCCACCTGATTCAAAGAACTGACACATTGGAAAAGACCCTGATGCTGAGAAAGATTGAAGGTGTGAGGAGAAGAGGGTGACAGAGGATGAGATGGTTGGATGGCATCACTGACTCGACTTGATGGACATGAGTCTGGGCAAGCTCCAGGAGTTGGTGATGGACAGGGAAGCCTGGCGTGCTGTAGTCCATGGTTTTGCAAAGAGTTGGACACGACTGAGCAACTGAAGTGAACTGAACTGAGCACCCTGAACTGAACTGAATTGAACTGGACAGTACAAGCCAGGCACCGTGTCAGACAGGTCCTGGTAGCTTGGTCAGAGAGACAGCCTAGGGATCAAGTAAAATTCCTGCCTGTGTGGTTAGTACTCTGCTGCTGCTGCTGCTAAGTCGCTTCAGTCGTGTCCGACTCTGTGCGACCCCATAGACGGCAGCCCACTAGGCTCCTCTGTCCCTGGGATTCTCCAGGCAAGAACACTGCAGTGGGTTGCCATTTCCTACTCTAATGAAGTCCTAAGTGCAAATATCTTCAGAGGCTCCTTGCCTTCCCCCAAACTCCTTACAGGTATGAAGGTCCCTTGCTACCAAGCTTAGGGATATCTACAGAGGCAGTTTCATTTCTCATAATGGAAGATTTGCTTTTAATCAAAGAGAGGACCTTTCCTCAATCTGAAAGCCTTGTATTTTTTTGCAACTTTCAAGGGCAGCTTGCAGACAGGCGCTTTAATAACAGCGCCCTCAGGGACAAGGCTGTGACTTTAAATAGTGTGAAAACCCCAATCACTGGACTCACAGGGGCAATCTGAGTATTGATCATGAATTTTCTAATGGCCTTGCAAAGTATGACAAAATTTTAGGAGATTTTTAATTAACTTTGGCTGTTCAAAGCAGCTCTATGCCTGAGAGAGTGAACACATTAGAATTTTCCAAAGGGCTTTCTTTCCTGAAACAGAAAACATAAATGGTAGTGGGGAAAAAATATCAAAGTTACTGAGTATGGAAATCACCACTTTGGGGTTTATGAAAACCACATCCTGCTAACTCCCTGCTATGTGAGGGAGCTTTCAGAGGTAATGAGGCAGGCTCCCGAGTGTCAAGTGTCTGCCTTGCTTTATACTTATCTGAACTCTCATCCCAGCGCTCCTGCTGGTAGGGTACATGCTCATCCCGGCAGAGAGGGTGTCTGACATCACCTTCCAGTCCCCCGCGGAAAACCTTGCACACAGCAGGCACTTAATGCACTCTGGTGGGACTGAACACGAGAGAAAAGACTTCCCAGGAAGGCAGAGGGATACAAAGTACTTTCTCTGTTATCTGCTCCTCTGCTCTGAACTGGAGGCAGAGCAGCCTGTCTGAGGCTACACCTCAGGCTTTTTCCCTCTGCATGGGGAAAAAAACCAGCTTATACTGAGTCCTCACCATGTGCCTGTCTCTGTAGTAGACAATTTACAGAACCATTTCATCAGTCCTCCCAATAATTTCTTACAACTGGAATCATCACCCCATTTTACAGGTGGAGAAATGAGGCACTGGCGAATAAGCCTCTCCTGAGCATTTTATTTGAAAGTCCATCTGATCACTCCACCAGCCTGAAGAAATCATCTTTATCGAGGTATTGAACAGTCATGTGGGGGCACTGCATTCAGAAAAGTTTTGGTTTTATCAAATTGGCTAACAAGGGAGAGACCTTCCAGTCCATCAACCCAGGGACCCATTTATCAGACTAACTAATTCCTTGGAGAATGTAGAACAAGTCCTAAGGGTTGTATAAGTGGGGAAGACCCAACAGTCATTCTCCCCCCACTTCCTTCTCCACTAAAAGAGTCCCCCACCCCCCCACCCCCGTTCATAGTTGAGGAAAACATTCCAATAACTCACCTTCCCAGCATCCCTTGCATCTAGGGGTGGCCATGTGACCAGCTCTGGTCAATGAGATTAAAGTGAGATCTCCTAATGAGCTTCTGATATGAGCCCTGATAAAGAGAGTGAGCCTCAAGGAAAGCTCTTTCTTCTTTCAGTTCCTTTGTGCTATGGACAATATCATATGATGATGGGATATCATATCTTGACTATTTTTTTTATTATGAGCAACTACACACACACACACACACACACACATGTTCTAAGGATGACAACATGAGTGGATTAATTCTTTATGACATCACAGGAGATAGGATCACTTGTCTCCAGAGTTCCTTTTTTGGTGAGATGATGAAATGTCCTTATTACTTAAGGCATTGTTTGTCCAGTAATCTGAGTTGAGTCTTCCATTAAGTATCCTCTGAAAGCATCCTGATTTTGGAAATCACAGAGAATGAAATACAAGCAATGCCAAGTCCTGAGTAATTACATTGTTGGGGTGAGGGGCTGCGGGTGGGTAAAGGGCTGCAAGGCCATGGTCAAGATCAGACAGTTCAGGGCACTGAAGCAGAGGGTGATGAGTGTGTCAAATTTTAAAAATCTGGTTTATGTAAGGACTGATGTTATTTAAAAAGAATATTGCAATAGCGAAGGCAGATGACTGTAACAAGGAGATAGTAAGTCCCAATGTCCTGGAGAAAGGAACTTGATTTATAGGAAGGAGCAAATAAGGCTAGAAAGCAACCAGTATGAGGGAATGGGACAAGGGCATCATGTAAGGAGACAGTTGATAAAGGTCAGCCAACTCTCTGGTCCTTAAAGAAAAATGTTCCTGAGCATTCCAACACTCAAGGATGGGCCAAAATTCAGGGACTGGGAGAAGAGAAGTTTTGACTAAGTTTGTCTAACTTAAGACAAGTTTGTGGGCATTTTATCTAGATTGGTCAGGGGGGAAAAACAGCTCAGCTAATCATGTCTGAGACAAAGAATGGAAATGTGGAGGGTCTGTGTCTGACCTTGTCACGGGTTAACAAGACGGTCATGGGTGAATCTTACGTAAGTCATACTGGGAAGGATGGTTTTTTGCAGTGAGCCATTTCCTGGAACACAGAAGGGGTCAGGAGACGGACAAATTCTTAACTGTCAGTGATTTCCAAGAGCACAGGGCTTAATAAATTTCAATGCTGTCGAAGAAGAAACTCAAAAGCAGACCTCAGGGCAGAGTTAAAGGGTCACTTATCCACCCCAAACTATCATTCTCTTCCCATGTGCCAGGCACTGTGTTAGCAGACACGAGGGACACAGAGATGATTCAGACAGGTTCCCCTGAAGGAATATAGCAAGGGAGGGAGGCATGAACATAAATACCTGCAGAAGGTATCCTGGCATCTGCCGTCTGCCCTCACATACTTTCTATGCTCTCATTCTCTTTCCTTTGGGGAGCACCTGAGTCTTGCCAACTGCCTGCCCTGCAGTAGACCCATATGTTCTGGGCACATTGGCAAAACCCAAGAGAATCAAAAGCAGAAAAGGGAGAGGTTTTCCAAAACACGAGCCTTGGGTCTCAAAAGTATTTAAAAGGATTAAGCGATTCAATATCAACCTCCCAAAGAAGCCCTCTCATTGATGCTGAATCTTGATTTTGCTCTCTTCCTCTGAAGGGCGTCTGAGAACTTTTACCTGAGTTCTTATATTTCAGCCTAGATGAGGGCAGATATAAAGAGTCTCATCATTCAAGTAGGAAATTGGATGCCCTGAGAGATACATGCTTACATGCTAAGTCGCTCAGTTGTGTCTGACAATTTGTGACCCCATGGACAGTAGTCCACCAGGCCTCCTTGTCCATGGGATTCTCCAGGCAACAATACTGGAGTGGGTTGCCATGCCCTCCTCCAAGGGATCTTCCTAACCCTGGGATCTAACCAGCCTCTCTTAAGTCTCCTGCATTGGCAGGTAGTTCTTTAGCACTTGGCGCCATCTGGGAAGCTCCCTGAGAGGTGCAGTCACTCTAATTAGGTAACCCTGCAGATCATTGTCGAGACTCAGGAAAATTGTGTGGCTTCTCATTCTGGTTTCTGTTTTACCAGACCTTTCAGTAATGCCTAAGTTACGGCTTTTCTTTTTTCTTTTTTTTTTTCTTTAAAGGTTTTATTTTTTTAGAGCAGCTTTAGTTTCAAAGCAAAGTACAGTTTTATCTGTAGCCATACAAGCATAGCCTCCCCCATTATGAACCACCCCCACCAGACGGATACATTTGTTGCAACTGATGAATCTACATTGACACATCGTAATCACCCCAAGTTCATAGTTTTTTAGGGTTCACTGTCTTGAACTTGGCTTTTCTGAAGGCAGCCAGAGGCAGGAGTTGGTGTAGAGGTGGGCAGAAAACACAGTGCCAAATGCTGCTCCCCAGAAGAGGGATAGGCAATGATATAAGAATTATATTTTAACTTAGTCCACAAAACTGAAATTAAAGCACTGAGTCCCCTGCATGATCATCATCACCATGGGACATTATGATTTACAGTCTCAAGCAAGGAAACCTGAAGGTGGTACCACATATCAGAAAGCATGCACCTCCATGTGTCCATAAGAAGATCTTCTGAATATCTCATTCAATAATTTTTAAGAAGTTATCATCAGGAACTTCCTAAATCATGCAGACTTATTAGGGCAATACAGATATTTGACTTTGAAGAGGACGCAGGCTGATTGTAATTCCTTTTACACCAGACTTCGCCACAGGTCTTGCGGCTGCCTTTACATTCTGCATTTTCCTTCTTTCCTCCTTCTCATCCTCATCCCTTCCTCTAGCTCCAGCATCTCAGACATCAGAGTGGAGACAGCTAATACTCACTCTCCTCTTTTTACTTCAGGAGGCCTCTCAAATTTTTGCTGAGGATATAACTGCTCAGCTAAAAACTGTTTCCCAGCTTCCTTTTGTAGTCAGTGTGGCCACATGATTTTTTTCCTTGCCAACAGTATGTGAGTAAAAGTGATGGCAACTTCTGGGAGTGTGATAAGAAAAGAAGCATGAAACATCTTTCCTCCACTTCCCTTTTCTTCTTTTCTCTGGAACATGGATATGATGGCAGGAGTTGGAGCAGCCACTCTGGGCTGAGATGGAAGCCTTATATTGAACTATGTTTTGAGCAGAAGAACAAAGTAAAGAACCTGGATCTCTGAGATTACTGAGCTGCCATAAAGACTTAGACTCTCTACCTGAACTTGAAGAGAAAAATAAACCTCAGTTTTAATTTGCTATATTTGGGGAGGGGGGAGTCCTCTTTATTATAAAGCCTAGAATTTTTCCTAACTTGTTATGAAAGATAAAGCTAGCTGTAGGCAATACTCAGGATGGAGAATTAATGAGCAACAGACTGGAGATCAACAAAGAAATTCATACATTGTTGACATTTTCTGGTCAAGAATCTTTAGGAGCTGAAAAATCAGAGAAGAACATGTCTTATTGGTAGCATTTGTTAGCCAAAAGAAATGTGGCATGGAGAGGTTTTGATAGAATGGAAGGAGCTGGAGGAGAGATAAACCCAACTCTGTCTTTTTAGCTCTGTGTGTGCTCAGTTGCTCAGTCCTGTTTGAGTCTTGGCTACAAACCCATGGATTGTAGCCTGCCAGCCTCCTCTGTCCATGGAATTTTCCAGGCAAGAATACTGGATTGGGTTGCCCATTGCAGAGGATCTTCTTGACCTAGGGATCAAACCCACATCTCCTGAGTCTCCTGCATTGGCAGGCAGATTCTTTACCACTGAGCCACCTGGGAAGCTCTTAGCTCTGTGGCCTTGGATAATTCTTAACTCTTTTATCAATTTCCTTCTTGATTAAATAAATATGATAAAGCTTGTCTGGCTATTTTGAGAAACAAATAAACCATATGTTTAAAGAGAAGCATAGGATGAAAGAGTCAGAAGGTCTAGATGAATCCCATCTGCTATTAATGTGCCTGGTTGCCTTGGGCAAGTCACTGCCCTTCTCTGGGCCTGTTGCTTCATCTGTAAAATGTAGAAGTCTAGACTAGATGATCTCTGAGGTCTTTCCCTGCTCAGTCTATGGTTTAAAAAAAAAAATCAGGCTACCATGTCATGGAGAGAGAGCCTACACTTTGCCAGAGTCGACTTGGCTATGCCAGTTCCTGAGAGTTGATTGCTGTGGGTCACTTCTCACTTCTGTGGTCAGTGCGGTTCTTGTGGCAGCTTGGACTAGGCCACAGTGAGAGTGTGTTCACCACAGAAATTGCCAAAGGCTGTAATTTTTGCCAATTTTGGGATCCTCCCACCCTCTGCAGACTGTTGGTTGTGAAACATTTCCCAGCACACTACTTAATACAAGGAAAGAAAAACGAAGACTTGGTCTTAGTGCTCAAAGTAGCAAATATAACTAGTAAAGCTTAAGATGAGAATGTACAAGTCTGTGTTTCTAACGTACAGAGGATGGAGGGAGAAGAATTAGAAGTTACCTGACTCCTGGCTCCCAGGTTCCATGGTCCAGCTCCAGGTTGCAGTAAATGGGCCCCTGGTGATATGAAGGAGTTAATACCTTTCCCTCAGTGACCAACTTACGTGGCCTCAGTGTGCTGTTGTTACCTCAGATGCACCATTTTGTAGTTTAATTAAAACCGGCGAACCGGATGCTCGGGATAATGGGCTAGTGGTGCCTGTAGCCCCACCCTGGGTGAAAGTTGAACCCCCTAGGATCAGGAATAAAGGGCTTCCAAGACACGGAGTGATCAGTAGCAGTTGTTAAATTATTCCAGTTAATCCAAACGGAGCAGTAACCTGAGGTCCTGACTCATCTAGCCAAGTGGGACCCATGGCCTGGAAAACATTTGGAGATTCTGGAACAATGAATTATCCACTTGGTTATTCTCACCATTTAGAGTGTCGTCTCAAAAGTGTTCTGAAGAAAGCAGTTCCTTGGTATGCTGGTAGTACCCTCTTCCATACCCCAAAAGGAGTTCATTGTCAAATGTCTTTGAGAAATATTGGATATAACATAGTAAACAGGCTCCTTATGGCAGCACTTCTTAGAGATTTTAATAGGCTAATGCTTCTCAAACTGTCTGTGGTGATGCATCTGATACAAAAATTTCCATTCAACACACGGTACAATTGTCCCCGTGTGCAGTTTACCACACCAGTCTGCCAATACCCAACCCGAAGGACCCCATTCAGTGAGATGAGTTCATGGATCATGTATATTCTCCATTTTACACGGATGAGTCCGTGGTCATGTAATGTCCCACTGTCGTAAAAGTCTTTCATTGCTCACCCCCAGTTTTTGTACTTATCACATTGTGGTCCAGTAACACTCTGTGGCACAGTGCATGGGCCTCACTTGGAGCAGCATTGTGCGGAGGACCCGCCTGTCTTCCTCTGAACGCTCCCTCTCTAGGAGTCCCAGGTTTGAACTGGTCATCGAGGGGTATATCCAGCCATCTGAGTAGGTGCAGCTCTGTTAAGAGCTGGACCTCTGTCCCCATGCCAGTGGGGCATTCCCTGACCTGCTCCAGCTCAGCAAGAGTTGAATTTCTGGAACAAAACGGAACTTTGAAGTAAAAAGCCAAGTCTTCTGGGAAATTGCACCATTTCTAAAGGGGGTCACGTGAAAACCAGACAAACCCCCAACACAGGACAACAAAGTACACTTGGGCCTTCCTTTCAGTCCTCCACAGGCTCCTAAAAACAGAGAAGGTTCAACAGCCTTCATGCTGGACTTCCATGAAGGGCAGGAAGTCCCTCCAAGGCAGCCAAGGCTGTTCCACTGTCTCTGAGGAACAACAGGTCCACTCTTGCCCAAGGCCACTGACCCACAGACCAAGGGTCGCAAGTCTCAGTTAGATGCGGGCAGGCTCCACCCCAGACAGAGGCAGCAGCACCCAAATCCATCTCCAGGTTCCAGCATTTTTTCTCCACAGCTTGACAGGTGGGCACCAGCACGAGGCAACCGCCCCTTCTACGTCCCTTCCTGTGCCTTCTTTCTCCTGTGCGGATGCCCGTCATGCGTCCGCATTGGAAGTCAAGTGTAAATAGAAGGCTCCGACTACAGGTCAGGCTGCTGTCCAGGTTCTCCCACCCCTGAAGTGTTCACCGTCTCTGCCGACTCTCTATTGTGTGCTTGTCAGAGCCGGCTGCCTCCAATCTCTTGTGGACAGATTCCCTCCTCAGTGAACACTATCAGTGACCCGAGAAATCCCTGGAACCAGCCTGTCTCCTTCCAAGAAGAGACAGTTTCAGCTGAGCGTTTTACCTCACCCTTTCACCAGTCTGTTCTTCAGCGTGAGGGACTACTTACTCATGCGGTGGGCCCCGGGGCCAGGTAGGCGGAAGGATGCTGTCAGGGGAACGATGCCAGGATCACCCCAGGGGCACGTCTCTTGGAACATTCCTGCCTGGCCTCCGTACTGGTCCAGGGTGAATGAGACCCCCGGAAGGCTGAGTCTTAGGTAGAACTGGGTTTGGGGGTCTCCTTCACGGCAAGTGGAGGTTTCCAGCCAGCAGGTGAGGAGGAGAGAGGCCGGTCATTTGTGTAGAAATGCCGTGGGAGTCTGGGTGGAGGCCTCTGAGGCAGGCTGTGTGGAGACAGAGGGCCTAGGGGAATCTCACAGTTATCTAGAGTAGGGTAGCAAGAAGGAGGCTGGGAAGGATAAGGAGGATTAGGAAGGACACTTGGAGGAGACAGTGTCTCAACAAGCCAGGGAAGAATCGACAGTGTTGTGTTCCTAAGAGATGGGTCATAGACTGAGCAAAGGAGATGGTTGGTGATTAAAGTGACTTCCAAGCAAGGCGGCTACATATGCCGTGTGAGCTGCACCCCCCCAGGGGGAGCCACCCTCACCCTCCTCTGTGGGCACAGTGGCCCTGGAGTTGCATCGCGCACCACCTATGTGACTACTGGGAACAGGAACCCCATCCAGGAGAATCTTGTCAGCAGAGCGGTGAAAGCTGGTGCCCCTCCAAAACTACTGAGGTGGGGGCGGGGCTGGAGCTGATGATGGTGGCCCCTGAAAGCAGTCTGGACACGAGAAAAAGAATCAGGAATGACGGCTGGGGGGACTTCCCTGGTGGTCCCGTGGTAAAGATGTCACCTTCAAAAACAGGGGGTGCACTTTTGATCCCTGGTCAGAGAGCTAAGATCCTACATGCCTTGCGGCCAAAAAAACCAAAATATAAAGCAAAGCAGTGTTCTAACAAATTCAATAAGGACTTTAAAAATGGTCCATTAAAGAAAAAAAAAATCTAAAAAAAAAAAAATGGCGACTGGAAAGCATGTCAGCTTGAGGGGAGTCAACATATTTTCCACTTGAATTATCTGGGGCTTGGAAATTTGAGCATATTTTAGGCAAAGGGAAAAAGCCACTAAAGTGAGAGAGAAAACAAATGAGAGCACGTGGAGAGAGGGAGAGGGCAGATCTATTGGGAAACAAATGCTTATTGCCAGCCTTCTGAGATGTAGCTGTTTTCCCAGGTCCTCTCAAGGACCTAACACACTTGACATCAGTGATTCAACAGAGGGCACTGGATGGGTGATGGGAGGGGTGCAGTTAGTTTTGGGGTCAGGTAGGCTTCTCTCTTCGGAGAAAGCAATGGCAACCCACTCCAGGACTCTTGCCTGGAAAATCCCATGGACGGAGGAGCCTGGTAGGCTGCAGTCCATGAGGTCGCTAAGAGTTGGACATGACTGAGTGACTTCACTTTCACTTTTCACTTTCATGCATTGGAGAAGGAAATGGCAACCCACTCCAGTGTTCTTGCCTGGAGAATCCCAGGGATGGGGGAGCCTGGTAGGTTGCCGTCTCTGTGGTCGCACAGAGTCGGACATGACTGAAGCGACTTAGCAGCAGCAGGCTTCTCTGAGCTGAGCCCTGAATGATGAGAAGAAGCCCACCCAGTGAGGACCAGGGAGATGAGTGTATCTGGTGGAGAGAACCACCAGAACAGATGATCCCAAAGGGCAATGAGCTTAAGATGTTTGGGAGGTGGGGGAGGCCAGTGTGGCTGAACACAGAGATGGGAAGGGATGAGGGGTGAAGCTGGAGTTGCAGGTGGGGCAGGTCACAGAGGGCATCTGGGGCTCTGGGAAGAAGTTTCCATGAGAAAGTGTGAGTGACACGTAGGTATCATTCACCTCTGCTCCAGCCTGAGATATTGTTGAGGGTCTTATTGATCTCTTTAGCCTTGTCTAGAGTTAAAAAAAACAACTGTGGCTTGAATGAAAATCTCCTTCAAGCTTAGCCACCAGAAACATGCCTTACCTGAGTCAAGAGGAGTTTAAATTCATGGCTTCTAAGGAAAGTCTCTGAGTCAGGTGCAAGTGCTAGGCATGCCTCAGGCTCTTACAAATACCGTGTGGGGGGACATTAATCCATTCAGTACTCCTGAGTCACCTCACCTACAGACATCTGCTGCAAAAAACTTTCTACATAGATGTAGTTCATTTTGATGCCCTCCTGCCTTTCTCTCTGGAGCCTTGCATTTCCTTATCATGTTCTTTTCTCTCCCCACTGCTCTTGTGCAACGTCTTGCTACTCAAGCTTCTTCCTGGGTCATTTAAAAAATTAAACCCTTTATTTTCCAGTCTTTCCTTCATCTCTACAAAATTACCTAACTTGTTTCATGCAGATATTAGCAAGGAGGCAATTTGATTGAAAAAAAATCATACTTAGGTGTTAGTGACTGATATAATACTCATGCGAGTATTTGATATTGTTCAAAAGAAGGATATGCACCTAAATCAGAGCATTTGTTAATGAGCATTCAGGATGTGTGGTTGCCAAGGGCTGAATTTTAGAAAGACAAGAGGAGGACTGAAGAATGGGGAGCTTTCCCGATCCCCTAGCACCTGTTATGTGGATACCTGCTAATGCCAAAGTCTGGCTTGGTTTCTAGATCTAAAAGGGACAGGAAAGACAATTCCCAACTCTAACAAGTAAAGATGAAAGTAGCTTTGTGGTCTGAGGATATGGAGCCCAGTTTGATTTTCTTGGTCCTGATGCACTTACCATTATGTCAGTCCTCTTCCAAAACTGGCTTCTCTAATGGGAGTACGCATAACACCATAAAAGGATAAACAGATGTGGATACCTTCTATGGGTATGTTTTCTCATTTACTCTTCACCACAACCCCAACAAGTAGAAGCTATTATTGCCCCCCATTTTCCAGGTAAAACTGAGAGTTAGCGTGTTTAAGGACTTTCCCAGGGTCACACAGATAGAACCTTAAGGAGCTGGGATTGAAACCCAGGTATATCTGAATCTGAAGCTCAAATTCCCCTACTATGCCTCGGGGTTAAAACTTAATCCTATGGCAGTAGAAATGGTCCTTACTGAAGCATTCTGAAAACTAAACGCAGCTTCTCCGCTTAGAGGGTCTGTGGTTTATTTCCTCTTTCTGGGCCTCAGTTTCCTCATCTTGAAAACAGAGAGAGAGAGACTCAATTGTTTGACAGCCCCTCCTTTCTCTGAGTGATACTTTTTAGGTTGACCTGTGTTTATACTTAGAAATGTCTCTTAATAGCAGGCTTCCCTGGTAGCTCAGATGGTAAAGAATCTGCCCGCAATGCAGGAGACCTCTGTTCAATCCCTGGGTTAGGAAAATCCCCTGAAGAAGGAAATGGCAACCCATTCCAGAATTCTTGCCTGAAGAATTCCATGGACAGAGGAGCCTGGCAGGCTACAGTCCATTGGGTCACAGAGTCGGGCATGACCGAGCGACTATCACTCATTCACTGCTCTGAGCACCACCCTACTGGCTGATCCTTCTTTGGATCCTTGGCTCATTCAATCTGCAAATGTCAGCAGTGGCCCAGGCCTTCTAGTGCCCAGCTCCTTGGAAAGACAGTGGCAAGAGATGGGCCACTTTGGACCAGCATCAGGCAAGACCAAGGAGGCCTGGAGAGATATGACACCCTGGGGTTTGTTCAGCTAAACCTGGGATTGCCCAGAGGATGGACACATCCTTGTGAAAGGGCCTGAGACTGTGGCTCAGTGAGCACCAGAGTCTTCTTCTCGACCTTCTCGAAGCCACGTCCAAGGTGGTTGAGAGTGTTGGTGTGGTTTTCCCCTCTCCCTTTGAAAGCCGGGAGGTCAGCTTGAGTGTAACTCTGACAGATGCAATCTGCTCCTTGTTTGGAAACACCCTTTTCAAATCCAACCTGAGACGAGGGGGATTAAGAGAACCGCTTTGGCTCGTTTTCAGGACTGTCATCTGATGAATATCTCCAAGCTCGTTTGAAGGAAATGACAGAAGAGAGCGAGATTTCAAATCAGGGAAATTAGCATCAGGCCCTGCTCAAACCAGACTCCCCACCTCCAGCGTGAGGCCCGCAGAAAACAAAAGCTCCCGAGTAGGAAAGTGACACAGCGCCACCTCCCGGCAGCTGCCTGGCCATCGAGGCCTCTGGCGGAAGGCATGTCTCCCTGGCTTTCAGGGCCTGCCCAAAAGCCTGGGGAGGGAAGACCTGCCACTCAGCTCTCAGGAGATGGGTTTGTGAGAGCTACATGAGCTCTTAGTTCACGATGTGCGTCTGCGTGTATTCATGCGTTACACACATACACTGCCAATGTGAACCCTGAGTAGGATTTACTTGTCTTATGGGGGGCACCTCTCTCCTTCGCAATTTTCAGGCAGTTTTTTAAGGCAGGGATCATAGTATTAATAGCTAAGATATGGAGAAAAGAGCCAGATAGCCTGGATTTGAACCTCAGTTTTGTCACTTAAAAGCTGTGCAATCTTGGGCAAGTTACTTAACCTTTCTGTGCCTCTGTTTCCTTTCCTATAAAATAAGGGTAATAAGAGTATCAAGGGGCTTTCCTGGTGGCTCAAACAGTAAAGAATCTGCCTGCAATGTAGGAGATCTGGGTTTGATCCTTGGGGTCGGGAAGATCCCCTGGAGAAAGGAATGGCATCCCACTCCAGTATTCTTGCCTGGAGAATTCCATGGACAGAAGAGCCTGGTGGGCTACAGTCCATGGGGTCGCAGAGTCTGACATGACTGAGAGTCTAAGCACGTATGCGTATCAAACACAGAGGATCACTGCAAGAATTCAAGAGTGGGCTTCCTGGTATCAATCGCAGAGGGCCACTGCAAGAATTAAAGAGTAGATACATGTGAAGTACTTAGTACAGTGCTGGGTCCATGATGCACACTCAAGACATAGCTATTGTTATTATTCAATTAAGCACAGTTCATACGCATTTCTTCCTTCTTTCCTCCCACCCATTAGACCATTTCTAAATTCATGATGGTTGATATGTCTCATGTAGATGCTGTCAGTTCGAGGAAGATAATGCTGAATGCACAGGTTTGTTGAAATAATTGACCCTACCCAAATACACACCCTAAACTTTGTATCAACTCCTTGGCAGAATATGAGAAAGAGTCATCCTTAGGAACCTCACCTGTCTTGCTTTCTAAAGCAGCATGGCAAGGCACCTGGGCCGCTGATGCTTCAGAATCAACTTGGGAAACCAGAAGGGACTGCGGAGGATATGCATTCTGTTTTGGATATTGGACTGAGATTCACCTCATGGGGGAATTGTGAGTCCTGGATTTTCTCACATTTGTCAGCAGATAGCTCCTAAGATGCTTCAAGTGGATCAGGAGAGGCCTCTGTTTCAAGCTTTCCTGCTCCAATTAAACCAGAAGGGTCTCTCAGAAGCTCTGTGTTGGGGTCAGCCTTGTGCTGCTCATGAATCCTGATGGAAAGTCCTTCCAACCTAGAGAAAAGATGGTGAGGCGACAGGCTGCCAAAGTCAGAGGCAGGCCTTTCTGAAAGTCAACCATAAATCAAAGCCTCCAAGGTGACCACGTGTCACAGACACCAGCTCCGGAGTCTCCGGGGGGCACTGGGCTTGATGACAGGAGACCACTTCTTTCCCAGCCCTTCTGCTGCCAGGGAAGACTGGCCTAGGGGCTGTCCATTGCCACTGAGGAAGTTGTCCTGCTGTTTAATGAGCTTTAACTCTCCCTGTAAAAGAGGGCCTGGCCCAAACATCTGCCTCATCAAAGGGGTCAGAGTCTTGGAAACACAAAAGCTTTCTCAGCACCTCCATTCTCTGTCCTTTATCACTCCCAGAATCCATCCTGTTAATGAGCTGGAACGGCCATGACTTTGCCACCAAGCCTGCATCTGGGGAGCACAGCCAGGTTTCAGGGTGAGAAAGGAAGGAGAGAGAGGGAAAGTCCTGGAGCGCCCCCACCCCCACTCCCAGGCTTTGCACTTGGTTTCCTTGCACAGGCAAGGTTCTGCCATGACTCATCGGCTTTAGAATGTTTTGTTAGCCAATCCCTGATTCGCTTTAAACCTCTGAGGTCTCAAGACAATAGCCCCAAGGGAACTGGAAGGAGAATTACCATGTTTCAGGCCTAAAAATTAATCTGCTTGGGACCGAAAGAGCAAATTCCAAAAGAAGGACCTCCACACTGGTGCACAATCACCTGGAAGCCACGGGGATTGTTTGCAGAAGACCCTGAAGCATTAATGTTTTAACTCTAAAGGATTAAATACATAATTTGGGACTCCATCTGGCCATGCAGTCAGACACAGCGCTGGTCATATTCTACCATTTATTAGCTGTTTGATTTTTAACTAAAATTATTTCATATCTTTGGTGATTTTTTTTTAACTTGGCTAAATGGGGCTGTGTTCCTTTGGGAAGCTCAAAGAGAGAAGCATTTCTTGCCCTTTCACCCTTTCAAAGGCTTCCCCATTCCTTGATTTCACCTTTAGAGTCAGCAATGGTTAGAGGAGTCTTTTGAACCATGCCATCTCTTTGGTTCTGCCTCTTCTCCCTCCCTCTTCCCATTTAAGTTCCCTTGTGATTATAAGGGGCCACCCTAATAATCCAGGATATTGTCCCTGGTTTGCCTTAAAAAATCTAGTGATTAGCAATCTTAATTCCATTTGCAACTTTAATGTCACCTTGTCATGTAACATGACATATTCCCAGGTTCTGGGAATTTGGATGGTGGATATCGTGGGGCAGAGGGTGCGATTTGTTTTATTTTGCTTATCACATGGGATAACCTTGAATTTGCTCAAAATTAAAGTTCACTCACACATATTGTTGCTTTAATCATTATCAATAACAAATACCATGGATAACTGTTGTTGTTTAGTCTCTAAGTCGTGTCCGACTCGTTTGCAAACCTATGGACTTCCTGCCAGGCTCCGCTGTCCATGGGATTTCCCAGGCAAGAATACTGGAGTGGGTTGCCATTTTCTACTCCAGGGAATCTTCCCAATCCAGGGATTGAACCGGCGTCTTCTGCATTGGCAGGCAGATTCTTTACCACTGAGCCACTAGGGAAGCCTGTGGATAACTTTACAGCCAGTATTTTTCAGTTCTCAAATGCTGGTGGATGGCATAGGTTTCTTCAGTCTACATTAAATGTGAAAAGATAAAAATGTAATTTTTTCATAAAACTGAATTCATTCCATTTACGGTACTGTTCTTTTAGGATTAAAATTGTGTCAGCAGATGATAGTTGACTTTAAATTTTTAAAAATGTATTTGGCAGATATAAAAATTGGTAAGTCAAGACCCCAGAGCTTTTGAAGAAGGCTGGAATTTCTCTGGTCTGTCCCCATCAAAGGATGGGAGCTTACTATCCTTTAGGAGTTCTGCCTCAGCCCACAGCACCTGGCGCTACAAACTTTCCATTTCTAAATGGGGCTCCTGCTCTTCTTTGCTCCTTTGTCCACACTTCCTAGGATTTGTGGAGGTCCGCTCTAGCAAGCCAAAGGACTAGGTCTGAAACGCTCCTGTGACACAGGACAAGTTGCAAACTTTCTGTGGCACCAGTTTCCCCATCCACAGAGTTAGAATGACAAAAAACCCACCCTGCCTTTCTCACAGTATCACAAGGAGAACCATATGAGGAAAGCACAGGAAACTGTAAAGTTCTGGACACGTAGAAACAGTTGCTTTTATAACTGAAACTTGGACTCTCAGGTTCTGGATCTTTCTGTAGTGTTTTCTGAGGAGTGGGTGAGATAATGGGGTAGGGCCCCTGGGGTACAATTAAGCACTTAGGGAATAGCCATCGAAAGTGATCATTTTTCTCTCTCAAAAAAACCCCCTAGTTTTATTTTTTGGCAGGTCGTGGCGGGGGAGGGGGGGAAGGCTTCCATGGTGGCTCAGAAGGTATGGAATCTGCCTGCAATGTGGGAGACCTGGGTTTGATCCCTGGGTCGGGAAGATCCACTGGAGAAGGGAATGGCTACCCACTCCAGTGTTCTTCCCTGGAGAATTCTAAGGACAGAGGAGCCTGGTTGGGCTATAGTTCATGGGGGTCTCAAAAAGTCAGACACAATTGAGCAACTAATACTTAACTTCATTAACATTTTTAAATTGTGACAAAATACACATAAATGTACCATCTTTATCATTTTTAAAGTGTGCAGTTCAGTAGTATTAAGCGCAGTCACAGTGTTGCACAACAGGTCTCCAGAACTTGCAAAACTGAAACTCTGGGGACTTCCCTGGTGGTCCAATCCAGGGGATGTGGGTTTGATCCCTGGTCCAGGAGCTAAGATTCCATATGCCACGGAGCAGCTAAGCCCACGCACCACAAGTAGAGAGTCGGCGCCACAACAAAAGATCCCACATGATACAACTAAGATACAGATGCAGTAAATAAATATTTAAAAAGACTGAAACTCTGTACCCATCAGATAATGACTCTCCATTCCCCACACCATCTCCCCGCCCCCAGACTCTGACAGTCACCATTCTACTTTTTATCACTGAATTCGACTGCTTTAGAGAACTCATACAAGTGAAATCAAGCAATACATGTTTCTGTGACTGACTCTTCATTTAGCACACCATCCCCAAGGTTCATCCACGTTGTCGTATGTGTTGGAATTCCCCTCCTTTTAAAGACTGAATAATATTCCATCATCTATACCACATTTTGTTTATTTATTTACCTGTCTATGCACACGTGAATCGTTTCTGCCTTTTGGCTATCGTGAGTAGCACTGCTATAAAGTTGGATGTACAAGTATTTTTTTTCCTGATATCAGTTCTTTTGGGTATACATTAAATCCCTGGATCATACAGTAATCCTATTTTTCATTTTTGGAGGAATATCTATACGGTTTTCCATAGTGGCTACACTATTTTGCATTCCCATTAACAGTGTACCAGGGTCCCATTTCTCCATATCCTCTCCAATACTTGCCATTTTTTGTTTTTATTTTTGTTTTAATGGTTGCTGTCTTAATGGGTATGAGGTGGACCCAATTTCATTTTTTTAATCACAAAAGTAATATCTACATATTATTTTTCAGATTATTTTTCCTTTTAGATTATTACAAAATATTGAATATAGTTCCTTGTGCTATATAGTAGTCCTAACCTGCACGTATTTTTAAATTCCATTATATTATACATATCCTATAACCAGCTTTTTTCATTCAGTAGTGGGCATCTTTCCATGACAAGTTACATACAGATCTATTTTAACGGCTGCCTGCTATTCTGGAGGTCTTTCTATTAAAGAAATACTTCTTGACCTTGATTGCTCAAAATTTTGAAGCGTGCACTTCCCTTTGAAGAGCCATGTGGCATGAGAAAGAATACACTAAATCTGGGATTGGAAGACTGGTTCTTGACTCAGCTTCTTGTATGTTCCTGAGGGACTAACTTCCTTTCTCTGTGTTAGAAATGAAACATGACTCTGCAGTATTAATGCACAGCAGTATTATTTTCATGAAACCAAAACAGTCTTGTGTAAAATAAGGACATCAAACAAGATGGCTGAGCAGGGGCACGGTTGTCATGGCTGGTGGCACCTTCCATGGGAGAGTTGCTTCTGTCTTCCCCCTGTAATGGAGCTGTCTAAAGAATATAGCAGCTCAGACGGTAAAGAATTTTACCATCTGCAGTGCAGGAGACCCTGGTTTGATTCCTGGATTGGGAAGATCCCCTGGAGAAGGGAATGGCAACCCACCCCAGTATTCTTGCCTGGAGAATTCCGTGGACAAAGAAGCCTGGCAAGCTACCATCCATGGCATTGCAAAGATTTGGACATGACCAAGCAACTAAGCTGGAGAAGGCAACAGCAACCCACTCCAGTATTCTTGACTAGCAAATCCCATGTATGGAGGAGCCTGATAGGCTGCAATCCATGGGGTCGCTAAGAGTTGGACACGACTGAGCGACTTCACTTTCACTTTTCATTTTCATGCATTGGAGAAGGAAATGGCAACCTACTCCAGTGTTCTTGCCTGGAGAATCCCAGGGACAGGGGAGCCTGGTGGGCTTCCGTCTATGGGGTCGCACAGAGTTGGACACGACTGAAGCGACTTAGCAGCAGCAGCAGCATTTACCATGCCAGACACAGCTCTAGGAATTTATACATATTAATCTTTTTAACCTCTAGAACAGCTCTGTGAGACTTTCTCAATGGCTCAGTGGGTAAAGAATCTGCCTGCAGTGCAGAAAACACAGGAGATGTGGGTTCAATCCCTGGGTTGGGCAGATATCCTGGAGAAGGAAATGATAACACACTCCAGTATTCTTGCCTGAAAAATTCCATGGACAGAGGAGCCTGGCAGACTACAGTCCAAAGGATTGCAAAGAGTTAGACATGACTGAGCGACTAAGCACACACATGAGGTAGATATTATTAGAATTCCCACTTTACAGATAAGGAAACTGAGACAGAGAAGTTAAGTTCATTGCCTAACTTTATAGAGCAAGTAAGGAATAAAGGCAGGGTTTGAACCCAGTACTTTGGCTCAAGTCTGCTCATAACCTCTAGGATCTTCACCCTCGTGAAACTCATCCTAGTGATAATAATGACACTTGTTTATTGAGCGTCTTCTACTTGCTTAACCCTTAAAGCGAAGCACTTTACACTCAACTTTGCATTCAGTTTGCACAACAATCCATGAGAGAAGGGAGTAAAGCCCATTTTACAGATGAGAAAATTAAGTCTCCAAGAAGCACCTAGCTAGCTTATAAGTGACAGCAATGGAGCCTGGACCCAGGCCTGTTTAATGCCTAGGTCTGGGCCATGTAGCCTTATGCTATTCTGTTGTCTAATCCATCCTCTGGACACAGTTGAGCTTAAGACAAGACCTAGAAGTCTGCATCCTGGCAGCCATGGCTACTTGGTTATCCCAGCCAGACTCTGTGCATGCTCAGTCACTGAGTTGTGTCTGACTCTTTGTAGCCCCCATGGACTGTAGCCCACCAGGCTCCTCTATCCATGCGATTGTCCAGGCAAGAATACTGGAGTGGCTTGCCATTTCCTACCCCAGGAGATCTTCCTGATCCAGAGACTGAACCCACATGTCCTGCGTCTCCTACGTTGGCAGGCAGATTCTTTACCACTGAGCCACCTGAGAAGCCTAGCTAGACCTCAGTCAATTTTATTTTGCAGCCTGGGTCCTCCCTCTTACTGACTCTGGGTAGCAGCCCAGTAACCTTCTGGCACCTTGGCCATCCTGGGGTCGGTAGGAGGTAGAGAGCATAGCCCCATTTCTCAGCATCCTCCACCTTCTCTAGGATGAACAGCTGGCTGCAGCAGCCTCACGTGGACATGGAACAGAGGCTACTGCCATGCTGTGCTTCAGAGACCCTTTCAAGGCTTCCTCATAGGCTAACTGATGGTGGACATCCCCCTGTTGCTGCCCATGTTTTACCTAGTAACCACCCCTCCCAGAGTGATTGCACCTTACCCCTTACATAAATGGTCTCCTCAGATCTGAGAGCAGGTTCCGATGGAGAGAATGGGGTGAAGGTTCTGCAGGTTTGGAGTACATAGTCACAGGGAGAAATGGAGAGCTGGAAGCCCCATGCAAGGGTTCAAGTTCTTCGTCCATTGAGGTTTCAATAAATGTTTGGATACACAAATGGATGGATAAATTATCTAAAGGACAAATTGACAAGTGAATGAATAAAAATGAATGAAGAAATGAAAAACCGGACAGCAGAATGAATTCATTGGGCAGTGAAGCCCTGTCCAGACCTTTGCTTCAGCCTCAGTCTGGGTCCTGGGGGCCTGTCCGGGTCTAAGCAGGCTAGTCACCCCAGCAGGCTAGTCACCTCTATCCTCACCCAACATGGGCGAAGGATAGAGATTTAAGAGCAAGATGAAACCACAGCATCCAGAGCTATCCTATCTGAGATGCCAAAAGGGGAAGCCTAGATGGCATCTCATGGGCATTCTCACCTCTGGAATCCTTCTGGCAAAAATGCCACTCACTTGCCCCCTTTGCCTCCAGGACTGGATTAAAGGGAAGCTCGGTGCTCCCTCCTGTCGGTACCCAGTGGGAGGAGAGCGGCTCCAGCTCCGAGTGAAGCGAGGGTGCTAACCCACTCCCTTCCCCCTCTGGGAAGCCACACAGAACTCCAAGTTAATTAAAGCCTCCACTCTGAGAAGAAGGGAATGTTCCATTTGGTAAATTTAGAAACAGCTGGTTAGTTTTACCCATTACTTTTGTGCTAACATCAGTGGAGCTCATTCAACTCTGTCTTTTTATGAAGCTGTCCTTCCAATGCTACCTGATAGCTACTAATTGCTGCAACTACAATTCTGAATTGCAAATTTTCTGCACTGATAAAAACTTTGATTGCCTGTCAGCTACACATAAGGAAAAGATCAGCAGTGCTAAATGAGGGGTTCCACGCTTGGATAATAATGCCTAATGAATTATTCAGGAAAGGATGCTTGAATGAAGCAAACAATTTGAAGGGTTACTAGCAGCCGTAACAGTTCAACAGGCAAAAGAACAAAAGTATCATCCTGAACATTACACTAATGATTAAAAAATGCGTATTAATTCTAGATTTGGAGAAAAAAGAAATGCCAATCTGATTTTAAAGGTTAATCATTATTTTCTCAGTAGTGCTCTGATCTCTGGTGGGAGGGGGAGGGGAGAAAGGGGAGATCCCTTTACCAATATTTTGGGATGTATAATATTATGACATAATAGAGTCATATAATTTCACACACATCATTTAAAAATTGTAAATTTCAAATTTCATTGGAAAAGATAACACAGAAAACTAACAGCATGGCAGTGGAATGCTCGCTCAACGGAACTTTTCTCCGCACTCACAGCCCTAGTACCAAGGAGCCCCCTCCGTGAAGCGAGGGGCCCTGCAGAAATAGCAAAATGAAATAAGATATATGTGATTAAACATATGCAAATACATATCATAATTAGTGACTCTTTCTGGCGGAATTTGAATGTGTTTTACATATCTTGCAAGGGCGCTAGCGATGCAAACGAAAAATTCTTCCAAAGGCTTCTGCCTTTTGGGTCTGAAACCCAAGAAAACAAACCAATAAATCAGGTTTCAGCTTCTGTCCAATACTGACACATTTGCTGCTTTCATAAAAAATATATTTCTACCACCCCAAGTGCTAATTTGTTTTGACAGATGCTGTGGAGTTGCCAAATATGAGAGGGGGGGTGGGGGGGAAACCTGGAAACTGTAACGCAAAATAGTATAATTAAAGATGTTTTAAAAAAGGACTGGAACTACTGTGATAGTATGATGTATTTGAATATTTAAAAATAGCTCTTCGGGGCTGCACTTAAAAATCTCAAGGCACTCAAGATCACTCAGAGAACATCTTAGAAAGCCACACTGCAGCCCTGGTGGAATTTTAAGAGTAGTTTTAAATTATGGAATATGCAGCCAACCACTTAGCCTCTATGAGATTTTTTTTTCTAGCTCAGAAGCCTGTGGCATTAGTTACAAATTAGTAATTTTATTATAAAGATGTTCAATGTCAGGATAGCATTCTTTGAGTTTCTAGTCATAATGCTGCACGGTGGCTTGGAAGTCTGACTTCAGGAGAGGAACTGACCATCTGCCAAGGCCTGCACACTCACAGATGACTAATGTTTCCCCCTGAGGACTGAAGCTCCCGGTGTTTCTGTTGCTGTCTTTTTGATGTCACAAAGCGAAGTTGATAAACACATTCAAGTCACAATTAAAAAACATTTTCACTGACCAGTTGCCACCGACGATATCATCAGACAGCTTCGTTGCTGCTGTAACAATGCGTTTAATGGTGTTGATGTGCAGGCGAGAAGGTGCTTCCCTTTATCTGGTCCTTACCTCGCTCGGTGATTCTTTAATGACATTTCCAGGCACTAGGAGTCCTGCAAGGAAATGCCATTTGGCATAAATCAGACAGAAGGCTGTGATTTTCAGGCTAAGGCCACAGGCTGGAGGACCCATTGAAGCTGAAACTAACTGAACAAGGTACCATGTTGGGGGTGCCCAGGAAAGCCAATCAATGAGCTATTAATCAATGTTTTTCACCCATGTGCTGTCAACAAGTCCAACCTGGAAAGAAAAGAAGAATGCCTTACTCTTTCTGGTCGTGACAAAATCAGATTATCCAGCTGAAACTCCTATAAGCTTTATACAAAGGTCATGGACACTTAGTTTACAATGAGAGTAATCTAACTGGACTTCAGATCTTTGTTCTGAATGGTGGGGGATGAGAGGGGTTAATGGAGCCACCACCAATATTTACTAATCTCCATGCTGAATACTATTCAAGTACTATACCACTGGATCTATACAATAGCCTTCAAAGTAATAGATAGCAACATTTCCTGTATTTTTAAGTGAAAATATTGATGCTCAGAGGCGGTAAGTTAGTACTAGGATTTGAACTCAAGTCTGTCTGAAGTCTAGGCGCTTAGTCACTCAGCAAATCACATTTAGGCTCATAGAGGAGGCTTTCAGAGCCGGGATGGGACTCAGAGATCATCCAGTCCCTCATTTTGGCAGCTCTCTCCCAAAACTGAGACTCAGAGATGTAGAGAGAGGAGCTGAGTCCCCTTGTTAGCTGGCGACAGGGCTGGGACTCATTCTGTCCTTCCACCGCATCACACCATCCTGCTTAAAGTGGAGCAGACGGGCTCTGGACCCTGCTTGGTCTTGCCCACATGCAGTCTCAGGACTTCTTAGGCTTTGTCCAGCCCTGCCTGGGAGTTTGCACTTCTTTCCTGGGGCACAGCATCCCCAGGACTCTCAGAGCCTTGGAACACAGCATGTCTTGTATCAGACTCCCACTCTTCCAAGCCACAGTGTTCTAGAACACCCATCTGCGGTGAACTGGAAGTGTCCTGTGGAGAACAATGGACCATGACTCATGGGTGCCATACCTCTCTGATGACTCTCTGAGGGTGGAGGCTCCATGGTCTTTCTTTTCAAAGCTAAATGAGAGTAAATGTGCTAATTAGCAAGAGGAGGATTTGGGGTTTGATATGATCCCCTGGAGGAAGCTTAGTCTCCAGTGAAGAGGTCAGCAGTCATAGAGTATAAGCAGGGTGCTGGATTGGAGTCTGGAGTCCTGGTCCCAACCACCAAGTGACTGACCATATGGAAGCTACATAGCTTCTCTGAGCTCCAGTTTTCCCCTCTGTAAAATGAAGATCTGATTCACCAATCCCTCCTCTATACTTTGTCTAAGATAATTCAGGTCTGGAAGCTTGGGAAGAACAAGATCTTTCAGGGCCCTCCCAGCAGAAGATTCTGTTTGCATCTGTGATATTTGGGGGTGTAGTCTTCCTCTTAATTGGAAATTCCACATGGAAAAGCAAAAAGTGACTTTTCTCCAGAGCCTATGAAATACCTTCAGCATTAAGAGCTTTCAGACCATTCTTTAGTTATTTCTTGTATCCACTGGGATGACAGCCTAGGGCTGCTGGTTTTAGAGCTCTGAGCTGAAAAATGAGGATCTCAGAAGCAATTTTGAACAGTGTTGTGAGATTTCTGAGGAAAACTAAGCCAAGCAAATACCAGATCTCTTTAAAAATCAATTTAAAACATGCTTCATTCTAGGCAGATTTTGTTCTTAACATGCAGCTGGAGGTAGTGGTGGAGGTATGGTGGGAGGCGGGTGGAGGGAGCTGGGGAAATGGGCAAAAAGAGGCCAAAAGAATCAGAAGAGGGATTTCCCTGGTGGTCCAATAATTAAGACTTCACCTTCCAATACAGGGGTGTAGGTTCAATCCCTGTTTGGGGAGCTAAGATCTCACATGCCTCTAGGCCAAAAAGAGCAACGCATAAGACAGTAAGACACTGTAACAAATTTAACAAGGATTTTAAAAATTAAAAATAAAGACATCAAAAAAATTATCTTTTTAAAGAAAGTTTAAACAAGAAAGAATCAAGGGAGAAACAAGAGGCTGAAGGAAACTAAGCCTAAGGCAAGAGGGATCCTTACTTTCTCCTCATTTGTCCTCTTAATCAATATATGATTACACCAAACTGCCATTGGTAATGGATGATATATGCTATATCTCCACTACACGTCCAGCATATGCTAAATACTTTACATGCATAAGTGATTTAATCCTCACAGCAATCTACTGAGTTAGGAAATAATATTAACCTTCCTCCTATAACTGAAGGGACAGAATTTTGAAGGTGCTGACAAACACCTTCCGTACCTAAGCATGTGGAGGTCTCAAGCTCACACTCTTAACTGCCACACTAATAACTGAAACCAAAGAAAAATCCAATGAAAAAAAATTTTTAGTGTAAAATTTTCAAATTTTTATTTTCAGAGGAGCAGAGGTAGAATATTTTTTCCAAAGAACTACTGATGTTAGGGAAATAATCAAAAATAAAAATCTCCCCTCTATAAAAAAAAAATTCATAGAATTCGTGGCAGAGGAAGAATTTTCACCAGGAAATCTGCTTCTGGAATCCCATTTATAACCACTAGGCTTTCCTGCCTTCAGTACAGTGATACCCACATGGCCTGATTCGTTTTTCTGATGTAGGATCCTCTCGATCCCACCTCCCCTCAACAAGTAGTCTCTCAACTGTATTCAAGGCTTGACCATAAACCAGGCTTGTGAGAAGTGATGGGTATTTTTCCCTTTTAATGACATACAGAATTTGTGTCATAAAGAGCTGGGTCTTCAACCAGGTCAGTTTATACTTGGGTAAACTGGACCCACCAATGCAACTGAGTGGCTAGATTTCTATAGTTCTTTGCTCCATGGAATGGTATGTTTCATCTCTCTCCGGGAAAGAAGAGGACCTGAGAAGAATGACATTTTCAAAGCTCATGAATCCAGGAGCACAGTTTGGCTCCATAGCCCTAACCGCCCAATACCACCTTGCTCTCTCTAGTCTCCAGACGTGCGTCCTGTGAGGCCAGGAGGCATCCGCCAGCTGGGCAGCTGTCTGTTGAAATGCTAAATTGACTGCGACCCAGCCAGTCCATTTCAGTGTGTAGAGGGATTTGAACCTAAGCGGGGAGACTGAATTAACCCCATGCCCTCTCGGCCCCTCAGCCCTCTAGCAAACCATGAATCAAATGGAATTCCCCTCATGCTAAGAGGCTGTGGGGCTGTCATTCCATTATGCTTCGCTCAGGATAAGAGGTCTCTGGAGACAATCTAATGAGTCAGGGCTCCCGGGACAGGAGGAGCCACGTTCCACTGAGTGTCCTCAGCCACGTGGCCACCAAGGAAGCAACACAAGCACTGGCAGGTTTCTGGGCAAATAACAAGATTTTGTATTTGTTTGTGTAACGAAGGATTATGTCTAAGCTCACTGGTGAATAGCAGGAACAGTGTCAACACCCAGGCAGTCACTTTCCTAAGAAGATAAGTGAGTCCTTCGGCTGTCTGGTGCACAGGGAGAATTTTCCGAGCGGAAATGTTGCCTGATTACCGCAGGCCACAGGAAAAGAAACGGTGGAGGCGCTCAGAAACAGGGATAGCCATGGCGAGAGAACTATGGAGAACTTACTTGACCCCTTCTGACTGTGGCTTCGCAGGATGAAGGGGGGAAATGAAAACACAGAAACTGCTTCCTTGCAAGGAAAGAACTTGTAGCCAAAGGGTTATCCTTCAAACTTCTTTACTGGTCTGGAGAGAAACTCCATTACTCTTACTCTTTCTTCAGGGTGCCAGTCCCTGAGCAGGGAAGGCTAGTTAGAAACTAGCAAGTTTCAGTTTCTGAAGGGGAGTAAAGACCAGAGTGGGGATGCCCTGGGCATTTTCCCTTCTCCCATTCTGCCACTGCCTCTCAGTGCTGGTGGTGGTTTAGTCGTCAAGTCATGTCCAACTTATTGCGACCCCATGGACTGTAGCCCGCCAGGCTCCTCTGTCCATGGGATTTCCCAGCAAGAATACTGGAGTGGGTTGCAATGTCCTTCTCCGGGGAATTTTCCTGACCCAAAATTTCTTTACCAACTGAGTCGCCAGGGAAGCCCACCCTCTCAGTGACGATATTCAATTTATTCAACAAATGTTGAGCGCCTACTTTGTTCTTTGTTAAACACTAAGGATAAAATGATAAAAACAAAAAAAGATGAACGTCTAGAAAGTGGTAGAATTGAGAGCTCTTGGGAAACTTACACATCTTTGTGAAGCCTCAAATTTCCTCATTTGTACAATGCAGGTAATAGTATATATTTAAATAAAAGTAAAACATCTGTTTCTGGAAATCACTCTTTATGTTGTGGTGTTGTTGAAGATACCCAACATTAAAATGTGAATTATTTTTAGAACATCAATTAATTCCTAATGAATGGAAGTGTCCAGAAATCTGAATGGCAGCTGTTACAAGGGTTTTCAGATTAGGATTCATTTTAGGATTTAGTTTAAGTTTTAGGATTTAGGATTTTAGCTATGAGGGATTTTGGATCAAAACTGCAAACACCAGCTTCCCGAGATTTCATTCCTGAATCTTACAAATTTCCATTGGTTTCTTCTGGTGCTGGCAACATTTGTTTTCAAGACAAAATGCCTAGGTTTCAGATTAAGTGCTGTTATTATGAACTGAAAAGATGCAATCCTTTTCAAGCAATTGCTGCTGCAGAGGTAGAACTGATCATTGATTACCTTAGGCTGAACAAAGACCCCCATAAACTTAATCCCTTGCAGAAGAGGCAGTAAGAGACCTTCATGCACAAAAAGTCTATTTTCAAACCTGCTGGAATTAGAGCTAAGGAAACAGGAACGTTCAAGTCCTGCCATATCAGTTGCCTCTCCTCTTATCAGCTAAGGGAGCTCTCTTTAAGAAGATAACAGTTAAATGGAAATGAAAATGGTACAATCCCAATGTAATGCTTAAAATGAGGTTTAAAACTCAAGTCACATAAAATGTGAGGACGCGTCACTGTGAGGTTAAGGAAATGACTGGGATGAGTTTGCTACATCAATGGAGTAAACCCAACCATGCTATATCCAAATTTGCCTTATTCACTCTTCATGCCATCACAATATTTAGTAGTAGGTAAGCCCTCGTATGAGCATTCTCCGATATGAGTTATGTTGAAACAAGTGTCTTATGCCTTAAGACCCCAGTAGGGTCTTTCCCCCTCAAATTCAGATTTTGAAAGAATGCATTCAAGACCTTAACCTGTGTCTTGGTGTAGAGAAAGCACTTGGCAAATTAGCCATTAATATTATTG
The DNA here is from genome assembly GCF_003369695.1 of Bos indicus x Bos taurus. Classification (NCBI taxonomy): domain Eukaryota; kingdom Metazoa; phylum Chordata; class Mammalia; order Artiodactyla; family Bovidae; genus Bos; species Bos indicus x Bos taurus. The sequence goes on along the minus strand of NC_040090.1, from coordinate 21,274,251 downwards.
CCGTCACCCATAAAAGTTGGATAGAACCGCATGTCCTCAGTAGACTGGCAGAGTCTAAACTGAAATGGCTTTAATGTACAAGTCTACAAGTTCATTTTGTGGATTATAATTTGGAGCAGTGTTTTGAGAGATCAGGTCCAAGTTTTTGTCTCTCTCAAATGCCTGTGTGCCCTCAGTTGGACTCTCTGCCTGAGGCTCAAGAGCCCTTTAGCTTGTTCCCCTAGAAAAGCCCTTGCACCGTGGGCCTGAGGATGACACTGTGGGAAGAACCGAAGGCTCTCCTCACGGATGCAGCTGTTCTGGAAAACTAGGACTGCACTCTCCTTCTTATCTTGAAATTTTAGCACCACAGCCCTGGGGGGGGGGCAACAGGCAAACGAGGCAGGCCCGTGACATCCACCCAGGGTGCCTCACTCTCCTGCCACACCCCTTTTTGATGCCACACCTGGGCAATACAAATTCATTTCAAGACTCTGCATTATACCCAAATTTCCACAAACATGATTTGCCATCCTTATGCTGATCACAGAAAATGACAGCTTTAGGTTGAACCATATGGAATTGCCATTTCTACAGGTCTACAGTGGTAAACGGAGAAGGCAATGGCACCCACTCCAGTACTTTTGCCTGGAAAATCCCATGGACGGAGGAGCCTGGTGGGCTGCAGTTCATGGGGTTGCTAGAGTCGGACACGACTGAGTGACTTCACTTTCAGTTTTTACTTTCATGCATTGGAGAAGGAAATGGCAACCCACTCCAGTGTTCTTGCCTGGAGAATCCCAGGGACGGGGGAGCCTGGTGGGCTGCCGTCTATGGGGTCGCACAGAGTCGGACACGACTGAAGCGACGCAGCAACAGCAGCAGCACAGTGGTAGAATGTCGGCCATTTAATCTAATGGTGATAATTTACATATGGGGAGTACAGTTTGTGAAGTACATTTACTTCCATTATCTCTTTAATCCTCAGAATAGAAATGTGAGGTAGGGGTTACTGGCTTTGTTTTACAGATGAGAAAACTGAGGCTCACAAAACTCACCCTGAATTTGCATTTGTTCCTTTTGAAGGGTATTTATAAAGCTAGAGGCAGATAGAGCCCAACATCCTTAGGGACTGTGGCAGTCTCTTAAAAGCTATGGGGTTTCAGACAGAGGAGGGGATCTGTCATTTTGGTACTAGAAATATTATCCCACTTTAGGGCTGTCACCTGAGTAACCCAGACAATTAGTTGGTCCATCAACATGGCAAGAACTCGCACTCATGTGTCTGAATGTTGACCTGGCACAATCTCCACCATGGGGGGCTTCCTCTCCCCATTCCCTGACTTTTGGCCACTTTGGCGGGTCTGCATTCTCCCACCAGGTGGCTCCACAGCCAAGGTGTCAACATAAGCAAAATAGTGTGAGCCAAGGGCTTCCCTGGTGGCTCAGAGGGTAAAGCATCTGCCTACATGTAGGAGACCCGAGTTGGATCCCTGGGTTGGGAAGATCCCCTGGAGAAGGAAATGGCAACCCACTCTAGTACTCTTGCCTGGAAAATCCCATGGTCTGAGAAGCCTGGTAGGCTATAGTCCATGGGGTCGCAAAGAGTCGGACATGACTGAGCGACTTCACTTCACTTCACTTCACTTCATCCTAGTTGGATACAGCTGGGCATACAAAAGAATAGAAACAAGGGTAGCAGAACAGTATTTCTCTGTTCCTCTCCCAACTATAACAGGTGACTCTAACCCCCTTTCAGGGTTTCCCAGGTGGTGCTAGTAGTACAGAACTGCCTGCCAGTGCAGGAGATATAAGAGATGTGGGTTCAATCCCTGGGTCAGGAAGATCCCCTGGAGGAGGGCATGGCAGCCCACTCCAGCATTCTTGCCTAGAGAATCCCATGAACAGAGGAGCCTGGAGGGCTACAGTCCATAGGGTAGCAAAGAATTGGACATGACTGAAGCGGCTTAGCACGCACACCCCATTCTCGAGCTCCCCCTCCCCCATACAGTCCAGAGTCCCAAAGGCTGCTCCATGCTTTCTCCCACATGCCTTCAGGCATCATCCACAATCTCCTCCAAAGCTCAGACATGGGCACAGGCCTTCCAGAAATGCTGGTGGGCTTCATCAGGATCCTTGTGATACTGAGCGTCTTTTCTGCTTCGATTCTGGGAGGAGGGTTGAAATAGGAATATGAGTGTCACAACTTTACCCACTGTTTTCAACCAAGCTTGTTTTTGTTTTTTTTTTTTTCCATATATGACCCAGATATGCCTAGACATAGGGACTGGACCCCTTTTCTATGGCCTATGCTATGCTAAGTCACTTCAGTCATTTCCGACTCTGTGCGACCTCATAGACGGCAGCCCACCAGGCTCCCCCGTCCCTGGGATTCTCCAGGCAAGAACACTGGAATGGGCTGCCATTTCCTTCTCCAATGCATGAAAGTGAAAAGTGAAAGTGAAGTCGCTCAGTCGTGTCCGACTCTTAGCGACCCCATGGATTGCAGCCTAACAGGCTCCTCTGTCCATGGGATTTTCCAAGCAAGAGTACTGGAGTGGGGTGCCATTGCCTTCTCCGAAAGAAACTACAATGCTATGTTATGCTATGCTAAGTCACTTCAGTCGTGTCCGACTCTGTGTGACCCCATAGACAGCAGCCCACCGGGCTCCCCTGTCCCTGGGATGGTCTAAAGTTCTTGGCATAATGTCTGCTCCTTCCACGGACTTCTATTCCAGGGTCCAGCTCCTGAATTCTCATGTGCTGTTTCTATTAATACTTCGCCTGTACATCCCTTGGCCCACCCTGCTCCTACTACCATGCAGGCCTACACCTCAGTCCCTTCACAGGGGAAATCCAGGAGAAATCCCAAGTCACACATAGAAGTTGTAAGGGAGAGAGGAGGATGCCATTTGGAACACACAGCCTTATTGCACTCTCTCTTCCCCTCTCTGTTACTCACCTCCACCTTATTGGAGTGATGGCTGGAAGATCAAGATTCCTCTCTTCTATCACACCCAGTGCTTCCTTTCCCTTGAAGCCTCCATGCCAGTCAACACCCCCACCCTAGGACCTCACCCCGTACCCCAAGAGGGCTCATCAAGTCATTTTTTCTAACAAATTATGTGGTTTCCCTTAGGGGAATTCTGAGGAACCAAATTCCCCATCTCACAATTAGGAAGAGGTTTTTTGCCATGAGGCATCTTGATTGCTCCTACAAGTACCCCCAGGAGGCTACCTTTGGGGCCTAGAGTGTGCCCAGTCATGTCTGAGTCTGCAGCTGCCCTGCACACAGCTTAGGCCACCCCCTGGGACTTCGTTCTAGAAACAGGTGGACTCGTGCAGGTATTTTGGGAAATCTAGGAAGCTTTTAAAAATTTTTAAGAAAACAAAATGGTCCTTCAGCAACTGCATGTTGATGAATATTCACTTTAAAAACAGGCTCTGTGTTATACACAGTGAAGTAAGTCAGAAAGAGAAAAATAAATACCCTATATGAATGCATATATATGGACTCAACAATGGTAACGATGAACCTGTGTGCAGGGAAGGAGTGAAGACACAGACACAGAGCACAGACTTGTGGACACAGTGGAGGATGGCGAGGGTGGGGCACATTGAGCAAGTAGCACCGACATAGGTACACCGCCACGTGTAAGTAGATGGGAGGCTGCTGTTAGCACGGGAAGCCCCGCCCGCCCGGCGCTCTGTGGTGACCCGGAGGCGTGGGAGGGAGGCTCAAGAGGGAGGAAATATGTATACATAATTATGACTGATTCATGCTGTTGTACAGCAGAAACCAATACAACATTGTGATGGAATTATCCTCCAATTACAAAAAACAAAACAAAACCAAAAAACTCTCTCCCCCTCCCCAAGAAAAAAGAAAAAGAAACAGGCCCTTAAAAGTTCTTGTACAGGGTCTCAAGGTCCTCCCCTACTCCTACCCGACCCCTACCCCGACACTGCACTACATGTCCCCTTTTTTGCACAGTAGACTCAGGGATATCAATAAGGAATCAAGTGCTCTAGTGGATCCTGATGAGAAACCATGGGGGCTGAGTTCTAGTCCTTATGGGGCACTAACCAGCTAGTGTAGCTTGTGTGAAATCATAATGTCCCCTGTCTTTGAAGCTATGGATGGAGTTGTGTTTACAGCAACAGTCCAAACTGGTCCTGTCAGCTCAGGCAAGACCTCAGTCCCATTCATGCCACCCCTCCCCAACCCCCACAGCCAGGTATTCCTGAAAACTCCTAGAGAGTGCTTATGCAGCTGCCACATAAGTTGTCTGTCTTTGGGAGTATCTCAGGACACTGCTCCCGCTGCTGATAAAGTATCATGGAATCCCCTGAAGGCCACCACCCACCTACCATTTTGACAAGCCTGCCACACAAAAGCCAGAAGAGTTAATGCCAAGGATTCCAAGTGGTGGGTCTTGAAGGGCTTTCATTCCCTGTGGGTCACAGTCTATAAGCAGTTTCAGGGCTTGCAGACTTTTGTAGATACAGCTCTATCTGAGGAGAATGTGCAGATAGAGGTCTCACCCCTCTAAGGACTGAGCAGTGGCTCCTGAGTCGCCTTGCCATGTTTGGCTCCTCCTTCGCAAGGCGTGAGGTTTCTCCCAGGAGACTACTCAGCATGTCATGGAAATGATTGTGGCGGATTGTTGCCTCTCTGCTCGACATGCTCATCCAGGCCCCATGGTGGGCCCATTGAGTGAGCATCCTGCTGCATCAAAAGTTGTCTTAATAGAAATGGGCACATCATTCTTCTCTCTGGATACCAGTTTCCTCACACATAAAATGATCATAGAAATCAATGCATTTTGAACATGAGGACTTCTTTACTTTTAAGTCGGGTTCATTAAGGTCTGATTTACACACAATGGAATGCACAGTTTTTAGATATAGAGTTTAAGTTTTGACCAATGTGTTAACTACTACAGCACATGAGCTATACAACATTGCCATCACCCAAAAGTTTGCTCTGCTCTGCAATATACCTGGTCCCTCACCCCTAGACCTGGCATCCACTGCTTACTTTTCTCTAAAATGTTGCTTTTCCCAGAAAGTCAGACAACTGGAATCCTGTTTTATTGATGAGGTGCAACTGTTCTTTATATACTCTGGATTCAAGTCCTTTATCCATTATGTGTTTTATGATGGCTTCTTTTTAGAAAAATACCAAAGCATTTCAAGGATTCCCTTTGATCACAGTGAGTAGTAAAGTATCCTTTGACTGAGAAGATACACAATAACAAAAGCTATTCTTTTTTTTAAGTTGAAGCCTGCAGGATCTAGTTCCTAGACCAGGGATGGAACCTGTGTTCTCTGCATTGGCAGGCAGATTCTTATCCACTGTGCCACCAAAGAAGTCCTAAAACTATTCTTTTTTTTTAACCTATGCTTTAAATGACTTTGTAGTTTATTAATCACAATGGAATCCAATACATTCTAAAAAGAGTCATACATGGTGTCTACTCAGATAGGAAGCTTCCTTTGGCATGTTGATAAAATGCAGTAGTGTCTTTCTCCAGGAAAATTGTCAAGTGTACGTACAAAATTATTTGTAAAATTATTTGTACCAAATGTATGTACAAATTTATTTACATTTAGTTTCAAAGAGTTCATAGATGTCTAAAACCCACCTTGAACTATAGGACTATATCCATGGCCCTACGATTGAGCCTCATTGGTTGATTCCATCCACAGACAGGTATAATATCTGTGCAGGTTTGAACAGCCCTTGCAACAGCTCCAAGGCTTTCCAGACGTTCATAATCCTCTGCTGGGAACCCTAGCACTGGTGGCCTCCAAGGTCCTTTATAGCTCAACAAAATCTACAATTCTCAGTTCACACCACTAGAAGACTCAGCTGCCCCAAGTGACACATTTGCTCGGTGCTGAGCAAAACAAATCCTTGGAAAAAACAGAAACATGTATTATGTTTCAGCTGATATTAAAAAGGATAGGGGTGGAGAGGAACAACGATGTTTTGGATTGGTGGATCCAAGCTTCTCTTTTCAACCCTATCTGTTCATGTTTCGGAGCTGAGATTTCCTTCTCCGGATGAGGTGAGGGGACTGGGTTTTGAATCAGCTAGTCCATGCTTGCCTGCTTTCTGTGAGCCTCACTGCAGACTTTTTTAGTGCTTCCCATGAACACACTTAATTGGCCATGTGTCAGATCAGTTGCTGAGCTGATCTAAGTCATGATGAATCTTTCCTGCTCTTTGCCCCTGGCCCCAGCTTGCCACATAATTCTGTATCATCAGCACTCACCATGAATTTACATTTGTTCTTTTTTTTCTGGGTCATTTACAAAGCTAGAGGCAGAAAAAGCCCAAGATATTGATTCAGAGGAACTATGTTTTAACATTTCCCCTTTGCTCTTGAATATTTATGACAACAGCAGACACATATTCATGGGATTTGTGGGCGCAAAAGGGGGTCACAGTCAAGAGATATTTGGAGAGAGGTTTGGTGATTGGATGGGGAAGTTGTTGGGAAAGAGAGGGGCTCTGATAATTGTTGGTCGAACAACAGTTGTAGGGTAATCCCAACAACTGGGAAGGTGGGAATCAGGTGGAGAAAGAGAATAGTTCACGAGGTCAGTTTTTAAAATGCTGAGTTTTTTGAGAAGTAGGTGCAGATATCCAGGAGGAAGTTGGATAAACAGGTCTGCAGCTCAAAAGCAAGGTATGACCTGGAGACAGACATTGGGGCTCATCAGCAGGTAGCCATGGGAGTGCAAGAACTGGTCCAGAGTTTTGCAGATGGTACTAGGGATACAGACGACATGTCATCTTCATTCTTTCCAGCAGGTTGTGGAAGTGACTGACACATGTAACTTTCATGTCCCCCACGAGCAAGCAGCCTGTTCCCAGTCTGTGATGTGTATGTCTGGGGGGCATGTATTTCTGTATTTCTTTTTATTCCATTCAAGAGCAAATCCATTATGCAAAACATTATCAAGGACTGCAGATTAATAAAATGTTGGAGAGCGGCAAGAGTGGGTTTCCCTGTGCCCCTTACAGCAAAACTGTCCAAACATCTCCACTGGACGTACGTGTTCTTCTTCCACCACCTTCTCATGCACCATCACCAGTGACCTCTCTCTCCACTGCCACCCTTCTGCCATGAAATGCTCAAATGCTCCTGGATTGCCCTAAACAGTTCAGCTCTGGCTCCTAATTTGCACAGCTCTTTCAATAAAACAAAATTCCTGCCATTAACCAGACCCAGCTTCTCATAAGGAAGTAGCCATATAACATTAATAGTATTTTTTTTAATATTTATTTATTTGGCTGTGCCGAGTCTTAGTTGCTGCATGTGGGATCTTCTGTTTTTGTTGAAGGATGCAGTGTCTTTGCAGCACGCAGGATCTAGTTCCCTGACCAGGAATTGAACCTGGGACTCCTGCATTGGGAGCTCTGAGTGTAACCACTAGATCACTAGGGAAGTCCCAAATTAATTGTACTGATGTAGAGTGCCCCTTCAGGGAAGGCAATGGCACCCCACTCCAGTGTTCTTGCCTGGAGAATCCCAGGGACGGGGGAGCCTGGTGGGCTGCCGTCTATGGGGTCGCACAGAGTCAGACACGACTGAAGCGACTTAGCAGTAGCAGCGGCAGTGTGCCCCTTGGGGAACTCTACCCCACAGCTTTACCAATACCAGGCATGGTGTGGGCTACACTCAGTCCTAACACTACTGACATTTGGGGCCAGATCATTCTTTGTTGTGGGCTGTCCTATAAGTGGTGGGATGTTTGGCAGCACCCCTGCCCTCTCCCCATGGAAGCAAGTAGCACATGCAGTCTTCTGCTTCAGGTGGTTTCTCTACTTCGGGGGATAAAATCCCAACTCAACATGTACCAATTTTGTGACTTTGGGTAAATTATCCAATCTCTTTATGCCTGGGTTTTCACATATATAAAGTAGGGATAATAATAGTATCTACTTCATAGAGTTCTAATGAAAATTAATTGACTTAATTACTCCTTGGAAGGAAAGTTATGACCAACCTAGATAGCATATTAAAAAGCAGAGACATTACTTTGTCAACAAAGGTCTGTCTAGTCAAAGCTATGGTTTTTCCAGTAGTTATGTATGGATGTGAGAGTTGGACTATAAAGAAAGCTGAGCGCAGAAGAATTGATGCTTTTGAACTGTGGTGTTGGAGAAGACTCTTGAGAGTCCCTTGGACTGCAAGGAGATCCAACCAGTCCATCCTAAAGGAAATCAATCCTGGGTGTTCATTGGAAGGACTGATGTTGAAGCTGAAGTTCCAATATTTTGGCCACCTGATACGAAGAGCTGACTTATTTGAAAAGACCCTGATGTTGGGAAGGATTGAAGGCAGGAGGAGAAGGGGATGACAGAGGATGAGATGCTTGGATGGCATCACCGACTCAATGGACATGAGTTTGGGTATGGTGATGGACAGGGAGGCCTGATGTGCTACGGTTCATGGGGTCCCAAAGAGTCAGACACGACTGAGTGACTGAACTGAACTGAACTGAACTGAATACTTGTAAAAGATTTAGAACAGGGTCTGCCATAGAACGAGTACCCAGTAAATGTTAGTTCTTGTTATTATTCCAATGTATTCAGTCATTCAGTTGTGTCCAACCCTTTGTGGCCCCATGGGCTGTAGCCTGCCAGATTCCTTTGCCCATGCAATTTTCCAGGCGAGAATTGGAATGGGGTGCCATTTCCTACTCCAGGGAATCTTACTGATCCAAGGATTGAACCCAGGTCTCTTGCATCTCCTACACTGGCAGTTGGATTATTTAGTACTAGAGCCAAATTCGGAGAAGGCAATGGCACCCCACTCCAGTACTCTTGCCTAGAAAATCCCATGGATGGAGGAGCCTGGTAGGCTGCAGTTCATGGGGTCGCTAGAGTCAGACACGACTGAGCGACTTCACTTTCACATGTTGGAGAAGGAAATGGCAACCCACTCCAGTGTTCTTGCCTGGAGAATCCCAGGAATGGTGGAGCCTGGTGGGCTGCCATCTATGGGGTCACACAGAGTCGGACACAACTGAAGCGACTTAGCAGCAGCAGCAGCAGAGCCAAATTATTCCTTCTGACTCTATAGAGTGCTCCCCAATAGGAGTTCTGGTGAATATGATTTTCATTTTCCTATGTGACTTAATAATTTTACTCTTAACCAACTGTGAAAGCCTCAGAACAAGTACATTTAGCCCCTGTTTTACAACAAATGGGGAATTAAATTTTATCCAGCTCAATCAACAAAGGTCAGAGATTTTTCTGGCATCAGGTTGTTGCCTGGGCTCCAATTCTACCTGAGGGTGAGAACTTGTACTTAAATGAAAATAGTTTGAACATCCATCTTACATGCAGTGGGAAATTCTCCATTCTCCCCCTGACCTCTGAGGATGTGTGTGTATGGTTATGTTGCTACTGGATACCTTTGCCCTGATTCTTCCACTGAATTCTTGATCCACTCACCCGGCATGTTTCACCTCTTCCCTCTACCCCTGTATGCCACAGAAGAGGTGGATGGTCCTTTCCTTTGATATTCCCAGTAGGGAGTTGTGTGAGGGAGAGTTTTTACTGGCAATCAACAGCCATAAATGACCAACCACTTGAAACTGAACATCATATGCTCCCGGATATAAAAGTCTTATAGTGGCACCCAACCCCAGGAGCTTCTCCCTGGGTCTCGAGTCCTCCAGGTCTCATCCCCTTTTCACCTGCAGAATCTGCTCTTCCTGTTTCCCCCTCTCACCTCTTTCCCAACTCCTCTTTATTTCTGGGCTCCTTGTCTCCTCCCTCAGTATTCTTTCTTGAGATTGTTGGGAACTGCTCTTTCTTGCAGAGCGGTTGGTGCTATTTATTTCATTCTTGCATCACAGAGAAGAAACTATGAGAAAGATCTTTTCACCAAATGCCTCCTCAAGGAACTTGAGTTTTAAAAAGCAGTTATTTTCCTGAAGAATTTCTCAGCCAGCCCTTGAAAATGCTTTTCTTCTATATACTTTCTTACCTTCATATAACACTGTAGAACACCCAGCTCCACAGCCCACCACTACCTTCTTATATTAAGGACTAAGATTCCTATAGATTCCTTTCTACTCTTTGCTTTCTTTTAAAAATTGGTCTTATTGAGATAAAATTTACATAAAATAAATGCTTCAGTTTATTAAGCATCAGTTGATGAGTTTTGACTAATGTATACACCCACAGAAACATCACCATGATCAAGATGTAAAAAATTTACGTTGCCCTCCCAAAGATCCCTAGTGTCTTTTTCAGTCAGTCTAACTCCCCAGCCACCAGTGACCACTGATTTGCTTCCTGTCACTATGGATTAGTGTGCTTGTTCTAGAATTTTATATAAACTGAATCATCCAATAGGAACTCTTCTGTGTCTCACTCTCTCAGTTGCACAATATCTTTGAGAGTCATCCACAATGTGTATATCCTCCCTTATTATTGTTGAGTCATTTCCATTGTGTGGATACATCAAAATTTACTTAATCATCTGCTTGTCAGTGGACATTTTCTGGTCCTTATTTTCCACATGCACATTTGTATTTAATTGTGTGAATTTATGTAATCATTTGGAAAGCAAAGAAAAGCAGGGAAAAAAAAAACCAGAGAGGAAAACAATCAAATTTATCCATTGGTGGCAAATATCATTAACATTTAAACATATTGGTTTTTTTATTATTGGTTTTTTAAAATTTTGTATTTATGTAAAGTAGCATTCCCTATAAAAATTACTTACATAGTGTTTTTGTCACATAAGTGTCATATCACAAACATTTTCCTATGCCAATAAAAGCTGTTGAAAAAATTAGGTAAATGGCATTAATGTGAAAAGATAGTCGAGATATAGTGTTAAGCTGAAGCAAGCTACTGGACAATGCATTGAGTATGATCACATTTCTAAAGGGCAAGTGAAGGAGTGGACGTTTGTAAGTGGGAAATTGATGGCTGAAGTACAGAGTTAACTTGAAGCTGACTGTGCCAGGTCTTAGAGTAAAGACTTCAGGTTTATTGGGAGAGAAATGAGGAGTCATTAGAGGGCTGTGAGCAGAAAAGTGACATAACACGATATGGCATGTTTTAAAAGGTTCTCTCTGGGTAATGCTGAAAAAAGACCACTGGGCAACATGAAGGAAAGAAGGCCAGGTTGGCAGCTGTTGGAATAATCCGACTGAAAGGTAACGATGGCTTAGACCAAGATGATGGCGGTATAGCTCATGGAAGACGGTAAGTTTCTGGATGCATTTTCATAGTACATCCAATAGACTGGATGTGAGGTGTGAAAGGATGATAAATGTTAAAGAAAACTTGGGCAATTGGATGTATGGGACTGCTGTTTCCTAAACTGGAGAAGACTGTGGGAAGTACATGTTTGGGAGGTTGTGATGGAGGAACTTTTTTTGGACATAAGTTTAAGAAATCTTTTACACATCTAAGTAAAGAAGCTAACTAAACAGTTGACTATATGAATGGAGCTCTGGGGAGCGATCCAACCTGAAAGTATAAATTTGAAATTCAAAAAAATGTAGCATGTAGATAGTATTTAAAGACATGTGATTGGATGAAATTACCAAGGTATGTAAGTTTAAGTAAAGAAGAGAAGAGGCCCAAGGGCTAACCCATGGAGTACTCCACTGTAATGAGGGCAGAGAGATACAAATGAAATAGCTAAGGATCTGAGAAGGCGCCGCCAGTGAGGGAGGAAGAGAACCAGGATAGCGAGATGTCCTAAAGACCAAGTGAGGACGGTGTTTCAGGAAGGAAAGCAGGATCAACTATGTTACAAAGAGTTGTTAACAGCTTTGCTAAGCTGAAGACTGATAATTGACAACTGGATTTAGTCACATGGCGGTCTTGATGACTTTCACGGGAGCTGTAAGGTGGTGTAGAGGGGCAAAAATCTGACTGGAAAACAATCAAGAGAAAATGAGAGGGACTTCCTTGGTGGTCCAGAGGTTAAGAATCTGCCTTCCAATGCAGGGGATGCAGGTTTGATCCTTGACCAGGGATTTAAGATCCCACACGGTACAACTACTGAGCTTGTGAGCTCTAGAGCCTGTGCACCTCAATGAAAGATCCCACATGCAGCAACGAAGATCTGATGCAGCCAAATAAATAAATACATACTTTTTAAAAGCAGTAGACCATTTCTTTTCAAAAGAGAGAGAGATGAAGAATGAGAGATGAGAGTTTAGACAGGGACAAAAAATTGAGGTAAAGGTTTGTACAGTGGAAATTATGAGGAAATATTACTGGAATTCAGTATCCCTGGTCTTAAAAGGGAAAGCAATATGACAACTAGACATACCATCTCTCAAGAGGAAATTTAGAGGTTCTAGAAGCAAATGATAACTAATAAGCACCAGAAAGAATAGGAGTCAAAAACCTAGCATTCAAATCCCAGATTGTCCTAATTCACTGTATGATTTTTATCAAGATTTGAGCTCTCTGGACCTCAGTTCTCACATGTGTATAATGGGAGTACTGAATTAAAAATCCCTGAAATCATCACATAATCTAATATACTATGATATGCCCTAAGTATTTAAAGATCTCTTACACAAAGTAGCGTGAATGGCTTTATTCTCCATTGGCTGTTAAAATCTCTCTCTCCAGGACCCTAACTCTATTCTTTTCTTTTAACTTAATTAAACAAATTTTTTTTTAACTGTTGAAAAATTGCTTTACAATCTTGTGTTGGTTTCCACCATGCTGCTGCTGCTGCTGCTAAGTCGCTTCAGTCGTGTCTGACTCTGTGCGGCCCCCAGAGACAGCAGCCCACCAGGCTCCCCCGTCCCTGGGATTCTCCAGGCAAGAACACTGGAGTGGGTTGCCATTTCCTTCTCCAATGCATGAAAGTGAAAGTGAAGTTGCTCAGTCGCGTCTGACTTAGCGACCCCATGGACTGCAGCCTACCAGGCTCCTCTGTCCATGGGTTTTCCAGGCAAGACTACTGGAGTGGGATGCCATTGCCTTCTCCGGGTTTCCACCATACAACAATGCAAATCAGTCATAATTATAGATTATTCCTTTCCTCTTGAGCCTCCCTCCCCTCCCCACAACCCACCCATCTACCACCCATCTAGGTCATCACAGAGCACCAGGCTGGGCTCCCTGTGTTCTTTAGTAACTTCCCCCTAACCTAACTCTGTTCTTGACTCTCCCAAACCAGCAGATGACTTTGCTTTTTTTCTCCATTAAGATGAGAGATGATATCAGCAGGACAGTCTTCAAATGCCTTTCCTTCAACTCATAAACTCTCTATCCCTCAGAAGAAAGAGTTCCTCTTCTCCCCATCCCCTTAATTCCATCACCTCTCATCTGCTCTATAAAGGTTAGAGTTGAAATCCCTGGTTTCACAGGGATGAGTGAGCAGACTGGCTTTGAGTCCTCTGCAGGGAGAGGTTATTTATTATCCCCATTCCTCAGACAGAAAAACAGAGGCTCTGAGAGTATGAAATAACTCCTCAAATTTACACCAGTGAGAAGGGGGAGTGTTGAGCTGTGAACAGGTGTTCCTAAGGCCCCAGGTCTTCCATCTCACCACCATCTATGGGTTGGTGGGAACACACCCATACATGAGAGGACTCATTCTTCATCTTTTCTGCTGTTTTGCCCAACATTATCATCTGTGTGCTGCATAATCGGTTATGTTGACCTGGCTGGGGATGCTCTTTGGCAAGATGCCCATTTGAAAGTCTGTTTATCTGCTTACTATTGTGATTTTGTTAAATTCTTGGCTGATAGAGGACTCTTCAATCATCGACTTGGACCTTTTAAATCCTATTGCCAGCTATGCAAAAAAAAAAAAAAAAAAACTCACCGATATGGTACCTTTTATATAAAGTCCCAAAAGAAACAACATGTTCAAGGAGAAGGTGCAGTAAAACTTTGGTAAAGTTTCACTGGTGGGTCAGATGGTAAAGAATCTGCCTTTAGTGCAGGAGACTCAGTTCAATCCCTGGTCAGGAAGATCCCCTGGAGAAAGGAATGGCAACCCTCTCCAGTATTCTTGCCTGGAGAATTTCATAGACAGAGGAGCCTGGCTGGCTACAGTTCATGGGGTTGTAACGAGTTGGACACAACTGAGCAACTAACACTATAATGAAAAGGAAGAATGTGTGCAAATTAGCAATAACCACACAAAAAACATCGTGTAAGCCATCAGCTAAAACTCAGTGTCTTGAAGCCACAATCATTTATTCTCATGGAACAAGGAGCTGCCTGGCCAAGCTGGCTCCGCTGGTGCAGCTCAGTTCTGCTCCATGTCTTCCATCCTTCTCCTTGATGAATACTAGTCCAAGCATGTTCTTTTTATGATGATGGAAAAAAAATACGAAACATAGATCAATCATCAAGGCCTGGGCTTAGAACTGACATATCATTTCTGCTTCCTTCTATTGATCAAGGAAAGTTATGTATTCAACTTTTTAAAAATAGGGAAATGTGTCCTAACCCCAGTGGAAGAGCTCTGCAAAGTTACAAAGAAAAAGGGGTGGATACAGTGAGGGCTGAAGAATCGAGGCTGGCAATATGATTTACCACAACAGCAAAACACAAAACTCAGCATAGTGTTTACCTCTGGGGTGGGGGTGAGGGCAGGGAAGTTTACGACTAGGATGTGATACACGAGGGGCTGCAATGAAATTGTGAGTATAGTTCTTAAACTGGGTTGTCAGTTTATGGCTGTTACTATCTTGCTCTTTATAGTTTATATATTCTATGTATGAAATATTGTATGGTAATTTTTTAAGTTACTGGAATCAAATAAATAAATAAAAGTTGCAACACTAGGAGTCTCAGCTTCACTTTTAAAATTTGGGCTTCTCTTTACTAATTTCTGGTTTTTAAATTTTGTTTACTCTCACTTGCCAAGATAAATAATGGTTTGATTATCTGGCATCTGGACATTAATATCATCTAATGCATACTTATAATCTTAGTACACCACTCACACTTTTTAAAAAATGAATTTTTTACATTCTAACAGAGTTCATTTTCTGTAGTTCTTTTCAACATAAACTCATCTAAAACCACAAATTGTTGTCCTGGCAGTTATTAGTCTGGATTGATTAGGTTTGATCTCTGGGTTAATTTCACATGTAATCATATTATAGTTAGTCACACCTAGTGGCTCTATTAATTCAGATGTATTTGCACTTCCTTACCTATTAATTACAACCACCTCTGAAGACTGATTGGGTCTCTGCTACCGAAGAAAAGCAATCCCCATATATCAAGGAACAAATTACTGCCTCCCACACTAGGAGAACTTGGTTGACTTGGAGGCTCTATAGGAATATTATTGATGACATCTTTATTCTCTTCCTTCCTTGCAAATGAATGGTGCACCTGCTAAATGAACCAGAAATACCAAGGCCAGGTCTAAACAGACTGGCAGAACTCACTTGGACTGTGATCTAGGAAAGAACCAGTGGGAAAGGCATCTGTATAACATCATTCAAGTTTTATTTGTAAAATTTTTTAAACATATATTTGGTCCACTTCACATAACTTATTCATCTCTCTTTTTGGATTTTAAAAATGTTTACTGAGTAACTAAATTTGGTCACAGGCTAGTTAGAAAGTCTGAGGCTGGATCTACATTTAATCAGCAAAACATACTACCCACAGGCAAAGCTTGAACTGTCCACTGCCCAAGTTCTAGCCAAAGCATTGCTGAGGAAAGCACTATTTAAGGAGGATTGTTTGAAGGACACGTGACTCCATCTATTCCTCCTGCCTTTAATTTTTGCATTCAGAGACCCTCAAAACATATCTACATGGGCCTTCAAAGCACTGTTTTCACCAAGGAGCAATTCTACGTGTCAAATTGCCAGCTCATGTTGTGAAATGAAAACTACATTGAATTTACTGCAGGATTTCTGTAGAGGACATTACAATTTACATTTCTTAGTAGATGAAGCCCTGAAGAAGAAAAGCTCAGCATCTTCTGAGCAACTCAGAATCTCTTCATAAAAAATTAGAATCATATAATGGATTGTGTTTCCCTTTTCACTGCGGACACTGGGAAGATCAGAATTAGTTTTGAAGCTCAACTGCAATAATTGTTTAAGATGTTATCATCTTCATACCTGCATTCTAACTCTCTTTTTAATCCTGACCATTTACTCTAATTTATATCTTTATCTGATTTTAGTTTTTCAGTTTTTGCAAATGGTTTTTAGTTTTTGCTAATACTCCACTTTATTGTGTGTCTAACATTGGAGAACACAATGGGATATGAATAAGTAATTAACATTAAGAGTAACCTTGAAGACGTTAACCACGAAAATTTGCAGATGTGAATGGAGAGAGGTATGGCTAGGGAGTTAGGTTGTGCAGTCACCTGCCTACACCTGCTGATTGTATGCAGGGTAGGAAATAACATTGCAGTTTATAAGCACTGTAAGTGAAAACTGCAATGTCTTCAATAAAATTGTATTTAAAATTGGCACCATAAAAAACTTCAACATTACGCAAAGGCACAATCTTTAACTTCTCAACGGGTAGCAGAGTCCTCTTCACCTGCCTCCAAAGTTTGAGTCCTATTTCCTCTATCCTGAGGCTATTGTCTTTTACCGACCTGTTGGCAACTCATTCCAGTATTCTTATCTGGAGAATCCCATGGACAGAGGAGCCTGGTGGGCGGGCTATGATCCATAAGGTTGCAAAGAGTCAGACACAACTGAAGCGACTTAGCATGTACGCACAACTCCAGGAGATTCCTGGGAACAGATTGAAGCTACAGCATCAGGGTGCTCTCTGTGTTTGCTCTCATCCCACCTCCACCAAGTCTCTTCTCTGAACTGCACAAAGTTCTCCCTTTCCATGACCACCAGTTGGACTTAGATCTGGGAGGGTCTTCTCTGCATGGTTGCAGGTGCCCTTGGAAGCTCTGGAAGGAGCAGAGACTAAAGTGCAGTGGAATAGCTTCCCCAGTACATAGTGATTCATTTTATTCAACACAGCTTCTATTTGCTGAGACACAGGGCTGGGCACCATGAGTGATGCACAGAGGAGACAAGGCTAGGCTCCAGGAGCAGGTGGGACCGATAGTATTGTCTATTAGGTCCCAACCTCTAAGTTGTTGTTTGTTTGTTTTTTTAGCATTGGAAACACTTTGCCAACAATATCTTACAGAGCCACCATGGAGGTTAAGAGTGGAGCCATCCTGGTTGGAGTGGACTAGGCTTTCAGGCCTGCCCTGCCCTGTTCCTTTGCTTCGGTCCCCTTCATCTCTAGGGCTTCTTAGAGAAAGCCTGAAAGCCAATAACATGCATGCATCTAGTGGTTAACAGCCTGGGTTTGCATTCTAACTCTGTAACCCACTTGTGCTTGATCTTGGGGAAATTACTTCTTAGATCTTTAGTTTCTTCAAGTGTACCACGGGGACAAAAACTGCTTACCTTATTGAAGTTGCTGTGACATTTAAATGAGCTAATGTCTATAAAGAATTCAACACGGTAATAGTGCTACTTAGTCAGTTCATGATGGGTGTGAATAAGCAATAGCTCTTAGACCTATTAAGGACTTACTGCTATTGTCTTCTCACTGAAATGAAAGAATTATTGAATTCAGTAAACCAGGAGACCAGGCTCTGTCAGCCTGAGACCACTCAAGGAGGAAATCATTTTTCCAGCAGGGGAGATGGTATAAAAGCAGCCAAATTATCATCCTGCAAGTCAAGTACTAACAAATTTAAGACAGCTTTAAAAAATCACCAAAAAATTTAATTTGGTGAAATTCAAAATGCAATGAAACCCATTTCTGGATGAAATTGTAGCAGAGTGATCTTGGGCAAGCCATTTGACCCCATGAGCCTCTGTGCCCTTTTCTGAAGAGGGGACACAATGAATCCCAGGTCCCAGAGCTTTCGGAAGGTTCAGATGAGGCCTTGATCATGCCAAGAGTCCTTCAAGATGTTTGTCAAAAAGCCCCAAGGGGCCCTTGGCATCTAGCAGACGTCAATAAATATTGGTTACATCTGAATTCTTTCCGTCTGGGACACTCTCCAATGTCCCGGAACTCCTAGCTTTCCTACCAAACAGGTCAGAAAAGCAACTTAAAAGATTGTTTTAATGGCCGTTTTTCCACTTTTCCCCAGAAAAACCATTTACAAAGCTGCCAACTTTCTCATTTGGCTCTTTCTGGCCAGGTTGCATCTTACTAAGGGTCACTTCACTCCCCAGCACGATGAAGATTCCACTCTGTCAACGGGAAAGGAAGGACTGGGCCTCCACTAAGAAAGCAACTGTGTGGGCTGGAGAGGAGAGGGAAGGGAAACAGCCACAAGACAAGTTTAATTAATAGGAACTTACTGTATGACTGCAGGAAGCTCAACCTGGTGCCCTGTGACATCCTAGAGCGGTGGGATGCAGTGCAGGGTAGGAGGGAGTTTCAAGAGGGAGGGAACATGTTTATACTTATGGCTGATTCACATTTTTGTAGGGCAGAAACCAACACAACATTGTAAAGAAATTATCCTCCAATTAAAAATTAAAAAAAAAAATTTTTAGAAAGGCACAATTGTGAAGAGGCAGAAATTCCAAACAGCCCTTCCTTCTTGTATTACCAGCCCTGCCCAGACTTCCAACAAGCTGATCATTGGATGGTGAGGAAGCAGGTACTGATTCATGAAGGTTGTTCATCCATTCACTCATCCATTCAACTACTCTTTTATTCATAACTATTTCTTGAGAGCCTACTCTGCACTGGGAATAGAATGCAGACCAAAAAAGTGCACAGTACTCTTGTCCTCATGGAGCTCACAGTTGGGTAATGCCAGTGGGAGCACATGGCAACCCACTCCAGTACTCTTGCCTGGAAAATCCCATGGACAGAGGAGCCTGGTAGGCTGCAGTCCATGGGGTCGAGAACAGTCGGACACGACTGAGCGGCTTCACTTTCACTTCTCACTCTCATGCATTGGAGAAGGAAATGGCAACCCACTCCAGTGTCCTTGCTTGGAGAATCCCAGGGACGGGGGAGCCTGGTGGGCTGCCGTCTATGGGGTCACACAGAGTCGGACACGACTGAAGTGACTTAGCAGCAGCAGCAGTGGGACCACAAACACATTAACCACATGTCATAGCCATGATTAGGGACGTCTGCTGGTAAGTGAACCCTGATTTGGGATTTGAAGGAGCCACTGGAGGAAATGTGGGGGGAAGGGGACTGGGGAGAAGGTTCAGAAGAACATCACGTGCAAAGGTTCTGCATAAGGAAGAACATTTTTGGAAGACGGACAAACAAGCTCTAGAAAGTTCACTTGCTATCTGGGGTGACCCTTAGGCTGGGGACACCCTGGTCCCCACGTGGAGCCAAGCACTCAGGCAGGAGCCAGCCAACTCCAGTTCTAGTTCTGGTCCTGTTGGTGGTCAGTTCCTTCTCAGACTTCAGTTTTCCAGCTGAAATGGGACCGAGACCTTTCTTGTAGCCCGATGGTGAGGAAAAGGACAGTCTGTCGTTGTCACCCGATGGGCCGAGCAGCTGCGTCGGTGCCAAGCCCCCTCTCCTATGGGCGCAGGCCGGGGTTGGGGTTCGGAGCTGCGATCCAAGGCTAGCAACTGGCCGCCGCAGCGGGCTCGAGGTCGTCCCCTCAGCCGCCTGCCCGCCCGCAACATATGCGCAAAGGAAAGTGCTACGAACGCCAAACGGCCGCTCCCCGCCGTCACCATCTGCTCGGCCGCGCCCGCCTCGGCCCCGCGAACCGAGGCAGCTGCGCGCCCACCCTCGGCCTCTCCGCACGTCGGGACCCGCGGCCCGGCCGCGCCCGGGACCGCGCCCGCCGAGAGCACGGCGCCAGCCCCGGGCGGCGGGCCCGCGGGCAGGGGACCGCTCTGAAAAGGGGCCCCTGGAAAAGCCCGCCCCGCCGGCCGCCAGCCGCTGGGCTGGCCGAGGCCCCGGTCGCCTTTGTTGGAGCTTCCGGTTCGTCTTTTGGACACGCCCTGCACTGGCATTCCGGAAAAGCGGTAATTCCTAGCTGGGGAGACAACTGAGCCTGGGTTCTAACATTGACCTAAAGCTAACTAGCTGTGTGCTATTGGGCAAGTCACTTCATCGCTCCTGGCCTCTGTTTTGTCTTCTGCAAAATGGGTATAATAGTATCTGTCCCTTAGGAATGCTTGAAGGCTTAAAGAGGAAGTTACATGTAAAGTGGTTGCCCTAATGCCGGA
Source organism: Bos indicus x Bos taurus (assembly GCF_003369695.1). Classification (NCBI taxonomy): domain Eukaryota; kingdom Metazoa; phylum Chordata; class Mammalia; order Artiodactyla; family Bovidae; genus Bos; species Bos indicus x Bos taurus. Next base: position 21,254,076 of record NC_040090.1, on the reverse strand, counting down.
TACGTAGGTGAGACTTTACCGCTAGCTATTAATTTTACTCAAAGCCTGCCTTTCTGGGGCTTTACAGTTACTTACTGGATTTCTGTAGCTCCTTAAGATTTCAGCTTGCTGCTGCCTCTCTACTCTCTCACCCTCTTCTTCAAGTATGGATGAAGAGGCAGAAAGTTGCCGCTGGTTTTCAGAACGTTTCCCTCCAGTGATCAACCCGGGAATTGGCGATTCCTGGATTCCCTAACCTCTCCTGACCTTGAATGAGACTCTGCAAATGTCTTTCCGTGATTGCCCAGAAACACTTTTTAAAACAAAGTGTACCAAAGGACCAGCGCAAAGAGTGGCTGCTGGGAAGGCAGAGTGATGACAAAAGACCAACTGAGATCAGGCAAACAGAAAATGAAGAAACTCGAGGGAGGGGACTGCATTTACTACATTAAAAATGGATCGTCCCAAGATTCTTATCTAATGCAAAGGTTATCAGGAGGCATGGGTTTTAGTCAATAATTCTGTCATTTTATAGCTGTTGCCAGGCACTGTGCCTGGCTGTGGAATGATAAAAACAAAACCTAGACCCTGTTCTCAGGAGTTTACAGTCTAGTGAGAATCAGACAGATGTGCCTGCCATGGTGGAAAGGGCTTGCTGTTCAGTCACTAAGTTGTGTCCAACTCTTCTTGACTCCCATGGACTGCAGCATGTCAGGCTTCCCTGTCCCTCACCAACTTCTGGAGTTTGCCTAAGTTCATATCCACTGAATCGGTGATGCCATCCAACCATCTCCTCCTCTGGCCCTCTTCTCCAGCAAACAAAACCTAGACCCTGTCCTCAGGAGTTTGCAGTCTAGTGAGAATCAGACAAGCTTGTGTGCCCATCTCCCCCATCCTGCGGACTAAAAAAATACCTTCTTACAATAAGCAGAGCTGATTTTTTCTTCACCACCAGAACCTAGCCTCCTGTCCCGTACTCTTCAAGTCCAGTTCCTTCAGCATTTAAGCTGCAGTCCTGAAAGACTGACAGGAAGAAAACACAATATACAGAAGACACCAGAGATATATATTGTTGTTACAAACGCTGATGTCAGAGGTCACCCACTGCTCCAAAGCACTTTGAATGGTAAATGCTGTGAATGGATGTTGAGGATGGGGATAGGGACAAGGTAAAGGGGAGGCGCAGGCAGGTTAGTGGAATGAGGGATGCAGTAGTAATAACCTAGACACAGTTTCACGGTCAAGGAGCCTGAAGATACCAGCTTTCCTTAGGAAGGATCTTCTCTCAAGACCCCCTCTGTCTCTTCTTGCAATTAGGCTTCCATCAGAGCCCTGGGAAATATATCTATTAATGTGCTTAGTCCGACTCTTTGCAACCCCATGGACTGCAGCCCGCCAGGCTCCTTGTCCATGGGGATTCTCCAGGCAAGAATACTGGAGTGGGTTGCCATGCCCTCCTCCAGGGGATCTTCCCAACCCAGGGATCGAACCCAGGTCTCCCACACTGCAGGAGGATTCTTTAACAACTGAGCTACCAGGGAAGCCCATATCTGCTAATATGTGTGTCCTAATCCCAACTGAGGACCAAATTCCAGTCCTTTCCCTCAAAAGTACCTTGGCTCTCACTCTATGTGGTTTAAAGCCATGGATCCTGGAGCCATACTGCCTGAGTTAAAGTCCTGACCTTGCTCCTCTCTAATGATGACCTTGGACAAGCTACTTAACCTTTCATGTCTTGATTACCTCATTTGCAAAATGGGGTAATAATAATAGTCAACACTATCAAGTGCTTCCTATACGTCAGGCACTGTTCCAAGTGCTTTAGATGTATTAACCTAAGATCCTCACAACAATTCTATCATGTAGGCATTTTAATACCCCATTTTACAGACAGGAAACTGAGCTGCTGAGATGTCAAGTAATTGCCAACTGTGGAAGTATTTTTATGAAATTGTTTATTTAAACGAGTGGCATAGAAAGTGGTCAGTGATTTGTTATTGTTCCTCCTGATAATAATTTTAAATGAAAAAGGTAGGCAAATCTCAACTACAAGAAAAAGCTCATAGAAAAATCTAGAAGGAAATAAGAACAACAATAGTGGTTGCCACAGGATAGTGAGGCGATTATAGGTGAAAATTTTCGTATGCCTTTAGACATTTATAAAAGCATTCTAGGGACTTCCCTCGTGGACCAGCGGTTAAGACTTTGCCTTCCAGTGCAGGGGCTGCAGGTTCAGTTCCTGGTCAGGGAGCAAGAGCCCATATGCCTCTTTGCCAAAAAACCAAAACATGAAACAGAAGCAATAGTGTAACAAATTCAATAAAGACTTCAAACGTATACAGTTTAAAAAAAATGTTTCAAATACTTTTGCATGAATATGTATTATCTTCATATTTTTTAAAAAATGTTCTGAAATCCTGGGCAAAAATAAGTTAGGAAGCCTTCTCGTTTGGCCCAATGTTTTCATGGGACAGTACGATGGGCCCTGGTGACAACACTCTTCTCCCTGGGGGTGCTGGGCCCTGTGGGGACCCCCAAGGCCATCCAACTTGGTGACCTCCACTCCCAGGGGCAGGAGGGGCCTCAGGAAACATCCCATTCCCCAGTGAATTACAAATCCCATTACTCACTTAGCTTTATTATATCTTTAATTATGACCTTTTAGTCTGAGTGGAAAAGAAGTATAATTTTACGTTAAAAGATATGCCAGGCCGGCACTCCTAACGTTTCCAGGTTTCATGGAAATTGCAGGGATCATAGAAATTTAACCTGATAATTACTTCAATATTTCAAGGCACATAATTTTACTCTCCGAATAATTATGGGTTGTTGTTTTTTCTCCAAAATTCTTTTATTTCTCAGTTATTACAGGTTATGCTCATCTCTGTTGTGTATGCTTAGAGACATAGGAGAAAGCAGGGCATCCTTATATCCTTGAGTCCATGGCACCCTGTTGTTAAAATGTGGTGCTCTTTCATTTTCTCCCAGTGTTATTTCTCTCAGACTGTAAGTTTTATGTGGGCAAGGAAAACATGTTTTATTTCACTCAACCTACAGTGCCTAAAATGGAACTTAACACATAGTAGGCATGCATTAAGTATTTGTTGAATGAATACCTGAACAAATATATCTGAAGCATTTATACTGGAGGCACACACCTCAGAGACACGGGAGGTTCATTTACAGACCACCGTAACAAAGCTAGGCACATGAGTTTTTTGGTTGCCCAAAGCATATAAAATTTATGTTTACACGATACTGTAGTCTATTAGGAGAAGGCAATGGCACCCCACTCCAGCACTCTTGCCTGGAAAATCCCACGGACAGAGGAGCCTGGAAGGCTGCAGTCCATGGGGTCGCTGAGGGTCGGACAGGACTGAGCGACTTCACTTTCACTTTTCACTTTCACACATTGGAGAAGGAAATGGCAACCCACTCCAGTGTTCTTGCCTGGAGAATCCCAGGGACAGGGGAGCCTGGTGGGCTGCCATCTCTGGGGTCGCACAGAGTTGGACACGACTGAAGCGACTTAGCAGCAGCAGCAGCAGTCCATTAAGTGTGCAATACCATTATGCCTTGGGACTTCCCTGGTGGTTCAGTGCTTAAAACTGCCTTCCAGTGCAGGGTGTGTGGGTTCAACCCCTGGTTGGGGAACTAAGATCCCACATGCCTTGCAGCCAAAAAAAAAACACAAAACATAAAATAGAAACAATATTGTAATAAATTCAATAAACCCTTAAAAATGATCCATATAAAAAACCCTAAAAGTATTATGCCGAAAAAAAATATACATACCTTAAGTAAAAATACTTTATTGATGAAATATGCTAACCATCACTTGACAATGCAGGGTTGCCACAAATCTTTAATTTATACAAACTAACATGCTTTTGAACTGTGGTGTTGGGGAAGACTCTTGAGAGTCCCTTGGACTGTAAGGAGATCCAACCAGTCCATTCTGAAGGAGATCAGTCCTGGGATTTCTTTGGAAGGAATGATGCTAAAGCTGAAACTCCAGTACTTTGGCCATCTCATGCGAAGAGTTGACTCATTGGAAAAGACTCTGATGCTGGGAGGGATTGGGGGCAGGAGGAGAAGGGGACGACAGAGGATGAGATGGCTGGATGGCCTCACTGACTCGATGGACGTGAGTCTGAGTGAACTCCGGGAGTTGGTGATGGACAGGGAGGCCTGGAATACTGCAATTTATGGGGTCGCAAAGAGTCGGACACAACTGAGCGACTGAACTGAACTGAACGTATCTGCAAAGCACAGTAAAGTGGAACACAATAAAACGAGGCAGGCCTCGTCTGTTATTTGTATGTTATAAAGCAGTCTTGATGTTATCAAGCTCATATGAGTGACTACACTGGAAAGGCAGCATAGATCTACCATGCCATAGTGAAACCCTTGGAGCCAGATGTGATTTTAGCATCAGGATTTCCAAATTTTATAAAGTATATCTTATCTAACATCCCAGCAATGACTGAGTTAGCACTTCATGATTAAACAGCAAATGGCTATATTTTGGGGTCTTCCCAGGCACTAGTGGTAAAGAACCTGCTTGCCAGTTCAGGAGACAAAAAATAAATGGGTTCCATCCTGGGTCAGGAAGATCCTCTGGAGGAGGGCATGGCATACTCCAGTATTCTTGTCTGGAGAATCCTGTGGACAGAGGAGCTTGGTGTACTACAGTCCATGGGATCTCAAAGAGTCAGACACGACTGAAGCAACTTAACACACACGCATGGCTATATTTTGCTCTGAAAATGCATAATATATACAATATGTGGGACAAATAAAAACTATACATAACTTCACGTTAGTTCAGGTGAGTTTTTGGTGCTAAATAAATGGGATTAGGTCCAGTTCTGTTGTCAAATGACGTAGAAGAACTTTTTGTTTTTAGGAGTTTGCCATTGCAGGTAAGAGTTTTATCAGCTATAAATGAGAGTGCTAACAAGAACTATCACACAGAGTTGTCAGGAAGATCTAAAAGAGTTAACACATACAAATCTGACCCACAGTAAGTGCTCAATAAATATTGGTTATTAATACATTGTATCATTTCATGATGCAACCAAACACTTCGTGAAACATACCTTATTTGGGTTATTTGACAGATGAAGAAACAGAAAGCTGGGTGGGTTAAGAACCTGGCCAGAAGTTATACACTGGGAAACTGACAGACAAGGGTTTGAAACTCCAACTCCTGTATCCTGTGCCTTACACCAGCTCACCTAAATTCTTGTATCCATTCATGATTCCTTTTGTTAGCTGTTACTCTCTGCTTTCCCTCTTCCAGCACAGAATGTTGGGGGTGGGGGGCTTTATTAATAAAAGCCCAAGAAAACTGAAAAGTGTTTAGGTGCACATTTTATTGCCAGGTTCCCTCTCTCTTCTCTTTCCTTCTCTCTTTTTGTTGAAAAGCAAGAGGCGAAAGAACTTGGCACCGTTTCCATCATGCAGATCCTTCTGGGTTTCTCAAATGTTGTGAGCCCTGGAAAGCCGGCATTCGTGCTTACCTCCACTCTTCATTAAGGCGGCCGTGGCCGTGAGCTCGTGAAGGCAGACTGCCGGTGCAGTGGGTGGGCGTGCTGAATAACACCCGAACCACAGCTGGGGCTGCCCTTGTCAGAGTGCCAGCCTGCCTTACGCAGTCTGTTCTCGCCTGCTACCTGGCCCTCGCCCATCTGCTGCAGAATTCATAAAGTGCTGAAGATCACAAACATCTGAACCTATTATAGGTAACATACTTCAATTACATTCTGATTGTGGGTTTGGCTTCCCCCAAGCTTGGTGTATAATGGTACAGGGATCAGATTCTCCCCACAAAAAAAGGCACTAATCTCTAGGTGGTTCTCTGTCTTTGGAGTGTACTTAAGAAGAAGCCATTCTCCTATATGCTACTTGCTTTGTGTCGTTCAGTTGCCTGGCAAAGAGGACCCACAGGTGTAAAGAAAAGGTGAGAGAGAGCAGACTTAAAGCCCTCTCCTAGGAACCTACCGTATTTGTGTATTGATCTGTTGTTTGTGTCCTCTGTTATGGAACAAGTGATTTGTTAGTTGAAATGACCTTCATTCTCCGGAGGGTTATCTGTCCTGGTGATTGGCTTACATCTTTCACAGTGACTGCTTTTCCAAGGACATCAAAGACTGAAAAGCCCATGTGTCCTCAGTCTACCGCTCCCTGCCTCGTCCCTCCCAGAGAGTTCTGGACAGCACTCCGGGGGGTGGGCCCCTGAGCTAGGATAAACCGCATATTGGTCCAATTAGAAGTCTGGTGAGGTGACAGCTTAGACTGTTTGAAACTACTTTTGCTTCTGTTTTCCACTGAATTCGCAAAGAAGCTATTGAGAGATACACACCAGTGCCCAGCTGAACCATATTAGGGGCTGAGGCAGAAGGAGAAAATCAGTGCTGTCCTTATTTGAAATGTTGATATTTTGGACACCATGAAATTTTTGCATTAATTTTGATTTTTCAAAAATATTGCATCAAAACCTGAGTATTGTGTCACTCTCTTAAATTTGGTACCTGGGCTTAGCCCCAGTACACAATCACTGAGGATGAGGACATTTTTTGTATTTATGCAACAACTCCTGCCCCTCATTGGTTGAAGGCTGCTCAGGGAACCCCATGTGCAGAATAGACAGCAGCTGTCAGCATCAGTTACAGTGTCCCTCTTGACAATCACTGTGCCCGAGAAGCATGACTGACACTCCTTTCCAGAAACTACATGGTTTGAAGGACTGTTCCCTGAAATTATATTCTGAGCCACCCTGTGACTCATGAAGATCCCACAGCTCTCTCGGATGTCATGAGCCAGCGCGTTTCTATTTTTCTCTCTAGAAAGTTTAATTTGCATCTTTGTCCCCTGAAACCAGAGTCCTGACTCCTGCAGGTGGATGGCTGAGGACACTGTGACTCTCCCAGCTTGTTTGGGGTCAGTGCAGGAAAAGGGTTTGGGGGGCTTGTGGAGGGTTGCTAAGCTGGGAGCATCCCCCAGGCTCTACCTTTACAACTTGTTGAGGGAGACTGGGGAAAATTGGGGGCTCCAAGATCACTGGTGATGGACAGGGAGGCCTGGCGTGCTGCGATTCATGGAGTCGCAAAGAGTCGGACACGACTGAGCGACTGAACTGAACTGAACTGAAGATCACTCACACCAGGCAGGACTAGGAATAGCAGTATTCCTCGATTTGCATGGCACTTTTAGTTCCAAATCATGTTCACTCCTATTTTTCCCCTCACGAAGTCTTAGAGGTGCAGGCGAGCCAAGTTATAGGATTCCCATTTCATAGATGAGTACAGAGGCTTCAAGAGATCAGTGGCCCATTCACAGCTTAGTGAAACCAATGGGCCTCCCTCTGGCTCAGACAATAAAGAATCCGCCTGCAGTGCAGGAGACCTGGGTTCGATACCCAGGTCTGGAAGAGCCCCTGGAGGAGGGCATGGCAACCCACTCCAGTATTGTTGCATATTGCATACTGAGTGCATATTGCATATTGAGTGCAGCACTTTCCACATCATCATCTTTCAGGATCTGGAATAGCTCAACTGGAATTCTATCACTGCCGGGAGCCAGCGTGAGGAGCTCCACCCATGACAAAGGTCATGAGGAAGGAGGCTCGGCAGGATCGAGCCTCAGGAGTCCCCCTGGAAATTCTCCAGCATCTCTGCCTACTTTCTGCTTTGTGCTTTACGGGGGGCTGTCCCCCACTACCTCTCTCTGAAAAAAGAGTTAGCTTATAGCTCCAGTTAATAATTCCTGGGTGTAACAGTGTTTCAACCTACAAACTCCTTTGGAAGTCCTCTAGCCTGCCTGAATAGGTTTTTCCGGCCACGTGTGATTGCTCAGAGCCTCCCAACTGTGAGAGGCATAAGATGTTCTAAACTGTCTAAATACAGATTCCTTTGAGCAGTTAAAAGATTGATTAGAAATTGTATTGGTGAAGGGTTTTTCACTTGTTGGGCCAATGTTTGCTGCTAAGTCTCCATATCCCTTACCTGCTGTGTCCCTGGCAGTGTATTGATTAATATAATTGGTGTAAGTAGTAGCTTTAATGTTTGTAACCTGGGACCCTTGAGTTAATTCTTTTTCTTGTTATAGCCCACCACACCTTTGCTCTGTAGGAATGCAACTTTATCTAATGCTTTTGGAGGGTGGCGCTTGACTTATCATCTTTAGAGAAAAATAAGTTTTCTGAAGAAAGGGTCTTAAAATGTTAACAGGCCTCTGGGCCAGAAGATGATGCAAATCACCTAAGCTTTTGCATATGATAAGTTTGCAGGAAGAAAGCCTGGCTTGCTGCATGACTCTACCCCTTCCCCCATTATTCTCTATGCATAACTTAAGGTATAAAAACTACTTTGGAAAATAAAGTGCGGGCCTTGTTCACCGAAACTTGGTCTCCCCATGTCGTTCTTTCTCTTACCTTCTGGCTGAATTATTCAGCCTCTTTTCTTCACTGAATTTTCCTACTGAGCTATCCTTATTTCAGCCTCTTTTCTCCATTGAATTTCCTCACTGAGCTATCCTCATTCTATTACTTTTTATATCCTTAATTAACGTTTAATTAAGCAGTTGTTTCCTGATCCTCGCCGACGCCGTCCCCGCTTCGAATTCCCTGGATCCACCAGGACTGGACCCCGGCAGTTGCCTTGAGAATCCCCATGGACAGAGGAGCCTGGTGGGCTACAGTCCATGGGGTTGCAAAGTGTCGGACATGACTGAGCGACTAAGCACAGGACAGCACAGATTCAAACCAACAGAGACCCAGAACAACTGGGCGGATCTTAAAACAGAGTATTTTCTTTTTCTTAAGCTAATACAAACTTTAGTTTACTGGTTAATTTCCATGAATTCTATAAGAAGTAACAAGGGATTGTTAATGCTTCTCAATAACAAAGACCTTGTCTTTGTCACCTCCACCTTCACATGTCAGCTCCTGAATGGTTTCTGGCAGGTGCTCTGTCTAGGTTTATTGAATTGGATCAATACTGAGGAAGGAGAAGCTCAGAAAATTCCCAGCACTAGGAGATGTTGGGAAATTTAGAGGCAAAATTAGAGTAGTAAGAACAGTTGCAACCATTCATTTATTGAACATATACTATGCCATATTCTTGATATAAACATCATCTGTTCAGCAGCCATAAATGTTGTTCTCCCAGTTTTGCAGACTTGGAAGGTGAGATTCAGAAAGATGAAAGATCTCACCCAGTAGCAGGTCTGAGATGGAAATGCAAGTCTACAGGAATCCCAACCATGTTCCTAAACTACACGTGCTCTGTCAACTCAGAGGCTACACTGTCGTATTGCAGTTCAATGTAGCAAGCTTGACAGATTGCTCTGGTCTTCCTCGAGTTTCTTTCCCCTCCTGCCTGTCAGGAGGTCTCCAGGGTCATTTCACATGTTTGCATACAAAATCTAGTGCAAGAACACAGGCAGAAAAGTGCCAGAAGTTCTGGAGTTAGTGCATTTTGGTTGGCGGCATTTTGGGAATGTTTGGAGGAAGGCTGTTTAAGAGAGCATGAAATGTGAGTGACTAGGAGAAAGAAAAGGGGGTACAAGAGTCCTTCTGGGGGGTTTATGAGTTAGATTCCCATTGGATCAGTAGACATCACGATTAGTTTTAGCTCATTTGGAAGATTCATCTTTAAATGAAAAATTGCTTGGTAGAAATAGATTTAAGGGACTAGATCTGATAGACAGAGTGCCTGATGAACTATGGATGGAGGTTCATGACACTGTACAGGAGACAGGGATCAAGACCATCCCCATGGAAAAGAAATGCAAAAAAGCAAAATGGCTGTCTGAGGAGGCCTTACAAATAACTGTGAAAAGAAGAGAAGCAAAAAGCAAAGGAAAAAAGGAAAGATATAAGCATCTGAATGCAGAGTTCCAAAGAATAGCAAGGAAAGATAAGAAAGCCTTCCTCAGCAATGAATGCAAAGAAATAGAGGAAAACAACAGAAGGGGAAAGACTAGAGATCTCTTCAAGAAAATTAGAGATACCAAGGGAACATTTCATGCAAAGATGGGCTCGATAAAGGACAGAAATGGTATGGACCTAGCAGAAGCAGAAGATATTAAGAAGAGGTGGCAAGAATACACAGAAGAACTGTACAAAAAAGATCTTCACAACCCAGATAAGAGCCAGACATCCTGGAATGTGAAGTCAATTGGGCCTTAGACAGCATCACTATGAACAAAGCTAGTGGAGGTGATGGAATTCCAGTTGAGCTATTTCAAATCCTGAAAGAAGATGCTGTGAAAGTGCTGCACTCAATATGCCAGCAAATTTGGAAAACTCACTCAGCAGTGACCACAGGACTGGAAAAGGTCAGTTTTCATTCCAATCCCAAAGAAAGGCAATGCCAAAGAATGCTCAAACTACCGCACAATTGCACTCATCTCACATGCTAGCAAAGTAATGCTCAAAATTCTCCAAGCCAGGCTTCAGCAATATGTGAACTGTGAACTTCCAGATGTTCAAGCCGGTTTTAGAAAAGGCAGAGGAACCAGAGATCAAATTGTCAACATCTACTGGATCATGGAAAAAGAAAGAGTTCCAGAAAACATCTATTTCTGCTTTATTGACTATGCCAAAGCCTTTGATTCTGTGGATCACAATAAACTGTGGAAAATTCTTCAAGAGATGGGAATGCCAGACCACCTGACCTGCCTCTTGAGAAACCTGTATGCAGGTCAGGAAGCAACAGTTGGAACTAGACATGGAACAACAGACTGGTTCCAAATAGGAAAAGGAGCACATCAAGGCTGTATATTGTCACCCTGCTTATTTAACTTATATGCAGAATATATCGTGAGAAATGCTGGGCTGGAAGAAGCACATGCTGGAATCAAGACTGCCAGGAGAAATATCAATAACCTCAGATATGCAGATGACACCACCCTTATGGCAGAAAGTGAAGAACTAAATAGCCTCTTGATGAAAGTGAAAGAGGAGAGTGAAAAAGTTGGCTTAAAGCTCAACATTCAGAAAACGAAGATCATGGCATCTGGTCCCATCACTTCATGGGAAATAGATGGGGAAACAGGGGAAACAGTGTCAGACTTTATTTTTTGGGGCTCCAAAATCACTGCAGATAGTGATTGCAGCCATGAAATTAAAAGACGCTTGCTCCTTGGAAGGAAAGTTATGACCAACCTAGATAGTATATTCAAAAGCAGAGACATTACTTTGCCAACAAAGGTCCTTCTAGTCAAAGCTTTGGTTTTTCCAGTAGTCACGTATGGATGTGAGAGCTGGACTGTGAAGAAAGCTGAGTGCCGAAGAATTGATGCTTTTGACTTGTGGTGTTGGAGAAGACTCTTGAGAGTCCCTTGGACTGCAAGGAGATCCAACCAATCCATGCTAAAGGAGATCAGTCCTGGGTGTTCATTGGAAAGACTGATGCTGAAGCTGAAACTCCAATACTTTGGCCACCTTATGTGAAGAGTTGACTCATTGGAAAAGACTCTGATGCTGGGAGGGATTTGGGGCAGGAGGAGAAGGGGATGACAGAGGATGAGATGGCTGGATGGTACCACCGACTCAATGGACATGAGTTTGGATATAGTCCGGGAGTTGGCGATAGACAGGGGTACCTGGCATGCTGTGATTCATGGGGTCACAAAGAGTCGGACACGACTGAGCAACTGAACTGAAGTGAAAGCACATAAGTTAATGGGATGTCATGAGAAGGTGAGCCGAGTTGACCTAGAGGTCTTGAGGCAGAGGCTGGGGATGCTGGTGAGGGATCCTAGCATTGATATGAGGAGGACCAGACCATCACATATTTCCGACTGTGTATCTTTGAATCTCCCACCCTGATTGAGTTTGGAGCAGCCTCAACACTTTGCTCATTCCTGCCACATGTTGTTCCTCTCCTGCCTTATCAAACATTAGTCAGTCCCCACCTCCCACCCCGTCTTAATTATTTGCAATGATCCGTGATAGACACACAAACAACTCTGCAGCTTGAAATCCCCCCATCGGGCAAATATGAAATTATTCACATTTTTCTTACAGATTTTTCATGAAGCGAGCTGGTGATGAAATGACTCTCAATGCCTTCACCATTTTACGCTGGGGATCCTGCCCTTCCCCTTAATGTGTGTGTATCTTCATGCCTCAGCTACATTGAGCATTCTCCTGGCCTGTTTATGTTTATTTTGGAAGCAAAATGTGTTTACAAAATCAGTTAAAAAGTGTTAATGATCAGTTTCCAGAATACTAATGTGAATCCAAATTACTTTCACATGAATCAAGACAAATTAAAAAATGCTATTTGATCATAAACTGTTTTAAATTTGTGTTACAAGTAGCGCAACAAATCTGAATATATCCCTTCTTTTAAAGAGCAGTTTAAAATAACCAATTTGTTGTCATAAAGAAGTTCAGGGCAAAAAATACCCTCCTAGGGGGAAAGAAGTCAAATTTTGAGCATTTACCTGGGGGAAGGTATTGGGGTACGTGCACCCTAACTACCAGAGGAAAAATATTGTTTGTAATTGTCAGAAATAGGATTGATTTATAAAACTTACATGATTTTCATCTGTCTTGTTTGCTATTATTTCTCCTGTGTCACAGTGGTAAAGAATCCGCCAGTGTAGGAAACGCAGGAGACGTGAATTTGATCCCTGGAGAAGGAAATGCAACGCACTCCAGTATTCTTGCCAGGAAAAGCCCATGGACAGAGGAGCTTGGAGGGAGCCTGGAAGAGCCCCATGTAGTGCATGGGGTCCCAAAGAGTCTGACATGACTGAGCACACAGCACACACACATGCTTCTGGGTCTAGAACAGGACTTGGCACATTGTATACTCTTGCCTGGAAAATCCCATGGGCGGAGGAGCCTGGTAGGCTGCAGTCCATGGGGTCGCTAAGAGTTGGGCACGACAGAGTGACTTCACTTTCACTTTTCACTTTCATGCACTGGAGAAGGAAATGGCAACCCACTCCAGTGTTCTTGCCTGGAGAATCCCAGGGACAGAGGAACCTAGTGGGCCGCCGTCTGTGGGGTCGCACAGAGTCGGACACGACTGAAGTGACTTAGCAGCAGCAGCAGCAGCACTCAACAATATTTCTAGTGTAAATGAGTGAATAAAATCAGCTGTTAAATTATAAGATTTAATCCAGGATTTTTTCTTCTCTGAGTCAATATAAGCATTATGAAGTTCATGGCAAAATAGAATAAAGAATTGAGAGCCATGTCATATAGAAACTACCAATTCCATATTCAGATAATATGTCCCCTTCTGGTGCCCCTCTGCCCTGTGCAGGTTACCTAGTAAAATTGCTGCTGGCATTTCAGATAGTCTGAGACACAGGGACTGTATAACTTTGCAGAGTCACAACTGCTGTCCATCTGAATTTACCCAGTGGTTTTTTCACTACCCATAACACAGATGGAGACCTGTGAGGTCCCCTTGAGCCACTTCTGGGCTGTTAGAAGGCATCTTTTCCAGACTCAGATGATTTATGGCAGTGTTCCCAGGGTTTCCTGAAGATCTGGTGAGAAGAAGACATGAAGTAGTGGGGGATAGAGCAAGACTGGGCTGCCTATTGGAGAGACTTCCACCCCCTGCCCAGGTATTTCCAGCTTGCTTTGATGTGCATACTGACTGGATTGCAAAGTAAGATTTTGTTCGCTGAAAGTCTTCAGATGCAGTTTAATAAAAAGGAGAGGCAGAGTTCAAGACATTTATCAACACAGTCAAAGGAGCTGGTAAAGGGTGAGGGGAGGGATCCAGATAGAGCTCCCCAAGGAACTGGCTGCCTGCCGCTGAGTTAATTATGCATATATTATGTGCACATCCCATGCCTCTGTAGAAACCGTACAGCTTTAGATGCTCTAGCCATTTTGCAAAAACTCTCTACCCTGGAATACGTTTGTATCACAGACTTGTTTCCAGTTCAGAGGGCCATGTAGAAGTGGTGGGAATTTGACTTCCATGTTGCCCAGTATTTTCAACGAGCTCCTTTCAGGACTACCAAGGGCTCTCTGGCTCTTGGACCCCAGAGCAGAATCAGACAAGTCCATTCATAAGTAACTTCGAAAGCGCGTGAGTCTGTGCCTTAAAGGGACAAACAGTGGCTTCAGAGAGAGAAGGAAGCCCAGGGATTTGCCAGCTGGGAGGAAATGGTGACTGAGAAGCCTGGGGGATGAGGAGCTCTTCCAGAAAGCCTGGAAACTAGGACCCGCTCCCCACCCTCAAGTCATCACCTAGATCTGGGCAGGAAAGACCTAGCTGGGTGCCAGAGTGACCCAGCTGTCCCTCCACAATGCTCTAAGGCCAGCGCGACGTGAGGGGAAACAGCTTTGGACACATGCTCTCTTGGTTCACAGCCCAGCTCCATATGGGCTCTGTGACCCTGAGGTTCTCCGGTCACCCTTCCGAGCTGTGGTTTTCTTCACCTGTAAAAATGTGGTAAAGATACCTACCTCCTCCAAGGTATTCCAAAAGTTGAAGTTAAGGTCTGAAAGTTTTTGACATGTAAAGAAAAGTGAAAATGCAAGTCACTCAGTCATGTCCAACTCTTTGCAACCCCATGGACTGATTATATAGCCCATGGAATTCTCCAGGCCAGAATACTGGAGTGCGTAGCCATTCCCTTCTCCAGGGGATCTTCCCAACCCAGAAATGAAACACAGGTTTCCTGCATTGCAGGTGGGTTCTTTAACAGCTGAGCCACCAGAGAAGCCAAAGAATACTGCAGTGGATGGCCTATCCCTTCTCCAGTGGATCTTCCTGACCCAGGAATTGAACTGGGGTCTCCTGCATTGCAGAAGGATTCTTTACCAGCTGAGCTACCAGGGAATCCCTTTTGACCAATAGTGGCTACTCAAAAAATTATAGCTATTACCATTCTATTCTACTGTATCCACCCTGTTTTGGAAAGACTTATTTCTAGTGGGGCCTACTTTTGATGGGGAGACATTTTGCTTTCTAAGTGAAATATAAATTGTGTTAGTTGTATGGGTTATGTGCTTTAAGAAAAAAATGCAGGGAAGAGAGATCAAGAGCGTTGGCAGGAGAGAGTTGAAGGGAAGCCCCATTTGTAAGAATGAGAAAGAGTTTCTTTCTCCAGTTCCCTCTTCCTACTTCACCAAAGAGATGTTTACTTCCAAATAAGTAGAAACAAGAAAGGGAAGCAGAGTCTGGAAGATACTCATTCACAAATGCTGTCCTATGGTGACAGTTGGGGTGTGGTCTTGAGTTTAGTCCTAGTGTGTCGTTTGCAAAGAGCAATCTTGATTGAGTCATTTTTGACTTTCTTTACCTGTAAATTGGAAATAATGATTTCTGCCTCCTGTACATGAGCTTTCTTGTCTGCTGAACTCTCAGAATAATAAGCAAGGGTGATTGCCATACACCAGTACGATCTGGCCATAGATATACACGTGTCCCCTCCATTACAATATTGTAAAGTAATTATCCTCCAATTAAATAAATTAAATTTAAAAGAAAAAAGTAAGCAAGGGTCAGGGTGTGGCCATGGAAAGCTGTTATCGCAGGAGGTGAAACTATAGAAAATATAAAGGAAACAGTTCACCCCTGCTTCTTCCCACACATACTCTCTTTCTCTCTAAAGTTGTCAGGAGGGACTTCCCTGGTGGTCCAGTGGATAAGACTCCACGTCCCCAATGCAGGGGGCCCAGGTTCGATCCCTGGTCAGAGAACTAGGTCCCACATGTTGCAACTAAGAATCAGCACAGGCAAATAAATAAGTAAAAATAAAGTTTCAGGAAGCTGTAGGTGTTTTTCTCATAAATGAAAGTCGCCTTAAGGCAAAGGGAATGTATTTGCACTGAGATGGTCCAGTAGGAGCCCCTCCATCAGGAATGGCTGACTCACCACATCCCCTAATGGTACTGCCTTGGATTTAATCATGTCTAAACTCTGAGGGTCCATTGACTGGTTACAAGTTGCTGACAAGTGAATGCTTGGTCCTCAGCTGTATATATTTACTGTACCATATAAATAATAAACACTAATAACTCACTTCATCCCTCACAGTTTCTCCATCCATTTCCTCGACATTTCTGGACCTTTCATCACATACCAGATTGTCTGGCTGACTTTTATTGCTGGCTGCCCATGCAGGGCAAGGAATCATTGTTGTCTCATAAATAGCTAGCATCATGTGTTTTTTTTTTCTCTCTCATTGAAAAGTTACTGCAATTCAACTTAAATTTCCAACAACCAGAGAGTGTTTAAATAAATCATCCTCCATCCATTTGATGAAATTACACAACCATTAAGAATCATGATTTTGAAAGCTATTCAACAATGGGGGGAGGGAAGCATATATCATATTAGGTGAAAAAAGCAATGCAGAAAATCATATATCCAGCCTGATCCAATTGTGTCCATGCATTTCTATGTATTTATGAGTGCATTAAAGAAATGGAAAGAAAATGCTTGAAATGTTATTTTTGAGTGTGATGGTTCTGGTGATTTTTATTTCTTGCATTTAAAAATTTTTCACAGGGCACTTTTAGAATCTGAAAATAAAGGGTCATTTCTTTATGTAAAATTTTATTTTTAAATAACATTTTAAAGAATTTATTTCAAATTCATTTATTTAATATATTCATTTATTTAAATTCTTTTATTCTTTGTTTAAAAAATTTCAAGTTATTATATGAATACACATAATAATAAAAATACTAGCTTGGATGTCTGTTTGACAGACAGTTGCCAAATGGGGGTGAAATCTGAGGGATGGGTACTTGGCAGCTTCCATGAAATCAGGGTGATAAGGCTGACTCTTGTTTAGAAGCTCCTATTCAAGGTCTTTGTTTTGTTTCCACCCCCCTCAAACATGAAAAATTCTATTCACATACATACACAACCTTACATATACAGACATATGAAGTGTATTTTCTGTGCTCAGATTTACATCCACCTAAGACATTACCCAGTGAAAGCTCCATCAGTCACAGAAACTATTGCTGGGGAGGAGGGGAAATTTTATTTAGCTAATTTTTAAACAAATCTCAAACATTCCCCACATCTCCTGAAGCCTCGAGGGAGAATAATCAAGTCAAGCCCCATTGACTAGAAGAATAGTGAAGTGTGGAAAATGATTTCTCAGCGCTCCACGAGACCGCAGCTCCATTTAAATAACATGTTCATTATTCAGATGCTCAGGCTTCTTAACGGAGGCTCCTGTCCTGCCCCGGGGTTGCGCCAGCTTCTGGGACTCTGCAGCATCCTGGGCTAGCCTCTCACTTGTCCACATCGCAGTGCAGTCCCAGGCACCACTGCTTGTCACAGCAAAGAGAGGTTTTAAGTAGCTAACTATTGTTTTCATTTTATAGATGAGAAGACTGAGTCTCTGATGAATGGTGTCCCTTTTTAGGGTCACACAGCCAGCCAGGTATTCTCACTCCAAGACCATTGCCATTTCTAATTTCTGAAAATATCTCATGTGCCAAAACTTTCCTCCACTGGTTCATTGTTAGAAGATGTGATTCTGACCAGCTAGACTATATGTAAGATGGATCTTTAAAAACAGGCTGCAAACAAACAAAGACAATAACAAGACCAGGAGACAAATTGCTGGGGGACATTAAATAAAATATACAAACAGACAGCATTTTCTGATTTGGGCAACTTATTTTGAGTACAACATAACTTCTTGTACAATCAACGTGGGACTATGTTTAGTGGTAGAGTAAGAAAGAAAACATCAGAAATGAACAGAAAGCTAATTTTTTATTGAGTGCCCACTATATGCCATGCCCTATTCTAAGCACTCTACATGTTTCAACTCATTTCATCCTTACAACAATCCTATGATTCGGGCAGATGAAAAATCTGAATAACAAGGTCACATAGACAAACCTGAGAAGATGGAAAAGGAGCTTTGAGCTGTCTAAATGTGAAACGGGGAAAGGCAGACAGAGCTGAGTTTAAACCTCAGTTCAGCCACTTGCTAGCTCTGTGACTTTGGACAATAAACAACCTCTCTGAGCTTCAGAACTCTCATTTATTATAGAGGGATCGTAAAATCCGGCTCATGCACTTGCTGTAAGGGTTTGATGGGATAATGCAGGTAAAACTCTTGTAGCACCTGAGCACTTAGCAGATGCTCAGTGAATTGCAGTTTGTTTTGGTCTCTTCTTCCACCTCTTCCTCTTCACCTCTTTTTCTGCTTTGCTGATTCTGCTGATGGTTTTCCACAGGGAAGCAGGCTCATTCATTTCTTCAATAAACATCTTAGTGACAGGCGCTCTTCTGGATGCCAGGGACAGAATGAGCACAAGACCGACACAGACCCTCCTAGACACTCACAGCCCCCCATGGCAACCATCAGCGGGAGGACCCCAGGGGCTGGCGCCTTTGCATGGGGTGGGTCCACTTCACTCTTCCCTTTACCTGTCTACTTCCCAACAGCATTTGAGCTGACATCAATCAAAAATTTTCAATGACTGGGGACACTATTGGGTTTACCTTTGGTTGGGCTTTAGTTGCAAAGCTCAGAACCACCAAAGCTTATATTCATCCTTTGCTGAGGATGCTGGAGCCCCAAAACAAACACAAGGCTCTCCCAAAAGACTAATAAATTAATTAGCTGTAATTAACTATTTTATTAATTTATTCTTAAGTCACCTAACATTTACCCAACTGCAGTAGAAGAGGACTTACCATTTAATCAGAGATTAGCAAACAGGGTTCATCTGATGAGTTAATTCTGATCAGAAGGCTGCAGCTGTCTGTGTTGAGAAGGATTCTGAGGCCAAGCCTAGGCTCAGTAAAGCCACAGTGGATTCCTGATGTCTGCCATAGACAAAGAAAGGAAAAGTGGTGGCTTCTTATTTGCTTCCCTAATAGTACAACCATCACCTCTTTCAAATGAGTCAACTGATTTGCACAAGGTCACACAACTAGTTGGCACTAGAGCAAGATCTAGACTTAAGGTCTCCTATCCAACATAATGAATAGTGTTGGAAAGAGATTAGATTATAATTCCAAGCTCTTCAAAATCAATTTTCCTGATCTTCCAGGATAGTGAGACTTAAAAAAAAAACAAAGTTAACTAAACTAAGCAAATGAGACAGCCCATTCTCTGTCTCACAGGTACCACCTTCATTCTCTTCCTTTGAGCTGGCAGAGCAGGAAGCCTGGTTCCCAATGCAACCAGACTCCATGCCTTGTAGGACAGCAACACCATCCATGCAGAAAGTGCCAAAGTAATACAGGTAGTTCTTCAGTTATCTAAGGCTGTGTAACAAAGAACTCCAGACACAATGGCTTAAAATCAGTAATTGTTATCATGATTCTATGAGCTAACTGGACTCAGCCTGATGGTTCTTCTGCTGGTCTGGCTTGGGGATTGCTCACGAAGTTGCCATCAGACGGCAAGTGGAGCTGGAGTTCTGTGGAGACTCAGCTGGGCTGGAATGGCTTTCTCACTCACACATATGGCACCTTGTTGACCTTCTTGTGGGTTCTTTTTCCATGAGAAGAAATCCTCCAGGGCCTCTCCAGGTGGACCCTCTCCAGCAGGGTAACTGGGCTTCTTACATGGTAAGAGCACACAAGTGGAAGCTGCCAAGTTTTCTTAAAGCCAGAAATTTGCACAGTGTCATTCCCGTCACATCTTATTGATAGAAGTGAGTCACAGGTCCAATTCAGGTTCCAGGGAGGGGTGAAAGAGGACTCACAAGGGTACAAACACCTAGTCCCCTGGTCACAGGGGCAAGCTTGGGAGACAAGGTACCACCGGAATGAAAACAGCAGAAACGCAGCCTGGATCTCAGCTGCTCTATCAGGGAGCAGGCCACCCAACACAGTCCCTTCAGGATGCTGACTTCCATCTCCGGAGACTGATCCAGGGGCGACAAAGTTCAGGCGTGGGCAATGCCTGTTTCCTTCCTCTGCCTTTTTTCCCCCTCTCCTCCCACACTTCTCTGGGACATTATCTCTTCTTTGTCTTGTGGTGGAATTTGAAGGATGGAAAGTCTAACTGGCAATCAGATAGTGATTGAACAATCAGACAGTGGCATTGGACCGAACTTTCATTAGGTTGAAAATCGTTGTGACAATCTAAGGGAAACTGTGTGGGATTGTTTGTAATTGACGGAAAATTCCTTTTGCAGGAGTGGCAGCCCTTCCACCTGCACAGAATGGTGTGCTTGCTCCTGGTCCCCTTCCTTGCCAGAGCTCATCAGGTCTCTAAGTTTTTTATCTTCTCCCTAAGAAATATTCAAATTGAAAAAAAAATGTGATAATGAATAGTGTTGGAAAGAGATTAGATTATAATTACAAGCTCTTTAAAATCAATTTTCCTGGTCTTCCAGGATAGTGAGACTTAAAAAAAAAAAAAGTTAACTAAGCAAATCAAAGCAGTAAAAAGGAACAGCTTCAGGACATTTAGAAAACACTTTTACTCCATTCATAGATTTGAACCTAAGCAAATCCACTATTTCTAGCACAAGGAATACTTAAATCCCTTGTGCTCATCCTATGTTTGAAATATTCACAGGTGTATTGGTATCAGAAGTGTTCTGGCAGTGACTTTAATAAAGAGAAAGGTGTTTGGATTCTAAGATACTGAGTCTTCTGTTTTTACCATGTATTTTTCAAACTTGAGCAGGTCAATGAGAGAAACGTACTGCCCTCTATTGGACAGAGTCAGCAAAGTCGTCCCAGAATCTTTAGGAGAAAGCCACCTTTGGGGGGGCCGTCTTTTAACTGAGGCAACACAGGGCTCCCATTTAGCGTAGCCCAGGTAAAGCAGAAGTTAAAACATCAGACACGTCCACAAAATAAGATTTGCATTTCTATGCTATATCTGGCTATGGGTTTTCAGTTTTAACAAAGAGGAAAATGTCAAAATTTGTAAAATACAGGTTTTGGGGGAAGATAAGAATCAATAAATTTGTTAAATTGGAGAAGCCCTGGAGGAGGGCATGGCAACCCACTCCAGTATTCTTGCCTGGAGAATCCCATGGACAGAGGAGCCTGGTGGGCTACAGCCCATGGGATCGTAGAGTCAGACATGGCTGATGTGACTGAGCAGCAGCAAATTGGAGAATTGAGAATAGAACTATTTTATTCCTAAGCTCACTCAACACAGAAATGACTCAGCCCATGTCACTAAGATGCTGTGTCCTGTGATGATATTATTACTTTGCTGAGTTTTAGTGAATCAGTTAAACTTCTATGCTTTCCTTCAGCAATATGATAATTTCCTATACTGAAATGATGCTCTCTTCTACAAATACCCATGACTATTATTGTTTTATACTGCCCAGGTCACCAATAGAATGTAAAGAAAAGCAAACCTGGGCTTTGCCTCTTCTGGGGGAACAATCAGCTCGAGAACTTTTGCGATTGCACCTTAAGGGAAGAGAAGAGGCTATTTTTGCTTACTTATAGGCAGCCAGAGCTGCTCAGAGCATTATAGATTTGGCTATGTTCTACATTTTCTTCCTTTCAAAATTAGAGCACCATTTCCCCAAACACTTGTTACCGTTTAGGTCTTGCCTTAAAAATATTTTGAGAGGAATGGAATTAGATAAAAGAGGGTGAGTGAGGGAAAGGATTACAGAAGAGAAATTTTTCACTGTGTGAAGGATCTTGACATTTCGTAAAGTTGAGAATTGAGAAAAAAAGGTAATTCATCATTTTGACTCAGTACATTCCAATTCTAAGAATCTACCCACAGAAAAACTCACAGAAATACCCAAACTTAGCTACAAAGAGTCCACTGAAGCATTGCTATGATGAAAGCAAAGGAGAAACAACCAAAATACCTTGAATGGGGAGCTGGTAAATGACATGGAATTTACACAGTGGAATAATACTATGCAGACACTAAAACAGCAAGGAAGTTGTCTCTGGGCTGATGTGAAGATATTACCATGATAGGGTAAGTTATATTAACTTTGTGAATAACATAAGTTGCAGAACAGAAGTACTGTCTGTTTCTCATTTTTGTAAGTAGAATTATATTGTTATTATAGTTTATTGCTTAAAAATAAACCTGGAAGAATAGACACCAATCTATTAACAAAGAAAGTCTCCAGGGGTTGGGATTATAAATGGTTGTTACTTCTTAATCAACCCATATGCTTGGGCATTTTTTACCATTGACATATGGCTAACTTTTGTTATCCGAAAATACAGTTAATTTTTAAAAACCTGGATAGGTAGGTTTTCCTTTTGGCAGAAGACTGTCAGAAGCTACCCATTCATATGTAGGAAGCACTTCCTGTTAGTGCTCTAATGATGGAGTTAAATTGCTCAAGCAAATCACAAACAGAAAAGTCAGATGAAATAAAAGATGTAAATACAAGATGTGAAATACAAGATGTAAATACTTGACATATAACAGGTGCTCAATAAATGTTTGCTGAATCCTGGAATAAATGAATGAATGCAGAACTGCTTTCTATGGCGTACTTTTTATTTGCTACCTGTTTTTTTAAAATTATCTATAATCAGATGTGTTCTTTGTGAATAATATCTCCAACAGATTTCTCTGTTTACGGAATTCCCTTTTTCTTCTCTTATACATCTTCAGAAACTAAAATGGTCATGCGGGGGGAGGGGAATGGGCCATTAAAAAAAAAAAACAAAAAACAAGGTTTTGACATGAGGGAAAAGGGATTTTCACAAACCACCAAAGTGCTACTTCTCTTGGAAGAAGTGCACCCTGGATATTTTCCAGCTGAATTCTGCAACAAAACCCAAGGAAAATGAACATTAATCTTTTATGAACTAAGCCCCCGAAAGAACAGGCTTTGAGCTCAACCCTAATTAGGTTGCATCTCAATACAGAGAATCCTTAACGAATAAGGACACATAACAACACCGGCGAGCTCTCTGCTGGGACTGGCTCAGAAATGAAGGGGCCGCCCAGGCCACTCTCAACTGCTCTCGTGCATTAGGGATACCCGACTTTACCTGGAAAATGCACGGTCATCTTGGATAGGAAGCAAATGGAATTTCCTCTAACTGAAATTCTTGGCCACCTGGCTACCTCCACGGCTATCTGGGGGTCTGTGGATAAATGAGAAGAGAAAGGGCAAGAAGCAGGGCTTGTAGTGTGAGTTTAGCAAGTCAACAAGGTTTCTTTGCGCCCAGCAGAGCAGCCCACATTGACTGTGCTCAGAAACGAGATAACCTACAGATGTGTTATGTACTTGGGTGGGAGGCAGAGCACAGTGGAGTCTTAGAAAACTGGGTTCAAATCTCAGTGCGGCCTCTTTCTCCTCCTGAGGCCTAGAACAGGTTACCTTGCCTCTCTGAGCCATTGTTTCCTCATCTGTAAAATGGGAATCAAGGTACAGAATGGTGGGGAGGATTAAATGAAATGAACTAATCAGCTCTCAGCTTGTTAGTTGCTAAGACATACCTTATTTTCCAACCACAGCCTCCCCCACCCCATTCTATTCTACAGCTTCCCCATTCTCTCTGAAAAACTACAGTGTAAGGTAATTGCAAAGATCCCCACATTACAGTCAAGGAACCTGGAAGTCGGCGAGGTGAGGTCTTTGGTGCAAACTGAGAGAACAAGGGAACCGCAAGGCTAAGATTTCTGCTCAAGTCTTCCCAGGTGGCGCTAATGGTAAAGAACCCACCTGCCAGTGCAGGAGACTTAAGAGACCCGGGTTTGATCCCTGGGTTGGAAAGATCCCCTGGAGAAGGGCACCACAACCCACCCTAGTATTCTTGCCTGAAGAATCCCATGGACAGGGGAGGTTGGCAGACTACAGTTTATGGGGTCTCCTAGAGTCGGACACCACTGAAGCAACTTAGCACTCACGCACTGCCTAACCCAAATCACATGCTGAATGAAGGATGTGACTCGGGCTGTCAAAGACAAAGGAATTACTGACGTTTGACATCTCAGAGAGCTCTGAATCCTAGGACCCTATGCATGCTCCCAGGTTACCAGAGAGAGGCCTCAGGATGGGCTGAGACTGAGCTGTTTGAATGGAGGGGTCAGGATTCCCCATCCCATGAAGCAATAGTTATGGTTCCTATATCCTCCTGTCTTCCTCAGAAGCAGTCACCACTCCACCCACCCTGCCAGACCTTAGCTTCCCCCAAAGTGGACATGGGCTTCCTCATCAATCCCCTGATGGCATTTATTTGGCTTATAATAAACAATAAACCCCTTACCGCCAACATTGCTGTCCCACATTAGTCCAGCATCTCTCTGCTGCCCAAGAATGCCTGATCCGTTTACCATAATTAACTGATACCTTGCTAGAAAGCTGAGCCAAAATCAAAACTCTTGGGTGAAGAAGATTTGCCAAGGGTTACAATGCATGAGAATTGGAGTGGATAGAACTTGGCACTTGAAACCTCTTCCTTCCACATAGAACTTATTCTAGAAACTCATTAACCCTAAGAGTGTAGTCACATTTCCAGAAGAAGCTGGGGACTGGGAATCCATTTGGATTTTTACAATCTTGTTCTTTCAACTGCCAGCCCCATAGTGTTTTTCCCTCCTCTTCTTATTGTCAAATTTTGTTACATTGTGTACTGTGCTTGCTAAGTCGCTTTATTTGTGTCTGACTCTTTGGGATCCTATGGACTATAGCCCACCAGGCTCCTCTGTCCGTGGGATTCTGCAGGCTAGAATCCTGGAGTGGGTTGCCGTACCCTCAACCAGGGGACCTTCCTGACCCAGGGATCGAACCTGCATCTCCTGTGGCTCCTGAATTGCAGGTAGATTCTTTACTGCTGAGCCACCAGGGGAAGCCCACATTATGTAATACTATGACTATTTATTGTAAGGTATTTTCATTATATTTCTGTTAGCTAATGTTTGTTGCGCATCTACTGTGTCCAACACTGTTCTAAATATTTTACACCCTACATCTTATCTAAGCCTCACAAACAATTTGGAAAAGGGTAATAGTATATTTATCTCTATTTTGTGGATGTGGACAGTGAGCTCAGAGCATTAACCATTTTGGGTGTCCCTTGTATGAGAGCCTCTGGTGATCTAGAAGGCGAGAGATCACATGCAGCCAAGAGAATCAGTGTGAGAAGGTGAGAACCGAACTGGTTGGAGAAGAACAGGAGGGAATATGGGAGAAAAGCTTTCAAGGCAGAGGGCATAGCATGAGGGACAGCTCAGAGACAGGAAAGTGCACGCAGCAGGGAGTGCTATGGTGAATGGCAAATAGAAGTTCTGGGAACTGCTTGTTAAATTGCTAGCTTGACCTTGGCAAATGGGTCTTGCTCAGATGACAACACGCAATCTAGAAGCAGCTGCATGAGGGGAAGAAAGGGGAAAAGGCCTCTGCTGTATGTGCCAGCCACTCATCTAATTTTCCAAACAATCCAGTGAAGGAGCTTTCATGCCTCCACTTTACAGGCAAGAAAACAGAGTCTCAGAGAAATGGCTTGTCTAAGAAAGGTCAAAAGGCTAGAAAGCGGTAGAATGTGTGTTCAGACCCAGCTCTGCCTGGGTCCATGGCCCTTGATCCAATCCTCCACGCCAGATTGAAGAAGGAGGGCCTGCCTCTCACTGCTGGCTTTTAGGAGCTCCTTTGTGGGCAGGCATGGAGTCTGGCACAGACCAGCCTCAATTGGTGACACAGTCTCCTTTAAGAAAAGAAGGATTTCCACACTCTTGGCATTTTCTGCATGAGATGCAGCAGTGTCAAGGCTCTGGGCACCCCTCATCGCGAGGGAGAAGGCTACAAGATGCCTTTGGGCAGGAGAGGGAGCACCCAGCTTGGAAGCGCAGCTGAAATCAGCATAGGAAGCTGTGTGATGGCAAGCGAAGCCCCAGATGGGCCCTCCAATGAGATCACCCCCAGCCTCCCCGGCTGCCAAGGCAACAGCTGCTCCCAACATATTGGCCGGCGAATATTTCAGATCCACACCCTCAAATCCAGATGTGTTTGTGTCATGAACTCTATACATTCTGCTAGAAATTACTGAGGTCTAAAAAAGGAAATTAAGCACTCATTCAGGCACACATGGACCAGTGACCTGAAATATTCTGTGCATGGCCAAGGTTTGGGGTACTCACATTTGGGACCCTGAATACCAGCTTCCACCCATCTATTGGCCCACACTACCCTTACCAGAGATCATAAGTAAAGTGATTGATGTTTGCTTTCAACTGAATGCCAGTGAAATTTTATGAACGTGGAAATCGGCCTTTGCACGATGGCCAGACTCTGCTTTGTTTTTAATTATTAGCAGCTTGGTTGGAACATCAGTGCAGCCCTGCACTTCCAACAACAGAAATCACGGATCAAATCAACTTAAGGAGCACTGCCTTTCAGCCCTGGCTACACATACGTGTCACTTGAGGAGCTTTGAAAACATCAGTGATTCAGCACCAGCGGGAAAGTTTGGACATGGGGCCCCAGGATCTGTTTTTTATTCCAAGTTTCCCAGTTGATTTCATGTCACAGCTAATGCTGAGAACCTCTACTGTGGAATATACCCTCCTGGATGGCTACAAGGCAATCAAAAACAGGATGGGGAGATGGCAGTGGGAAGGTGTAGCTGTCAAAGGCTTTACCTTTACGTCAGACAGTAGCAGGTAACTCTCAACTTTTTCATAGACTAACATGTCACTCTGGATCATCTGTATGAGCCTGTCTCTGCATCTTTCAGTGGGGATAATGATATTAATACTTGATTGAGCTTGTGTGCATGCACGCTCAGTCCTGTCTGACTCTTTGTGATCCCATAGACTGTAGCCCACCAGGCTTCTCTGTCCATGGGATTCTCCAGGCAAAAACACTGGAGTGGGTTGCCATTTCCTCCTCCAGGGATCTTCCCATCCCAGGGACTGAACTCACCATCTCCTGTGTCTCCTGCATTGTAGGCAGATTCTTAACCATTAGTGCCACCTGAGAAGCCTCTGACTGGCTTAAGAATGATTAAATCTGAAAATGTTGGTGTAAAGTGCTCTGCACAGCACCCAACACCTTGTAGGGATTCAACCAATGATAACCATTACTGTGGGGCTTCCCAGGTGGTGCGAGTGGCAGAGAACTCATCTGCCAATGCAGGAGACGTAAGAGTCGTAGGTTTGATCTCTGGGTCAGGAAGAACCCCTGGAGGAGGGCATGGCTACCCATTCCAGTATTCTTGCGTGCAAAATCCCATGGACTGAGGAGCCTGATGAGCTACGGTCCACAGGGTCGCAAAGAGTTGGACACGACTGAAGGGACTTCACACGCATGCAACCAGTACTGTTGCTGCCGCTAGAGGAGAGTGTCTGAAAAACACTGTCCTAGAGAAGAACACTCCATGGGAGGGTGGTCACATTTCTGCAAACACAGAAAGGAAGAGCTGAGAGAAACCCAAATTAATCACCACAAGCTCACCCTGAACTTTCTGCTCACCTTAAACAATGTCTCAAACACTAACTTGTGAAAGTTGTGAGTGGCAGGACCTTGAAGCTGTGTCCATGCCCTTCCTAGCATCCCGAGAGAAGCTGAAATTCCATAAGTTCTCTAAAAAGTCACTTCTGGCAACACTCACCACTCCCTAATTGACCATGCTAAATATTATCCCCGATGCCCCCAAAATGAGCTCTTATCTGATTGCAGCTTGGTAAATATTATGAAAGTTGTGGTTTTATTACCACAAAAATATCAATGCTAACTTTCTCATTTATGTAAGAAGTAGCCAGAAAATCTCAGTGGTGAGAGCTCGAAAGCAATTACATCCTTATTATTTAGAAGTTTGGCCAGATGTCAAGGGAGTTTATAGCCAAACCACTACTTTGGTGGTGTTTTGTCCCCCAGAGTAATCCAAAAATTAATGTACCAGAAGGAAATAATATGTTTTTCATAGAATGCTGTGAGAGCCGAGGCTTTGCTCTTAGAAGGACTTCCATGGAAATTCCTTTATCAATACGGAGGAATAGTGTACTGGGAAGTACTTTTTGACTTGGGGTAATATCTTTGGTCAATGATATTTCTGAAATGGCAGAAAGCTCAGAAAAAAATTGGAAAGATACTCTATGTCCCTGTATGTGTGTGTATATTTAGAGAGAGGGAAACAATAGAGACACAGATAAATAGAGGTATAAATAAACATATATCCATACCAAAAATTAATTAACGTGCTGATATCAAAAAGAACAAATTGCTCCAAAACTCACCACAGCAGCCTTCTGTTGTGTAGTTGTATAAAACCTCTGGGAGACAGAGAAAGTCCGGTGTGTTCAAGTCCACTTTGATGTACCTGGTGGACTGAGCCCAGTAGAGAAGGACTGACCAGGTGGTTCTGGAAATGAACCAGGTGATAGTAATTTCCAGACTCTTTGGGAGCCCCAGTACATTGAACAAGATCTCTCTTGCCCGCAAAGATGACCTTTCGACCAGCAAGGCCAGAGGCTTGGTGGGATTTCAGCTACGCTCAAGCATCTTGGCTTGCTTTTCTCACATCAGCTTGGTCATTTGTCCACAACGTTCTGTCAGACGAACAGTTGATATAGACAAACGGAGACTTTCTTCAAAGGTTTATTTTGTATTTTGTATTTTCAAATATTTGACAAGCTACTTCAAAACAATGTTGTACGCAAGAGATGTCCACACCTTTCTTTTTCTTAATAATAAAGTGTTGGAAACAACCAAAATCTAAGAGCTTGCTTAGATAAAGATAAACAAAGTTAAAAAAGATAGGCCTTTAAAGCATTAATATTGAATGGTGTTCATCAAATAGAAAGGAAGTGCTTCATAGAATAGCATAGTTTCTTCTCTACCCCTCTCTTTCCCTCTTGCTCTTTAACCTAATATATAGAGTGTTTTCCCACTTATATTGAAATCTACATAGTTTCAGTATATCTACATTTGCTTAAAAGTTCTAGAAGAATGATATGAACCAGTCTTCAAAGGAATCTTCGTCATAGAGAGATTTTCATTTACTTCATATTGCTTAATTTTTCACAATGTACAGTGCATTTTCAAAAATAATTTTTAGATAGCTGAAAATTTTTAAAAGAACAAAATGAAAAAGAATTTTTCATGTGCAGTCTTCCATTCCATCAGCTGAGGAACCATGAAGGAGACTAAAGAAAACAAACCCAGAAAGATCATATTAGACAACAGGCTTTTCTGTTTCAGCACTGTTTCTGCTTTTTGATCAAGGGCTGCTGTGTTTAACAGAAAATTTTGGTCCATCTCAAGAATCTACAGGAAAACCTCAAGCTCAAGGCACTTCCCAATTTGCAGTCACTGTAGATGGAAGAAGAGACATCACTAACTCTGGCTTGATAGAGTCCCTCTGTGCTTGGTCAGTCATGTTCCTACAGATGGTGCGGTCTCATGGATGGTAGCCCACCAGGCTCCTCTGTCCATGGGATTCTCCAGGCAAGAATACTGGAGTGGATTGCCATTTCCTACTCCAGGAGATCATTCTGACCCAAGGATCAAACCTGAGTCTCTTGCATCTCCTGCATTGCCAGGCAGATTCTTTCACTATGTCATGTGAGAAGCTCTTGATAGAGCCAACAAAGAGCTAATTGATCAAGCAAACCAAGATTCCCTAAAAGAATGCTCCCCTTGTGCTTCCTGGAGCATCTGGAGGTCTCTGGCATACCCTGGGTATTTTAATAAGAGCTGTCACATTAAACACCGAGTTCCAAATACTGTGCTAAGCTACACACATCACCTTTATCTTCACAAAATCTTCAGAAGTAGAAATGATCCCTCCCATGTTACAGAGGAAAAGACTGAGACCCATGGTGCTTAAGCAACTTGCCTAAAATCACAAGCTAGCAAGTGACAAAGCCTGTACCTTCATCTCCACCTGCCTGCCTCCATTTTCTGATTTCTAGGATGCAGGAAGTGAAATGTTATCTATTTAATGACCATGGAAAGCTAATATCCCTCTGAAGTCTTCAAGGTACCCCAAAACTTGCTTATTCACCTTCAGTATCTGTCCCATCAGTAACTTTTCCCCTTGGTTTGTACAAATTGCTGTAGCAGTCAAGATGCATGCATCCTATTGTTCTCTGATATTTAGATATTACAAGCCTTGGATAGTTTTTAAACAAGGCAGCAAAATCCTTGTACAAATGAGTTCATTTCAGGAGGAAAAAAAATCTGTTGGCAAGGAATAAACCATAACTTGTCAAAGGCATGCATAATATTTTTTGCTAAATTCATGTTTTCCTTTGTCAGCCAATAGCTGAGCATTAAGCCTTTTGTAACATTCATTTTGGTGATTCATTAGCAATATCATTATGATTTATTATCCTCTTTGCAATAAAGAATAATTTACAGATCTGGGGATGAAGATTTTAATGATGGTGTTTATAGGATATTGGCTTAAGTTTTTTTCTAGGTTATATTCTTAAATCCTTTTAATAAAGTAAAATCAAAGGATTATGAAGTAAGCACTTTCGTTCTCTCTCGAACACCACTGTTCCCCTCCCCACCGTGCGCAGTGTAGTGGCTGGGGAGCTGATTCTTGCTCTAGGGTTGGATTCTGAACAGTCCAAGCCAACTGCCAGCGGAACCCTTTGCCCTCTGGTTTAGGAACTGTCATCTAACGCAATCAGATCATGGCATTCTCCTGGCCTCAAGAACCAGTACAAGAATAGACATGGGGTCTCACTGGGGCCAGTAAGTTACGTAGGCATCCAGGAAAAGTGTGTTCTTGCTTTTAGGAGATGGATGCAGGAAAGCCAGTCTCTGTGTGTGGATGCCGCCCTGCTTGGAGTTCCAGGCCTGGAATGACTGCTGCTACATCGACACACGAACCAACACATTTTCTTACTGCGGAAGCCACTTCGAGTTTTTATCACTGTAACCTAAGCATCCTACATTAGTCAGCTCAGGCTGCCATAACAAAATACCGTAGACTGGGTGGCTTGAACAACAGAAATGAGTTTTTTCACAGTTCTGGAGGCTGAGAATTCCAAGATCAAGGTGCTGGCTAATTCAGCTCCTTGTGAGGGCTCTCTTCCTGCCTTGCCAATGGCTGCCTTCTCATCCCCACATGGCAGAGAGTGGGGAGGCAGGGGTGTAGCATGCTCTTGGGGGTCTCTTCTTCTAAGGGCTCTAGTCCCATTATGAGAGTCCCCATTTTTATGACCTCATGTAACCTTAATTACTCCCCACAGGCTCCATCTTCACATACCATCACACTGAGGGTTAGGACTTCAATGTATGAATGGAGGGGTGGAGACAAGAATATTCAGCCCATAACACATCCTAAACAATACCAGCCACAACCGTTTCTTTGACCTAATTCCCACATTATTGTGATAGTGTCTCAAAAGATTTCAATAGAACCTTCTCTTTCAAGGTAAGACCATCATCAACCATTCTACTCCATGGACTAGGAAACAGACCCAAATTCTAAAGAGCAGATGACCTAAAACTTGCCCAGAAATACGACCCCACTTAGCTTTCAGCTTTCTTGCTTTCTGCATAAGAATGTCTAACTTCCAGTCATCCAATATCCAAATAGTGTTTCTAAAATATTGGCAGCCAACTCAGAAAAGTATATGTATTGATCTCTGTTGATATAGCTGAGCCTAAATTGAGGTCCAAAGTCACACAACCTCCTACCCTGGGCCTGTTGATGGAAAAGAATTCTAATCCTGAAATCTTGCTTTAGGGGGCACACATAAGTCAATTTTATCTTTGTAGCACTTGATAGGGTTATCAGCCATAAAGGTATCTCCCTTTCTTTTATTTGGCAGTATGCATGGATCCAGGCAGAATTCTCATCTCCAGGTTTTCTGCAGGTCCATGTAGCCACTTGACAAAATTCTTCCCAGTGGGATGTAAGGAGAAGTGATATGAACAACTTTCAGATCAATCTTTACAAGGATGCTGTTAAAGTCTTCATAATTGTTCAATTTGAGTGAAGTAGATGCAAAAAGGCAAAATGGTTGTTTGAGGAGGCCTTATAAATAGCTGAGAAAAGAAGAGAAGCAAAAGGCAAAGGAGAAAAGGAAAGATATATCCATCCCAATGCAGAGTTCTAAAGAATAGCAAGGAGAGCTAAGAAAGCCTTTCTAAGTGATCAATGCAAAGAGATAGAGAAAAACAATAGAATGGGAAACACTAGAGAACTCATCTTTTTAACTCTCCTGTTAAAAAGCAGAGACATTAATTTGCCAACAAAGGCCCATCTAGTCAAAGCTATGGTTTTTCCAGTAGTCATGTATGGATGTGAGAGTTGGACCCTAAAGAAGGTTAAGGACTGAAGAACTGATGCTTTTAAACTGTGGTGTTAGAAACTCTTGAGAGTCCCTTGGGCTCCAAGTTGATCAAACCAGTCAATCGTAAAGGAAATCAGTCCTGAATATTCATTGGAAGGTCTGATACTGAAGCTAACGCTCCAATACGTTGGCCACCTGATGCCAAGAGCTGACTCTTTGGAAAAGACTCTGATGCTAGGAAAGACTGAAGGCAGGAGAAGGGGACGACAGAGGATGAGGTAGCTGGATGGCATCACCAACTCAATGGATATGAGTTTGAGCAAGCTCCAGGAGATAGTGAAGGACAGGGGAGCCTGGCGTGCTGCAGTCCATGGGGTCAAAGAGTCGGACATGATTGAGTACCTGAACAATATACAATTAAGTTTGTCTACTTTATGTATGTTTGAAATTTTTCAAAATTAATTTTTTAAAAGGAAGTTGTTTATCTTCCACTTCTTTCTCTGCCCTGTTGGTGGGATAGAGAGGTGGCACTGGGCTAGCTTTGATCCCTTGACCCAGGCAGAGACCCTAGGGAGTTGGGAAGCAACCAGAGAGAATAGACCTGGGCCCTGGGACACCTTGAGAGGAGAGCCACCTCCTGAACCAAAAATTGGTTTGAAATTCTGCAGGAGACAAACATTTCCAAAATATTAATACTTTCTGGAATTCCCAGGTGGTGCTAGTGGTAAAGAAACCACCTGCCAATACAGGAGACTGTAAGAGATGCAGGATCAATCCCGGGGTCAGGAACATCCCCTGGAGGAGGGCATAGCAATCCACTCCAGTATTCTTGCCTAGAGAATCTCATATGGCGGGCTACAGTCCACAGGATCACAAAAGGTCAGACACTACTGAATCAACTTAGCTTACACAATACTTTCTATTTTTAAATGACACTGTTACTTAGGTCTCTATTAAGGCTGAAAGATGAATATCCTAACTAATGATTCGTCAAGCCTCACCTGCCTAGTAGTGCAAATCGAATTTCCTTGCAAATAATGTACAAGTATCTTTTGTCCCCATTTACTGCTGCAGGATTGTGCCAGTAGGATCCCTGAGACCCCCAGAAGCATCACACATGTGTGCAAGCAAATAGATCAGCTCCCTTGTCAGTCACCACGTCATCTGCCACTTCCTTCTGGTCCCCCCGAATCCTTCCACTGAATACGGCTCCCTCCAGCCCAGAGGAGGTACAGACCAGAGTCAAACAGGGTCCTGCTGCAAAATAGAAGAGAAAGCCCCCTTCCTTCCTGTGCGTTAAATTCTGTGGGAGGCCCAGAGCAGTGCTGCTTGAGCAGCACTCACCAGAGACCTTACTTCCAGCCCTGCCGTCCTCCTTGGTTCTAAGGCTTGTGTTCAGTGGTGCACAGAGGACAGAGCCAGATAGAAAGATCCCTCCAGGCTCTATTTCGCACCTTCCTTCTGCTGACTCAGGTTCTGCCACTGGGTCAAGCTTGTCCTGTGCATTTTTTCTTCCCTAAGATGCATATTCCTTCTTCCCTCCTGGAGGCCACTCATTTCTCTTGCACAGAAATCTTTAGCAGAGCCCACCCTGGTTCACTAGACATACCCAGGACCTCTGCGTCTAAACAACAAAGAAACGAGGAAGATTGAGTGTTTTGCTTGTAGAAAGAAGAACAAGGAAGAATCAAGGATGATTTCCTTGATTATGTTCCAAAAATTATGTTCCAGGACTGACTTCCCTGGGTGGTCCAGAGGTCAGGACTTCACCCTCAATGCAGGGATTGTGGGTTCGATCCCTGGTTGGGGAGCTAAGATCCATATGCCTCACAGTCAAAACACCAAAACATAAAACTGGGACAGTGTTGCAGCAAATTCAATAAAGATTTTTTAAATGGTCCATATATCTAAAAAAAAAAATGAATTTTAACTTTTTAAAAAAGGTTGTTCCTTTTAATACCCCTCCCTGGTAAAGTTCTAAGAAAAAAAAAAATTCTGTGGTCAAATTACTTTGGAAAACACCAATACCCTAATTCCTCTTCTCTCACACCCATTAGCCCTTTAGCACATTAAAGGTTCCGCAAGTCCTGCCATAAACCTTTTTATCTCTGTTTAATCCATTCTGTCTTGGGCCATTTGACCAGGGAGCCTCCTCTCCACCCCCCAGCCCCTGCAACACAAACTAATGTTCTAGGAGCACCCCAGGGAAAGTGGAGGCTGAAAGCTGGAGCCCTCACCCCCCTCAACTTTCTACATTGGGATTTGGAGGATAAGAGAGAGGGGTGAGTGTGCCAGCACGTGTTACGCTGTCACCTGGGGTGTTGATGGCTGCTTTCAGTAGCAGCTTTAACACAGCAGCTCTGAGTGCCATATCCCTCCAAGTGCAGAAGGACGGGAAACACGGAAATATTTCCCCTGCAGCATGCCAGGCTTCACTTCCAAGAAAGTTGCCAGGGTAAGCATTGGCACGGACAGCCCAGCAGACAGAATTGCTCCTTTTGGGAACTGAGGAATTCACACCCACTCGGAGTCTGGCTGGCACACATGCCTCTCCCAGCTGGTCCCTACGAGGGAGTCTCGGCTTCCCGAGTGTCTGATCTGCTGGAGAGATACAATAATCTCAGAGACCCAGGGACACTGTCTTTGAAACAGTGCAAATCTCTGTTAAAGGCATTCCAGTTTAAGAGCGAAAATCAAGCTTCTGGACCCCAGGGCTCTCACTGAAGAGGCTGATGAAGCCAGAAACTGTGGGTGGGTTGTGCAAGAATTTCCACAACTCACATGCCTAGAATTTGGCCGTTAAATATGATCACTGCTACACAATAAAGGCATGGGGCTTTCTGGTCAGAAAGAATAACACGAAGAGCAAGGCAAAGGCTGGCAAAAGCAAATGCTTTGTCCCCTGGGTGTAGTAGATTTCCCGAGACATGTGATTCTAAAGAAAGCTTAATTAAATTTAATGGACAAACCTCTCCGAGCTAGGAGGCAGTTTAATGTGGTATTTCGGTTCTGGGGGGACAAAAATCAGTCTTCCTTGCCTCGCTGCTCTCTCTTTTAAATGAAACAAACTTCCTGATTAGCATCATAACTCTCAGGACTGCTCATGTCCTCCTAGCTCTGATAACCTCCATGGGACACCTCAGGAGGCAACTCACTGGAGATGCTGGACACCGACCCCGAGTAACAGGAGGGAGCTGCCCATGTGAAGAACTGGTGTCTTGACCATCTAGGTGCCTGCGGTGTCTGGCCCAGGGCCTTATGCAAAGGATATTTGATGAATGAATGAAAGGAAGGAAGAGTGGGAGGAAGGGACAGAAGGACAGAAAGAAAATAAATTGACTAAGAAGGGCTGTAGATAGAAAAAGGCATAGCCCAATGAGAGAGTGGAAAAGATTTGATATGTTTGCAAGGAAGAGAGTACTAACCTAAATACTCATATTTTAATCAGATCATTTTTCTCCCCATCCCCTACTCATCCCCCACCTCCCACAATCGCCTCCCCTGCTTACTCTGAAGAAACTGACTCCAACCCCAGGTGGGCCTGATTAGCTGAGGATAATTCCATTCTCTTGCAAGTGATTGGTTCAGCAATGATT
The DNA here is from genome assembly GCF_003369695.1 of Bos indicus x Bos taurus. NCBI lineage: Eukaryota > Metazoa > Chordata > Mammalia > Artiodactyla > Bovidae > Bos > Bos indicus x Bos taurus. Next base: position 21,218,365 of record NC_040090.1, on the reverse strand, counting down.
GAACAATTCATTGGGGTCAGTGGGGTACAAAAAGTTTGCTAGGGATTTCTGGGAGTTTTCCTGTCCTAGGAGAGCCCCCTGAAAGTGATTTTCTTTCCTCTTTTGAGGCCCAGAAAAATTGCTACCATCTTGCTACTGACCTGAGGATGAAGCCAACACAGGGAAGATAGTGCAGTGAAGAGAGTAACAGAAAGTAGATGCTACTGAACGAAATACACCTTGAAGCCCGCCTGACTCCTAGACTTCAAGTTTGGGAGTCAATCAACAACTGTATCTTTCTGACCACTTGAGTTGCATTTTCAGTTACCTACAGTTGAAAGTTTCCTAACTGACTTACCCTCAATGATGATTGCTCTTTGAAGCAAGCCAAGGAGCAAACTCTTTTCCAACACAGGCTGGAAGTCAGGTGGGAAAAAAAATGGAGGAGGCCAGAAATCTCAGCTGTATAGCAGTGAACAGCAACTCCCATCCTGAGCCCAGTTTGGAGCACACCAGGCCTTCTGAAGGATTTTCACTGGCCAGACTTCACCCTTTGTGCTTGCTACTCACATCAAGAGACTTGAAAAAAGATCTTCAAAGAGCTATACCTAACACAGTTTCTAATTGACTGTGTAACCTTGAGCAAGACACTTAACCTCTCTGAGCCTCAATCTGCCTCAATCCATGCCAAATGGATTAAATGAAGATTCCTATCTCATACAACTTCTCACAATTCTGAGAAGAGCAAATGTAAAGTAATCCTGAAGGGCTGAAAATCTCATTGTAGATGTTATTATTTTCTTTATCTGATTGGTTTTTCATTTCTTACCTCCCTAGTCAGTCCCCTGAACAACACTGCTGCTGCTGCTGCTGCTAAGTCGCTTCAGTCGTGTCCGACTCTGTGAGACCCCATGGACTGCAGCCTACCAGGCCCCTCCGTCATAACTTAAGTCTGCATTTAACTTCATCAACCATTACTGATTCCAGTTCAAACTTTATATCTATTATTTTTCTACCAGTCTACTTCCAAATGGATTTGGGGAGCTTATAACAGAAGGTCTTATACACTAGAACAATTAAAGAAGAGTTCAAGGATAAGATCCGAGTAAGGAAGTGAAGAAAATCTAAACAAAGAGCTACTATAATTGAACCCAAAATGTAGTTCTGAGCTTCCTGATTTTAAAGCCAATATCATGCAATCTTTACAAGATATCTTTACAAGATAAAAAGAGGGAAAACATCAGTAATGATACTGATAGTAATATGCTGCTGCTGCTGCTGCTGCTGCTAAGTTGCTTCAGTCGTGTCCGACTCTGTGCGACCCCATAGACCGCAGCCCACCAGGCTCTGCCATCCCTGGGATTCTCCAGGCAAGAACACTAGAGTGGGTTGCCATTTCCTTCTCCAATGCATGACAGTGAAAAGTGAAAGTGAAGTCACTCGGTCATGTCTGACTCTTAGCAACCCCATGGATTGCAGCCTACCAGGCTCTGTCCATGGGATTTTCCAGGCAAGAGTCCTGGAGTGGGTTGCCATTGCCTTCTCCCGATAGTAATATGAGGTATTATTAAATAACACAGCACTATTAATTACCATCTACAGAAAATTCATGGCAATAGTGAGAGCAGAGAGATTAATTCTAGCTCTGGGAAAAGACCTGATGGAAGAAAGGATATTTAAACTGGACCTTAGGCAGGGTTGGAATCTGATCATTGGAGATTGGTGGCAGGGCAGAATGAGATGAGCAAAGTATCTGAATGCATCGTATTTAAGGAAAGAGAAGTAATGTACGTGGTCTGAAATGTACTAGGATGCATGCATTCATGTGTTTGTGCAAACATGCACACACATGTCCATACGTGACCACTAGGCAGAGTAGGATATTAGTTTGGAGAGGGAGACTTTCGTCAGTCATAACAGTCCTGGACTACTGTGCTCAGGACTTTGAACTTTATTCTGTAGGAGATGAGGAAAAGTCACTGGAAGGTTTAGTATAAAAAGAAAAGTGACATGATCATAGTTGTTCTCCAAATAATACGTTTTTGGTGGTATTTTCCTCCCAGAGATCAAAATCGAAAGTGTGGCTCTGCTGTGAGCTAGTGTATTTCCATCAGAAACTTATCCTTTCCTCTTGCCATTCAGTGTTCGCTTGACAATTTTTCATTACATTGATTCTAAGTCAGTTATTCCCAGAGAAAAGACAGAAATTCATCATCTTTCCCTTTATGATTTTCTCCTCTGTCATCAAACACATCAGCGGGCATGAGTTTTATCATAATTCAAGTCCCGCCTTCCGCCCACCTTAATTACATGCATTTCCACTTGCTAATAATTCACTGGAGTATTAAAGATGATGGGGAAGTTAAACTTCTGTTTGCCTTGGCAGTCCTTTGGGGAGAGTTCCTATACTGGTGCACAGAATAGGAAAATATCTCACACTGCCTTTCCAGGAGCAAGAGACGTAATTTGTGTCCTTGATGTCTCAGAATTTATTCACCCGATACACCCACGGAATTCAGCATTAGAGGAGGCTTTAACGACCACTTGTTGGGATATAATGAAGGAAAAAGCACTGATAAGGGTTTCTTTATAGCAACCAAAACCAAAACCTTGCTTTCCCTTCTCCAAAACATTAGCCTTAACTCCAGTAATTTCCAATAAGAAATCAGTGAAATAAAATTTGTTGATTGATCGCTCAGAATTAGAATCCTAGGGTAAAATTCAAGTTTTCCCACTTTTTCCATGAATATTTAGCCCACTACCCCTTGAACAGCCATCAAATTTTAAAGTTAAATAATGGTCTCTAAAAAGGCTTTTCTTAAACACATATATGTGGAATCTAGAAATGGTATTGCTTGCTTGCTAAGTCGCTTCATAGATGATCTTATTTGCAAAACGGAAATAGAAACACAGGCATAGAGAATAAATGATGGGCACCAAGGAGGGAAAGGAGGCTGGGATGAATTAGGAGATTAGGATTGACGTATATACACTATTGACACTCTGTATAAAATAGGGAACTAATGAGAACTGACTGGGCAGCTCAGAGAAGTCTACTCAGTGCTCTGTGGTGACCTGAACGGGAAGGAAATCCAGAAGAGAGGGGTATATGTATAGGTATAGCTGATCCATTTTGCTGTACAGTAGAAACTAACATAACATCATAAAGCAACTATACACCAATTAAAATTAATTAAAAATAAATAACAAATAAAAAGCCTTCTCTGATTCCTGCAGGTTGGGTTAGAGATCTGCCCTTCCTCCATGCACTTATATAGTGTCTTGTACGTCTCCTTGCTCTATGGCTCATATGCTGTTGTAATATCTAATATCTGAGTACTTATTATGCACAATGAATTTTATATATTTCATTTTATTCAGTCTTTCTCATGACCTTATGGGGGTAGATACTATGATTATCCTCACTTTAATGATAAAGAAGATGAAACAAAGCATTGTTAAGTGACTTGACCAAGATCGTACAGCCAACGTAAGTGCTAGAAGTACAGTTTGATCTCAGATGGTCTGACTCCAAGCCTCACTCTTACACTCTTTGACAGAATGTTATCATGATCTGTTTCTGTGTCTGCTGCCCTTCTGCTTCCTGCCTGACCCCACTCCCGCTGGGACCCCAGCGTGCATTGGTCTTCTCCACTCTCATACCCCCACTGCCCAGCCCAGAGCACAACACAAAGCAAATGGCAGGTGCTCAACCAATGAGAAGTAGCTTCATGGGGTAGCTCTTCCTGCCACAGCCACTGGTTCATATAAAATCTCTATGCTAATTCTGGTTGAAGATGTATTAAATCTACAAGGAGGAAGAAGAGGAGTCCCTCATATATGTCTCTATTAACTCAGAAATTCAGCCACAGATGCCACTTATCTATATAAGGTGACCCAACTGTGGGACAATTTCCAAGAAAAGATTGCAACAAGAAATTGAAAAAATCTTTCTCTCACCTTTCTCCCAAATAAATGTATCTCCGGTCTGATTGGACATGTGCAGTTTTCCTTGATTTTGTAAATAAAGGGGACCCATTTCTGAAACCAAGTCTGCAAAAGCAAGGATGACTCCTTTTCTCCTGCTCCATGTCCCTTCACTGCTCTCCACCCAGCCAGCAGGGACTCGGGCTTGGGATCTGGCCCACTCATATGGGTTAATCTGAAGGAAACACAGGCCAGCACTTTCTTCCTGTTGAGCCTGGAGATTCTTGCCAAATTGCACTCTAAGCTGGTGCCAGGGACCAGACATAATTTTGACACGTGTATTGGGGCTTTGACACAGGCTGAGGTTTCAAGGAAACATGTATGAGCTCAGAAGGCAACTCACTTCTTGGACCTGGGGTAGAGGAAAGACAACAATTGCAGAACAGCATCTTCCAAAGAAGGCAGATAATGACAGAGTGTCTCAGAAGTGCCATCAGCTGGGCAGAGTCTGGGCCCCACTGCCTCTCCTAGGGATGCCCAGGCACTTTCCTCACGAATGTGCTGCTCCTGCAGTGAGGGTTTTATTGTTTCTTTGTGGTTGGCAGGAAACTCCGTGGTCATTTCAAAGATGAGAGCAGGATTCCTCTCAGAAAGAGAGGGGTGGTTAGATCTCGAGGATGAGGTCCTCTGGGCAGGGCAGGAGTGCACTGGGAAGGAGGGCAAAGAGAGAACCCCACAGTGTGGTCTAAGTGAGAGACAGGAATTTGGGAGAGAGGAGCAAGTTGGATAGGAGAAGGGAGATGGAGATCAACATAGCAACACAAATGGGTTCTCTTTCTAGAACTTTCTAGCAGGAACATGCAAAAGACTTTTAAGAACATTGTCCAAAGGTCTATTCTGAAGCTCCAGTACTTTGGCCACCTGATGCAAAGAGCTTACCCATTGGAAAAGACCCTGATGCTCAGAAAGATTGAGGGCAGGAGAAGAGGGTGACAGAGGAGAAGATGGTTGGATGGCATCCCTGACTCAATGGACATAAGTTTGAGCAAACTCTGGGAGATGGTGAAGGATGGGGAGCCTGTCACGCTGCTGTCCATGGGCCTGCAAAGAATTGGATACAACTAAGTAACTAGACAACAACAAGCTATTTGCAGAGGGTGAGGTCATTCCCTCCATTGCCTCAAACCTTCAGGAGGCACTGGCTTCCTCTCAAGCCTTGAACCAGAGCACTCTGGGGAAGAAATTGAGATGATGCTTAATGGGGTGACCCAGAGCAGAAAAGAGGTGGTTTACATGAAAAGCAAAACAGAGAGGGGCTGTAGAATTCAGCAAAACCAGGAATTCAGATCAGAGGTAACTGGAAAACCCGAGTCACCCCCAAGAACCATCCTCTGCTCTGTGTTTCCCCTCCAGAAGTTGAACAAGGCTTCGAGACAAAAAAATCTCAGAGGCCAGCATGTCCCTGGCAGTCTAGATGATTTGGGAATATCCATGTAGCTGACATTTGAATTCAGTATGCGTATTATGATTCTTTAAAATGCTACAGTGATATTTTTTCCTTTTAAATATAATATAATTTTTCTGGGAACACAGCAATTTTGATGTCATCTCTAGAGTTCCATAAACCCCAAGAGAGGATGAGTGGGAAGTGCATTTGTATTGGTTTTTTTTTTTTTTCCCCTCTAAAAGAAGATTCACTGTTTTTAAATACAAAACTCTTAGAAGAATCTTGGTTTGTTTCTGATTCTTTGGAACAGGGATTCACTGTTAGTGAATCACTACAAGTTGTGATGCGTTCAGTGATTTACCGGTCAGCTTGAATCAATTCTGATTCATTTCACCTCTTTACTTGTGTGTGCAGTGCGGGGAACAGAGGGCATAAAGAGAGTGTTGATAAACAGAGCGGCCAGTGTTTCCACCCGGGAGAAATACTGCCACCACAAAAACGTTCTGTCCTCAGTCCTCTCTGCCATGTGGCATGTTCTTGCCTTTTGATGCTCGTTTTGATGTTCTAATTTCTTTCTCTGCAGCCTACATTCTCCATGTGTTTGGGTGGAGATGTGTTTTAATGAAGAGATGCAAGGAAATACAGGGTTTGAGGAAGAAAGCAAACACCTGAAGTCTTTTCTTAGAGTTCAGATGTTCATCAAACTTGAAGATAAATGAAAAAAGACATGATTTTCAGTTGTGCCTTCCTTTCCCTCCCAGGCCCCTGACACACACGCGTGCACTCACACACATACGGCAGTTCACTAGCAGGTTGCCATTAGGCTATTTGAAGACCTTTGATAACTGCAGGAACTCTGCATAGTTGAGGTTGGGGCAGACAGGAGACAAAACACAAGAAGCATTTCAAAAACCATCTCACAATGTGATCATCAATGTGTAATATGAGCTGGGGGTTAGTTAAATAAAATGTGAAAGCCATATTAATGACCCCTTGGGGCTGTCCAACATAGCATTTCATTTTCCTTGCCAAGGAGGCAGAGAGGTAGGGCCGGCAAATAAATTATAGATGAAACCCCCATCATATGTTTATAAATACACTAACATTAGCATTTTACTTGCTCATAAATCTGCAGCAAACACTCAGGCACAAGATAGAAAGCCCTGTAAAACAATGATATATTCTTGGCTCTTGGGCATCAAGGAGCGGGGCCATTCGCTGCCGGGGCCGTTCTTCAAACACGCTCCCTCCGCTCCTGCCCCCCTCATTTAAAATCCATTTTAATTTAAAGATGCACAAGGCAGTGCTCGTGGTCCATTTAGTCATCCTAGTTATACATCATGGAGCAAGGAAAAGAAAATTGTTTCATCTAGAGATACGGTTCAATGTGGTCACCGCTGAACAGTGGAGTAATTACCATATCAGGCCCACTCAAAATGCACTCAGGGTGTTCTGTGACCTACCATTTGCTAATCTGCATAGTGAAGTATAGCTTCATAACTATAAATTGCTGACTTAATTAAAACCAGGACCTTTCTGTCATTTAATTACAGGGAGAAAGGTTATTGCTTAAATGCAATTTTCCAAATGTGATTTCTTAACAGTTATTAACTGCTTCACCATCATTTATTGTTTCAGATTTTTCAATTTGAAAATACTCCCCGTGACAGAAGTAATGACTTCATGAAAAACTCAATCTAGAGGGAGGCCAGCCAGCCCATTTGTTTCTCATAAGTGGAGCCGACAGGATACTGGAAAATGTCACCGAAGGACCCTGGGATGGCACTCACTCTCGGGGAGTAATTAAAACCCAGAAGGTTGTATCAGAAATGGGGAGAGGTTGTTTGCAGACATTTGAAATGTGGTCCCTCCCGTCCATCCTAGCTGATGCGTGTCTTTGCCTTATAAAAAGTGGTGGTGGTTGGGAGGTTGGGCTTGACTGGACTGAGGACGGCAAGGAGCAGTGTGAGCCTCAAGGAGACCAAAGAGAGCCCTGGGGGTCAGTCAGCTAGTAGGCACTAATCCGAAAGTGGAAGTGCTCCTCATAGTGTCCCAGCAGATAGGACTTCTGCTGCTGCTGCTGCGAAATGAGAACCAGAAAATTAGATAGTGTAGGTAGCCGCACAATGGAGAGAAGAGTCCACGTTTTCCTTCATCTTTTGTCATCGTGTCTTCTCTTTTTCTCTGTGTTTTAAATATGTAGCCTGAGGGTTACACAAGTAAAGTGAGTAAAGAGGGTGAAGTTGACCAACCTGGGTAATCTGGACAATCGAGCGTTTTCAGAACACTTCTTCAAGAACAGGGTCTTTAGTTATTGTCTTAATGCTCATGTGCACTAAATGGAGATTTGTGAAGCAGGTAAACTCAACCCTTCACTCCCTCTTGTACTTCATCCCCAGCACAGGCAACCAGGAATTTGTCTAAATCTGTTTTTTTCCCTCGATTTCTGACAGCTCCACACTAGAAAGTTTATGAACCAAACGTGCTTTCTGCCCAAAGGGACCTGAACATCTTGTTCATCAGTTGAGAGCTCCCTTAAATTCTACTTTTACTTTAGAAGGGGGTTAAAGTTAAAATTGCTCTGATGAAGTAGTAAAAAGTTTCATCCCATTTCTATATATGTGAGCTGTTCCTCTTGGCTTGATTCATTGTGGCAGATACACAAAGCTGACTAATGAGGATTTCATAAAATCCTAATCAGATTATTAATAATCCTTTATGTTCTCCATCAGCACTGTGCTTTGCAGTTTTCAAAGTATCTTCATACATTTTACCAATTTCAGTTCACTTAAGCAGACATTTTAGTAATAGTATCATCTATATTTCAAAGGCATGGTTCCCACTCACATTCAATCAAAGGAAATCATTTGATCCTTAATCTAATTTTATAAGGTAGCAACAAAGGTGTTTTAAACAAGGCTACACCACATATACTTTTTTTTTGCAAGAAACAGAACATACTCAAACTTGATCAAAGTGAGTAAAAGTGAAGTTCAGCATACACATTTAGAAGCCTCAAGGAATCCAAGGACAGGAACCAAAGTACAAGCAGGCTTCAAATGAAGTAGGATGGGGAAGCTGAGACCAGAGCTGTTTTCCCTCTGGCAGCCAGCTGGCCTCCATTTCTCTCTGGTTCTCTATGGGTTTCTGCTCCTACTCCTCTCTGCGATTCCCCTTCTTCCTCGTGTCACACATGGTCCAACACGCCAGCCATCACAGCGCCTCAGCTCTGCTTCATGCTTAGTAGCTCAGTCGTGTTCTTCTCTTTTCGACCCTTTGGACTGTAGCCCACCAGGCTTCTCTGTCCGTGGGATTTTTCCACGTCTCCTGTGTCTCCTTCATTGCAGGTGGATTCTTTACCACTGGGCCATTGGGAAAATCCTCAGCTCCACTTTGTACCACCAACTACCAACATCTACCTCTCTTAGTTCAAATTTCTGGAAGAGATCATCTTTTTGTCTGAATGTTTCCCCATGTAAAATATAACTTAATAGGTAGCTGAGCCTTTGGATAGGAAAATTATACAATTGTGTGTGTGTGTGTGTGTATACACAGCTCAAAAATAATGATCTTTATTTGAGAGCTAAAGAAACTAAACCTCAGAGTTTAAGCAACCTGTCAAGGTTCACACAACACTTAGGCAACATCTATATTCTAACCCTGATGCTGGGAAAGATTGAGGGTGGGAGGAGAAGGGGACAGCAGAGGATGAGATGGTTGGATGGCATTACTGACTCAATGGACATGAGTTCAGGTAAACTCCGAGAGTTGGTGGTGGACAGGGAAGCCTGGCGTGCTGCAGTCCATGGGGTTGCAAAGAGTTGGACATGACTGAGTGACTGAACTGATATTTTCTCCAGTCAGTGCCTCTTTTCGGGGACTAGAAATAGTAAACTCATTTAAGTAGCAGATTACTATCATACATATATATATACAAGTATAAGTTTTGGTTGTGTTTCACTTTAGCAATTAACACTAACACCTTTCCTCTTAACAAGTGACAAGAGCACAAATCTAAAGGAGAAATTCTGACCTTTTAAAATGAGAAAATAAATTATTTCTTCTTTTTGGTGCTTAATACAATTAAAGCTCTCATTTGTACCCTATTAGGAGAAGGCAATGGCCACCCACTCCAGTACTCTTGCCTGGAAAATCCCACGGATGGGAGAGCCTGGTGGGCTGCAGTTCATGGGGTCTGGAAGAGTCAGACACGACTGAGCAACTTCACTTTCCCTTTTCACTTTCATGCATTGGAGAAGGAAATGGCAACCCACTCCAGTGTTCTTGCCTGGAGAATCCCAGGGACCAGGGAGCCTGGTGGGCTGCTGTCTATGGGGTCGCACAGAGCTGGACACGGCTGAAATGACTTAGCAGCAGCAGCTGCAGCAGCTAATCTATTGATTATTAATATCACTTAGTCAGAAAGTTGGTGGAGGAAGTAACAATGACTAATACACATTCAAGATTTTCATTTGGATGCTGAACACTACATTTGTTAACACACCAAATGAACAACAGAGATAGACTCATTTCATTCTTGCTTGATTGCTTTATGTGGCAGCCTCACATTTTGGTCTAAAAACCTGTTTCTATCTCGGGTGGAATCCGAAAGTGCCCCAGATGATTTGCTTTGAATCTGGGCAGAGGAAACAGCTCGAAACCCATCTCCACTATCATCACCACCAGCAGCAATGAGGCAGGTGGTTTTAGAAACACTTTGCCCTACATTTTATGAAATGACTGGTTATTGTAAAACCTCATCCATGATGGAATGTGAGATATACAAAGAGGCAAGGCAAGACCATTCCGGGACATGGGAGCTACTGGGTTTTCTGTTTGTTTGTGTTGTGTTGTGTTGTTTTAGTAGGCACCTCACTTTGGGCCATCACACTGTGGCTTTATACAACACAATGTGATGTATACCACAACCACAATGCAACCACAACCCCTGCAACTTACAAGCCAAGCCTCACACATATAAATCATTTCTGTGCAGATCCTACAACTTCAAGATCGTTTGCTCACTCAAACCTGCTGTACTTAGACAGCTACACTGACTCTGAACGTTCCCCCTGACGTGTCAGTCTGGTGTGTGTGTGTGCTGTTGTCGTTGTAGCAGCTTGATTGAGGTATTACTCACAGACCAATTCACCCACCTAAAAGCCGATCACTTTTAGTATACTCACAGAATTAGTCAACCATCACAACCATCCATTTTAGAACATTTTCACCCCCTAGAAAGAAACTTTGTACCCCTTAGCAATAATCTTCCTGCTCCCCTCATTCCAGTTCAGTTCAGTCGCTCAGTCGTGTCCGACTCTTTGTGACCCCGTGGACTGCAGCACACCAGGCCTCCCTGTCCATCACCAACTCCCAGAGTTTACTCAAACTCATGTGCACTGAGTTGGCGATTCCATCCAACCATCTCATCCTCTGTCGTCCCCTTCTCCTGCCTTCAATCTTTCCCAGCATCAGGGTCTTTTCAAATGAGTCAGCTCTTTGCATCAGGTGGCCAAAGTATTGGAGTTTCAGCTTCAGCATCAGTCCTTCCAATGAATATTCAGGACTGATTTCCTTTAGGATGCACTGGTTGGATCCCTCATCCCAGGCAACCTACAAATTTACTTTCTGTCTCTAAGGATTTGCCTATGCTGGACATTTTATATAAGTGTAATCATATAATATATGCTCTTTTATAATGGTTTCATATAGCATCATGCTCTCAAGTACATCCATGCTGTAGCATGTATCAGCTCTTCATTTCTTTTTAGGGCTGAAGAGCATACCACTGTATGGATATACCACTCTTAATCCATTCATCAGTTGATGAACATTGGGTTGTTTCTACCTTTGAGCTGTTATAAATACTACTAGGAACATTTGTGTGCAAGATTTTATATGAACATATGTTCTCAATCCTCTTGAGTATATATCTAGAAATAAGAGGGATTATATTAAAAATATACAATAAAATGTCTTGAGATTGCTTTTTTCTAACTTCCTTCCTCTTTCATTCTCTCTCTTAGCTATACAGCAGATCTCTCCATAGTTTTCCCTTCCCTCAGTCTTGAGTGCATGTGATTTCTCTTTGTGACCCTATGGACTGTAGCCCAGCAGGCTTCCCTGTCCATGGGATTCTCCAGGTAAGAATACTGGAGCAGGTTGCCATGCCCTCCTCTAGGGGATCTTCCTGACCCAGGGATCAAACCTGTGTCTCTTGTGTCTCCTGCATTGACAGGCAGGTTCTTTACCACTAGCGCCACCTGGGAAGCCCTCACTCTTAAGCATCCCCAAAGACTGCCTAAGACTCCCAGCTCAAGGAGGCTCTTTCTTCCTCTTCACAGTAACTATTCTATTCTATTCTACTGTATTCTATTCACTCTTCCTTATCTATTCTCTTCCTCTGAGCTGTACTTTTCTGTCTTTCCAGTTTAAACATTGCTGCCTTGCTGGTTTCTACATGTTTCCTACCACCCTCCTTTATCTGCATTAACGTAGCAAACCTGGGGCTTGTGGCTGCTCAAAGATGCATATGTGGGGATGTGCATTCGTGTGGTGGGTGCTGCTGCTGAGGGGGCAGGAAGAGGTGGGAGGTGGCAAGTGAACCAAAAACACTACAGGTACTATAATTAGACTGCTTCAACCCACTGTTAACATTGGGATGTCTCTAAACACAACCCCAATTCTGAGAAAAAAAAAATCTTGAAAAAGTTCAAGGACCACTGAGGGGGAGAAGAGCATAGCCTGACCTTCAGTTGTTGCTTGCTCATCCTTCAGTCACGTCTGACTCTTTGTGACCCTATGGACTGTAGCCCGCCAGGGTCTTCCTTGGTCAGAGGGATTTTTCAGGTAAGAATTCTGGAGCAGGCTGCCACGCCCTTCTCCATAGGATCTTCCTGGCCCAGGGATCGAACCCAGGTCTCTTGCATTGGCAGGGAGATTCTTTACCACTGAGCCACCTGGGAAGCCCAATATGACCTCCAGCGAGGTCCTAATGATGATTCTCTCCACTCATTTTTCTCAGCAGAACCAACTAAGCATGACAGCTGCCTCCTGTGTATTTCCTCTACACCTTCCCCCAAATTTCTGAATTCTTATGTGTGAATGTCTTGTATCCTAAAATAGTGATGTTGGACTAAGGCATCTCTTTCATCTGAGAAGCCAATGTCTCTGTGAAATCTGTGTTCCTGACATATAAGTGTTTTACCAGGTGAAGCCACACCCTGAATGAGCTGAACGGTAGTGCTGTGCCTTTCCTGTGTCACTAGCAGGTAAGTCCTCAGTCTTCTGTGTAGGGCAGGGGAGAGAGGTACCAGGGAGATACCAGGTCTGCTATCTCAGACAACACCTAATGCTTTTTCTTTGGGAAGAGGATGCTAAGATCTTCATCTGCCCAACATCTCTTACCTGTGTAAACCCTTCTAGTGATGTAGTGACTGACCAGAAGTGGCCAAGTGACTCGAGGCCAATGAGAGTGGATTTGTGGGAATTTTTCTCAAATATAAGCTGGGAAGAAACAGCTTTTCATCTCTGGTAGCAAGCTGTCAGAATGTTAGCCTGGAGCAGCGCAAGATCACGTGTCCTGTCATTTGGAGAATCTGGTCTGGAGAGTAAAGGCAGCATCTAGAGAGAGACAAAAAAGCAAAGACAGCTCTTGCTCTGGGTGGTGGAGGTCCTGGATCCGGGCTTCCCTGAGCTCAGATCCACTCTGCTTCTTTCACAGGTTGGCTCTGTGAACTAATGCCGTTCACTTCTTTGCTTAAGCCAATCCCAAACAGCAGTGTCTCAGACAGTAAAGAGTCTGCCCACAATGGGAGAGACCAGATTCAATCCCTGGGTCAGTAAGATCCCCTGGAGAAGGGAATGGCAACCCACTCCAATATTATTGACTGGAGAATCCCATGGACAGAGAAGCCTGGCAGGCTAAATAATCCCTGGGGTTACAAAGCGTCAGACACCACTAAGCAACAAACACTTTCGCTTTCACATCACTTGTATCCAAAGAGCCTTGGTACTTGGGGACGGCACAGGAGTCAGCAGTTTGCACATGCAAAGGAGTCCGAGGTTCCGGAGACACACTGTGTTCTCTTGTTTGCTTGGAGGGTGTTACTATAGCTCTTTGCTCCTGTCTTGACTTTCTCTGGGAGTCTAAATAAAATATTGAATGACTGCCTATCTCCCATCTCTGCAACCTGGGCCTGGTGGTACTGGGACAGGTCTTCCATGCATAATTCACTGGCCATGCACCTTGATCAGAGACTCCTTTGTCTACAAGTTTGAGGGAATTTCTAAGTGCCACAAAATATAGATTCAGACTGCTTCTCTCGACTTTCTGACAATGTCCTTCATATTTGCCTATTGTGTACTATACATTAACCACAAGTTAGACTATTAGTTTAAAGAAGGCAAAGATAGCAAAATGACTTTCGAAGACCAGGTGATTTGACAGTTCAAAGGCATTCACAGGCATGTTTGTAGTCTTTTGAAGCATCTATCCACATAGTATTGTTCTGAACTTTTTTATGCCCAAATTCCTTAATCTAAGGAATTATTTTTTAACAAGAAGGTGCTAAACCCTCTAGTTTTTAAGGAAAAGTGCAGAGCCTAAACATCCACTTTCTTTTCCCCCTGAATTTCAGTGGCATGAGATAAGGCTTGGGCAAGTTTCTTTAACACCGACCTTGCCTGTGCCACTGGAACAGGATAGGAAATGGGTTCAAGCTATCCCAGCGTCTCCATTGAACTCGGGAGGTGACTATAGCCACACTCCACATCATTCTTCATTATTTGGGTGAGTCTGCACCATCCTGCAAAGTTCCTTTAAGGTCAGAAACCTGTATTCATACAGCTCAATTCTGAGGAGAGAACCTGGCATTAGAAGGCACTCGATACTATTAATGATGGCTAATATTTTCATTTTTTAAAACTTTATTTTGTATTGGGGTATAGCCAGTTAACAATGTTGTGATTGTTTCAGGTCAACAGTGAACAGTAAAGGGACTCAGCCAAACATACTCGTGTGCATTCTCCCCTCAAATCGCCTCCTATCCAGGCTGCCACGTAACATTGAACAGAGTTCCATGTGCTATACTGTATGTCCTTGTCGGTTATCCATTTTAAATATAGCAGTGAGTACATGTCCATCCTGAACTCCCTGTATCTTTATTTTTTAAGTATTTATTTGACTGCACCAAGTTTTCGCCTTAGCTGTGGAGGTCAGATCTAGTTTCCTAACCAGGGATTGAACCCAGGCCTCAGGCATGGGAGTACAGAGACTTAGCCACTGGATCACCAGGGAAGTCCCTAATGGCTTTCTTCCCTTGAGTTGCTGAATCTATCTCTGCCTTAGAATCTTTGCACTAAACATTCTTCTTCTTCCCCTGGCTCCTCCATAACATAGGTCTTCAGCTCAAATGTCACCTCCCCAAAGGAGCCTTCTAGACCACATAACAGACCACCCCCAAAGAGTGGCTTAGAACAGTAATATAATCATTTATTTGGCTTAGGATCTAAGGGGCTGGGGCTTGGCTTGGTAGTTCTCACACCGGTCTCTCAAATGGTCACTGTCCAATGGGCACCTTGAAAGCATTCTCCTTCTGTCTCTGGTGTGGGGCCAAAAGACTCAATAAGCGAGGAGCCAGCATTGCTGGCTGCTCCTTCTCTGTGTGGTCCCTCTGCGGATTCTCTCCATGTGGTGGCCTCGTGGAAGCTTGACTTCTTACATTCAGCCGAAGATGCCCAGGGTGCGTGTTCCAAGAAAACCCAACAGAAGCTGAGTTCCAACAGAACTCCAACAGAAGTGGAGTTCCCCTCCTGTACCCTTGATCCTTCCGAGCCATCACAGAAGCTGCCAGGGTACAAGGGGAAGGGACCTAGAAGCCCCCTCATAATGGGAGGGATGTCAACGAATCTGTGGACTTGTTTTAAAATTGCCTCATACCATAGATGAAATAGCCTCCCAAGCCCTCCATCAGCCCACTGTCTTAAAATTCTTAGCATAGTATGCAGTGCTAGCTGATATATTTTCCGATTGGTTTGTTATTTCTCTAACCCGCAGAAGAATGCAAATTGCGGAAATAGGGGCCTTGCGTGTCTTATCCATCACTGTAACCGCTTTGTTGAGTGGAGCAGTGCCTGGCACCTGAAAGAAAAACTGAAAGTGTCAGTCACTCAGTCAAGTCAGACTGTTAACCCACGGACCACAGCCCACCAGGCTCCTCTGTCCATGGGATTTCCCAGGCAAGAACACTGGAGTGGGTTGCCATTCCCTTCTCCAGGGAATCTTCCCAACCCAGGGATCAAACCCAGGTCTCTTACACTACACGCAGATTCTTTAATGTCTGAGCCACCAGGGAAGCCCAGCACTTAGTAGACAATAAATACATACCTAATGACCAAATGAATGAAAGATAAATGCTAAGGGCTATTCTGAAGTAGACATCTCATCAAGATTGACATTTCTGGGCTTCCTTTTGGATGAAGATGGTCCCTCTTCTCGTTTTCTACTCTCTCCTTTTCACCTCCCTCCCTCCTCTCGTACAAAATAGTTACAAGACCCTGCTAAGACAGTCTTGGATCCACTGGAGCCAGCCTTCACTACTGCATTTTAACAAGCACGTTCAAACACAGTAACTTCATCCTTTGGATACTAATATCCTTCAGATATTACACAACCCTGCACCCTGCTTATTTTACAAATCGTGGATTGGCTTGGATCTGTATTTTTTTTTTGCTTCCTGAATTTTTTGGTTTTGCCTTTTTCTAAGCTAGTTATCCTGAGACCTGGTCTGTTTCCATTCCGTGGAATTCATCAGTCTGCCCTTTGCAACATCTTGGTCCCTGAGATTCAGCTAGAGGCTTCACAAGCTTGAACATTCTAACTATATGTCATTGGCACCATTGTCTCTTGTCACAATCCTAATTCTATGTTCTGATAATAAAACTTCATTAGTGTCTGCACCTCCTTTCCCTTACCTTTGAAATACTGTCTTGGGCTGAAATGACGAGTGATGCTCTGCGTCACATCAGTTGGCTGTCTGACAGCCTTTGTGAGTGAGCTAAACTGTGAGAAAATGAACATTTCTGACAATTTCCATTATCGTCAAATGGAGATATTTACTTGTACAAATATTAAAGGTTATTTCAAGATGTAAACTACCTTCTTTTCATTAGAGGTTTGTATAAGGTAATAATTTAAAAAAACTATCCAGACTCATTTGAATAAATTACCAATTCACTTTCTGAAAGAAAAATGCCACTTCTCCAGGCTGTGTTTTTAACTGCTTGCAATGGTAGAAGATGAAAACAAAAACCTATGAATATTTCAGAACAAGAAATGTTCATGTTCTCTTATTATTTAACATGAATCAGACAATGGGTTATTGTTCTGGAAATCAGATGAGACAGTGACATCAAAATGGGTCTTCAAAAGAGGGTAGTAGAGAAGTAGAGACTGTGGCTATATCCTCCTGAATTTCAATTCTTAGGAATTTACCCTAGTAAAAAATCAGGATGTGTGCAAATATTTATTTACAGGGATGTTCATCCCATTGTTATTTATAATGGGAAGAAAGGAAGGAAGGAAAATGTATCTAAGACTATACATTAGAGTGCATATGATACTCTGGAGCACAAATGATTAAAACTGTTATTGAAAGAAGAATTCATAATGACTTGTGAAGATGTCCACTATATAAAAAGATGCAAAGGGAAGCTACAAAGAATAAATATCTTACAACAGCATTTATGAAAAGATAAACATCTATAAAGAAAGAAAGTGAAGTCGCTCAGTTGTGTCCAACTCTTTGCAGCGCCGTGGACTGTAGCCTACCAGGCTCCTCCGTCTGTGGAATTTTCGAGGCAAGAGTACTGGTGTGGGTTGCCATTCCCCTCTCCAGAGGATCTTCCCGACCCAGGGATCAAACCCAGGTCTCTTGTATTGCAGGCAGATTCTTTATCATCTGAGCCACCAGGGAAGCCCAAAGGGAAAAGCACCAGTAATCCAGTATTATTCAATCATTTGTAACTCAGTCACTGGTGGTTCAGACAGTAAAGCATCTGTCTACAATGCGGGAGACCTGGGTTCAGTCCCTGGGTTGGGAAGATCCCCTGGAGAAGGAAATGGCAGCCCACTCCAGTACTATTGCCTGGAAAATCCCATGGACAGAGGAGCCTGGTAGGCTACAGTCCATGGGGTCACAAAGAGTCGGACATGACTGAGCGACTCCACTTTCTTTCCACTTTCCATGTTGGAGGCATCATTATTCTTACTTCTCTGGATCAGGTCCTATTTCCTTCAAGTACAGTAGGTAACACCCCTGGGTGACTGTGTGCATTAATGCTAGTGATGTGGGTATCAGCTAAAGGAGACACGGAGGAAGTTGGTCTGATATCTCACAGGAAGTTCTTTATGCTTCCAGGACTTGGCAACTTAATGTATTCCTTTCCAGCTATGACCTTCAATATAAACAAGTAAAATATTAATTTAAAGTGCTTCTTACAAAACTTTCAGAAGACCTTGTCTTTTTAACAAGTGAATTGGTAAGGATTAGCTCAGCCTGTGTATCACAATTCTTCCCTGCCTCTCAGCCCCCACCCTCCCCCGAGAATACCCAACGGTCACTTTCTCACTTTTAGGCAGTCCAGGGAGGGTAAACCATCTGAAGGTTAGGGTTCTCAGCGACATCTGTCTTGCTTTACTATCCTCCGTACATTGATTCCACCTTATAGTCTAAGCTCCAGCCATGACAGAACATTCCAGGGAGTAGGAAAGCAGAAGAGGAAATGGGGTGGAGAGGCTCCTACTCTAAAAATCACAGGCAAGACTCCTGTTGCACTGAGTTGGCAGAACTTGGGCACACAGCTACCGCAGGGGAGGTTATGGGAATCTGAGAAATGGTCTTTATTCTACTTGGCTAAACTACATGTTAGGGGTTGATTTTTAAAGAAAAAACAGAAAATGGGTACTGGAGTAATAGTGCGTGAGTGCTCATTCATGTCCAACTCTGTGCCCCCATGGACTGTAGCCTGTCAGGCTTTTCTGTTCATGGAATTTTCCAGGCAAGAATACTGGAGTGGGTTGCCATTTCCTACTCCAGGGAATCTTCCCGACCCAGGGATCAAGGTCTCCTGCTTTGGCAGGCGGATTCCCAGGTAGCACCACGTGGGAAGCTCACTCCCCCAAAATGCCATACATGTGGGCATCACAGGATACCATTAAGCAGAGAACACAAATCGAGTGTAATTTTTTCAACATTTTTTACATTCATTCAACCCAGAAAGCATTCCCTGGTGCTTGCGTTTATTTGAAAATAGTCTACGTGCTGCAGAATGCCGAGATTCAGTCTCTGGGGAAGAAATAAAACAGCTGCAGCAAATAAAGCAGATGGGAATTAAGAATGCTGGAGAGTCTCCAAAATATGATCCCATTGTCCAGTAAGTGCCAACTCTACAAAGAATGTGTGCTCCAAAATAGAAACTTTATGAAACTTTGAAGCATTTGATTAATGTAAAGCTTCATGAATAATGCAAGGCTGTGCACCACGGCTTGATGTGAAGCACAGAGAGGAGAAAGATTAGCACGTTCATCTTGACTTTAAAAAAATTTCAGAAAAATTCACAAAGAGAACTCAGGCATTTGGGGGTGAGAAGTGTGACTATTAAAATGACTGCTGCTAACATGATCCTCGGGTGAGCCTCAGACCAAACACCAGCCAGCCTGCCAAGAAGATCCCCTCCAGAGGGTAGGCACAGTCTTCCCCGATAGGGGCTCCTCACGTCCAGCCTTGTATGCCACTGGAAGAACACTCGGGGCGGGTCATGCATTTGTGACTGCAGGCAGGCTCCAAAGACTCTTCTTTGCCCTAAAATATCTTTCCCATCTACAGGTTGCTGAAAATAGACATTCCTCCATTAAACATTCTCTCTTTTATATTAAAGTATTATCTCCTGAATACGCACAGATCTCTGGAAGGGATTGCACACACATGTTGTTCCAAAACATTCAAACTTTCTATTCTGCCTCTGAAATGTCTTTCACAATTTAAAAAAAAATGTGGCTGCACCAGGTCTTAATTGTAGCATGTGGGATCTTTTTTAGTTGTGGCAAGTAGGATCTAGCTCCTCAACCAGGGATTGAACCCAGGCCTCCTACACTGGGAACATGGAGCCACGGGACCACCCTGTGGCTGGTCCAGTGAAAAATCCCTCTTTTACAAATTTTATTATAAAATAGCCCCACCTGCAAACTCCCAGAGATGGTGAAGGAAGCCTGGTGTGCTGCAGTTTATGGGGTCGCAAAGAGCTGGACGTGACTGAACAACAATTATAAACTATTTCAGATTTACAAAAGGCAAATAATCACCCATCATTCATCTTAATATATAAAATATTACCAGTGGAGTGGAGGCCCCTTTGATCTCTTCTCTAATCACAACTGATTCCTGGCCCCTAGAAGTAACTACCGTCTCGAATATAATGTGGTGTGCCGTTCTCAAGCATGGGATGTCACATGAATGGATAATCTGCCACTAAGCCCACACATTCTGTCCTTCTACTGGATCATGCCATTATCACTTTTAACCAGAGCTTTCATTCAGCACACCCTGAGTACCTATTGTGGTGCCAGGCACCATAACAACAGACTCCTGTTCCAGGGTCTCCCTCCATCCATTTCGTCTCCCATATTTCAGTCACAGTGTTGTATTCCTGCTTAAGAACTTTGTATCTTCCTACTACCTGTATGATAAAGTTTGGCCTCCTTAGTACAGCATCCCGTGTCATGTGACCACCTTGCTAGGGCCCCTGCCAGAGCCTTGGAAGGGTTAGCGTAAGGATTAAGGTGGACACAAGGGCTTCCAAGTGGTGCTAGTGGTAAAGAACCTTCCTGCCAATGCAGGAGACATAAGAGACACAGGTTTGATCCCTGGGTCAGGAAGGTCCACTGGAGGAGGGCATGGCAACCCACTCCAGTATTCTCGCCTAGAGAATCCCATGGACAGAGAAGCCTGGCGGGCTATGGTCCATGGGGTCACAAAGAGTCAGACACGACTGAAGTGACTTAGCAGCAGCAGTTGCAGGATTATTATTAGCTTCAAGCAAACAGGCCGCGTAGGCATTTGCATGGCTGCAGTAAAAGACTGTGTCTTCTCATTCTTAGTAGAAGGAATTTATCAGACATGTGTTAAAATCCCAGCTCTACTGCTTGCCAGACCTTAGGCAAGTTACTTCACCTCTTTGAGTTTCTATTTCCTATTGGGGATAAGATCATCTGTGGAAGAGACTGCTAGCTAACCACCAAAGTCCCCTTGGCCTTTCTTCTGTAGTTTTGCTAACCAACTGCTTCCTGTGGAATTTGATCTTGCTGCTGCTACTGCTGCTAAGTCACTTCAGTAGTGTCCAACTCTGTGCGACCCCATAGACGGCAGCCCACCAGGCTCCCCCGTCCTGGGATTCTCCAGGCAAGAACACTGGAGTGGGTTGCCATTTCCTTCTCCAACACAAGAAAGTGAAAAGTGAAAGTGAAGTCGCTCAGTTGTGTCCTACTCTTCGAGACCGCATGGACTGCAGCCTACCATGCTCCTCTGTCCATGGGATTTTCCAGGCAAGAGTACTGGAATGGGTTGCCATTGCCTTCTCCCAATTTGATCTTACTCTCTTATGAATGAATACATTAACTTGATACTGTTTAATTGATGCTGATAGAAGACATGAGACTACTAGGTCAGAGACAAAGGATTTTTTTACTCATGATACGGCAAGTTCATGAGCATATTTGCATCAGTTTCTCTTGCCCCATCTCATGGGGATGTTGAGATTGACCGGGATGGATGTTATGCACCCAGTGGCTTTGTGTGACAACTGAGGAGCACTGAGCTTGGGAAAGCCACCGTTTTTATGGTAGGGAATGAGCAAGCATGATCACTGTCACTAGCAGTGGATGTGCTTGTGTGTGTGGAATGGTAGGTACTTTTTCATTTCTTAAGTTTATTGTCTGCATAAAAATATGGCCTGAAAAATGACCTGGAAAAAGAGCAGCAAGGGCCTTTAAGTCTTGACGCACCCAGCAAGATGTATAAGAACACAAGAGACCCAAACAGTATTCCTAACAGCTCTTTTGAGATTAGATGTGACTGTGTGATTTAGTTCTCTGAAATAGAATATAAAAGGGGAAGATGTGTGTGCCTTCTAGGGTGACACCTAAAGACCAGGCCATTCCTCATCTACTCCCTGATTCCCCTTCCTATTGGCCAGTGATTGGAATGGCGATGTTAATAGAGATCTCAGAAGCCAAGTATTGAAGGAGTTATACTGCCATCAGCCTGAGTCCCTGAATGACTGGGTGCAGCAGAGATGCCCATCAGCTTAGAACACTTATCTTAAAAGGTCATGTGAAAAAAAAGACAAACTTTTTATTCTGTAAGCCATCTAGAGAGTTAATTTGTTAGCGTGACCTAGCTTATCCTTCACTAGTACAACATCTAACTCAGAGGATTATGAGGATTAAGTAAAATTCCGAAGGTTAACATTTATGCAGAGCTACTGCCTTGCCTGGTGACTCAGATGGTGAAGAATCTGCCTGCAATGCAAGAGACCTGGATTTGATCCCTAGGTCAGGAAGATCCCCTGGAGAAGGGAATGGCAACTCACTCCAGTATTCTTGCCTGGAGAATTCCATGGACAGAGGAGCCTGGTGGGCTATGTAATCCATGGGGTTACATGGGGTCGCAAAGAGTCACACACAACTGAGCAACGAACACTTTCACTTTCATGACTGTGTACAGGGCCCCATGCTTACATACACGATTTCATTAAATAATAAAAACAATAATTTCAAGGTAGGTTTCATCATGTCTGTTTTGTAATTGGAGATCAAGGAGATTAAGAAATGTTCTTAAGGCTCAAAGTGATGTAAGTGGAACAAATCCAGGTCTGACAAATGCATGATGGTTTTGGTAGCCTCACACCCCCAGGGTTTCAGTTGCAGATTCTTCTCTTTTTCCCTCTCCTTTCCTGTCCTGTCTGTCCCAGATCCCCCTTTTATTCCACCCCTGCCCCCACTTTCTTCCTTTCTTCAGTATTGACTTCACTTTCATGCAAGATGGCATGTTAAGTAATGCAATAAATACTACAGTCAGGAGATCTGAGTTATGGTTTCAGCTTTTGCAAGTCCTAGCTGTGTGAACTTGGTTAATCAGCTTATCCTTCTGAGCCTTAGTTTCTTTGTCGGAATAATAGGTATGCTAGTAATAGTTGCTTATCTATCTTATTTGATCACCATGAGGCTCAATTAAACTGCAAAGGTCTCTACAAATTGTAAGATGTTCTAGAAATGGCAGGTGTTACTCCCCACTCTACCCTGATCTCATATGCCAACAGTTTACAAAGTGTAGACCCTGCACAGCAGCAGCAGCACCACTGGGAACTTGTTAGAAATTCAAACACTTAGGCCCCACCCAGACCTACTGAATCAGAAAATCTAGGGGTAGAGCCTAGAAATCCATGTTTACCAAGGCTTCTGGGTTGTTCTGATGAACATTCAGGCTTGAGAATCACTGTCATATGTGTGTATGTGCACGCACATGCACACACACACACAACACACACACACACGTGCATATCCTGATGCAATTAGTTAAAATAAAAGAGCCATATAAGAGTAGCCTTTCCCAAAAGTTTGGGAAAAGAGGCATAAGCAGTGCTAAGGAGATGCCTGGGAGGGAAGGGGATGCTGAAGACATGCTTGGGAACATCAGGACTTTTTTAGTTCAGTGGAATTTCTTTCTTCTCCAGAACCAGTGCTGTGATTCGTGACTGAGCTATGCCAGGAAAAGTGAGGAAATGACCCAATATTTATTAGGACTCTTTTGGTTGCAAGTAAGAGAAACTCATCATAAACAATTTTAAACAAAAATGCAGGACTTCCTTGGTAGCACAATGGATGCGAATCTGCCTGTCAATGCTGGGGACACAGGTTTGATCCCTGGTACGGGAAGATGCCACATGCCTCAGAGCAACTAAGCCGCTATGCCACACTACTGAGGCTGAACTCTAGAGCCTGTGAGTCTCAACTACTGAACTGGCATGCTGCAACTACCGAAACCGCTGTGCCTAGAGCCAGTGCTCTGCAACAAGAGGAACCGCCATAACGAGAAGCCACCACTACGAGACGCCATCGTAATGAGAAGCCCATACACCACAAGGAAGAGTAATGCCTGCTCAGCGCGACTAGAGAAAGTCGACACAGCGATGAAGACCCAACACAATCGAAAACTAAAAACAAATAAATAAATTATTAAACAAAAACGTAAATTTATTGGCTTACAAAATTTAGAAGTCCAGGAGTAGATTGCCTTCATTCATAAGCTAGATTCTTGGGCTCAAATCATTGGGACTCTGTTTCTCCTGTTTTCTGGACTCTAGTTTTCCTTGTTGTTTTACTCTCAGGGTCCCCTGGTGTGATGGTAGAAATGGGCAGACTCACTCTAGGCCCATATTTTATCTGTTTAGCAGCTCCACTGTAAGGAGAGTGCCTGGTTCCCACAGAAATCCAAGGCTGACTCTCCTTGCTCCTTCTTGGGACACATGTCCACCCTTGGGCTGATGAGCGTGACTCTGATTGGCCAGGCCTAGGTTACATGACCAACCCTGGAGTCCATCATACCCACACTCACTGAGAAGGGGAGCAAAATTCCCTAGAAGAAAATAGGACTACTGTTACCAAAAGAAGGGTGGGTTGACGGTGGTCAGGTGAAAACAACAGATGTTTACAAGAGGCCTTAATATGCTGCCCCTGGGAAGACTAGGATTATGTTAGCCACAAACTCCTGCCAAGGTTTTTCATTTCACTGTATCCTGCAGAATTATCTGTGACAACAGTGACTGATCTCAAAAAGTGTGTGGGATTGTGGTGGGTGGGTGGGGGTGCGGGGGGAAGGGGGTGGGTGTACCTGGAACACAGCAGCTAAAAACATTGGCCTGACCACATATCAAGTTTGACTCAGCTTCTCCAGTCTCAGGAATTTATCCAGAGCATTTTTGCTTTTAATGTTTTGGCTGTGCCACACGGCATGTAGAATTCCAAGTCCCCGTGGAGTCCCAGCCTCTGAACCACCAGGAAGTCCCCAGCGGAGAATCTTTAAGCCTCATCCCTCAACAAGTTCCATCTCCTTTTACAATGCTCTCCATTAAATAAAACTCCAGTGGCTTCAAAGTATTTTACATTTGGATCCACAGTCTGTAGACCAGTGCTCTGCAATAGGACTTTCTGCTGTGATGTAAGTATTCTTTACCTGCATATGCCTAATGAGCACTTTTATTGTGAGTGAGGAACTAAACTGTTTATTTTAGTTAACTTTAATTTTCATTTTAACAGTTGCATGTCCCCATGGCTACTATCTTGGACACTGCAGCTTTAGACTCTGGAAAAGAAGGGAATGGCAACCCACTCCAGTATTCTTGCCTGGAGAATCCCGTGGACAGAGGAGTCTGGCGAGCTACACTCCCTGGGGTTGCAAAGGGTTGGACATGACTGAGCGACTGGGAAAGCTAGTCGAAAGCTAACATTCTGACTTCTACAAAGTTCATTAGACAGGCTGCAATTTTGGGCTACTCTCTACCTGTCTGACTCTTTTTCTTAGTAATAGAACACATGAGTTTTAGCTGGACCCATGGCCTCCTGGCAAGACGCTCTGTTTCTCAGCTTATCTTGTGGCTGGGAGGGGTGTGGTGTAGGAAGTCACATGTTAACGTCAGATTAGTGGCTGTGGGAAGGTATCTTGTGCAACTTTTTGGTTTTCTTCTTAAAGTTGACATTACACGCCCTGGACTTTTCTGTCTTCTCCTAGACTGGAAGGCAGATGTGGAATTGAACCAGCCTCAGTCCTCCTAAGACTATGCCCAGGAGATGGTGGACCAAAAAGATGGAAAGATTCTGGGCCCCTGAATTATCTGATGGAGCAGAGATACCCCATCCGTCTTGAATGACTCATCTTCGGGCCATGTGTTGAGGTAAATGAAACATATGGAAAGATTCTGGGTCCCTGAATTATCTGATGGAGCAGAGATACCCCATCCGTCTTGAATGACTCATCTTCGGGCCATGTGTTGAGGTAAATGAAACACTTTTATTTAAGGCATTGAGTTCTTGGGTTTCTTTATTATAGCAGGTTAGCCTGTATGCTAACATACCATGTATCCACCAAGGAATCATTGTGAGACAGTAGACTGGCTATTTACAGATCTGGGTTTTCATTAGTTCTATAACTTGCTACAGTGTGACCCTAGGTTTCAATTTCCTCTTGTGGAAGATAAGGCACTTGGACTGAACGTGGGATGCATAAAAATGGAATTCACCTTGAGCAAAATAGGGAAAATAACAACAGCTACTTTGTAGGGTGGTGAGGATTAGAAGAGATAATGCACAAACTACACTTAGCCAGTGCCTGAGACTGAACAGATGCTCTATAACTATTAGCCGTAATTATTGTTATTGTTATTAAGTTTTGACCCTGACAGATTGCAGGAGGCTGCCTGGAGTGCTGTGTTGACAAGGATGTGAGACCACATCAGTGCTCACTGGAAATGAAGGCCATAATCATCTACGTCTTCCACAGGCACAGGAGGGGGAGTTCCCTGCAATGGTGGGGATTGCTGGATTCCTAAGTCCTCTTCCCTTCTAACTTTACAGAATTTTGCCTACCTATCCTAAGTTAGCATATAAGAGTCTTTCCCCCTGTCTGTTCTATACCACACACACCACTTGACATATCAAGTGTTTTATCAAGTAGAACACAGGGTCCTCGCCTGATATCTCTCTCTGACTGGTCTTCTCCTCACCCACTTTCTCATCTTCTGAGCCTCACCCTCAAGTCTGGAGTCTCTAGACTTATGAGAGACGCCTAGGCTTCTCAGGCTTCTGAGTCATTGTTTAACTTCCCTCTCACCTGACTCAGTGCTTAGGAATCGCCGTGTTAAGATGACATGGTTCAGCCAGGTCCTTGCAGGAAGCATTTGAAGGACATTGGTAGCTAACAGGCATAGTCCTCTGAGGGTGATTCTGCCTCGTCTGGCTCAATCAGTCTAATAACTTGTGTAGCCCCCAGGAGGATTCTGATCTTCTGGGAATCCAATCACTAACATAGCTTAGAAAATAACTCAGATATAGAGAATCCATATCTGCTTTCCCATCCCCAATCCCAAATCGTTTCCAGGGAGTCGTGTTATTTTGACCGTTTTCAAAAGTCACTGAAAAATAGAGAAACAATGTACGGGCAAAGGTTCAGTTGAAGAAAATTGAATCTACCCTGGGCAATAGAATCCACCTAGTTTAACTAGAGCATGGCTTTCACAGGATAAACCCCTTCCGACACTCCTGTTCCTAGGTCTATATATCCCTTCTTCTTTATTGGGCACAGCAAACCATGGTCTGCTTTTGTAAAGAAAGCCACCATTTGTTTTTGTAAATAAAGTTTTATTGGAACACAGCCAATGCCTGTTCATTTACATATCGTCTACAGCTGCCACAGCAGAGTTGAGTGATTCCAACAAGGGCAGTATGGTTTGCAAAGTCTAAAGGTTTTACTTGCCTGTCCCTTTACAGAAAACATTTACCAATGTGCTACATTATACCAACTTTACTTAGTACTGGTAACTATTTTTGTTTCCATTTCCATCTTCTATTTTTTAATTAATTTTATTACAGTATACTTGCTTTACAATGTTGTGTTAGTTTCTGTTGTACAGCAAAGTGAATCAGATATAGATATATATATATATATCCCTTCTTTTTTGTATTTCCTTCCCATTTAGGTCACCACAGAGCACTGAGTAGAGTTCTCTGGGCTACACGATAGGTTCTCCTTAGATGTTTTCTGGTTCCAGTCAACCAAACCATGCTAAGGCAATCACTTGTGTCTGTGGCACATTTATTCCAGTGGCTCTGGTAATAATACCCATAGCAACCACTCTTATCTATAATTATATTCCTCCTTTCCTGGTCTAGCATCCTCAGAATCCATCCCCATACTCATGGATGAGAGAGTTAAGAGGCTGTTTTAGGAAAACCATAGACACACCCTGGTTCTCAGACTGAGAAAGCCAGGAATTGTAAAACCCTGAGCCCATGGTTGCCTTTTGTCAGCTCCTTTGTTCTGTTTGGTGAAGCCAGCCCATCTCACAGTGTAGTGGGCGGTAGACCTCCCTCCTCTGTTGTGGGGAGAACATGTGAAAGGTGGAGATAGTCCAAGTGGACAGCCTACTCGAGTCTGAAGTGGGCACCACGACTCTGCTTGAGCTGATTATTGCTGGGGGAGGGGGAAACAAAATCCACATGACTAGATGTTCCAATTTTTCAAAGAAAATCTGGAAACCTTTTTTGGTTTGCTTCCTTTTAATAGACAATCACTGCACATTGAGGTTTGGGACTAATAACTGGTGACCTTGGGCAAGTTCCTTTGCTTTTCTCTGGCTTGGGGTCCTCAACTGTTCAGCAGATGGAAACAAAAAAGGAGAGGTACTCTATCTCATAAGGGTTTTATGACGATTACCTGGATAATTCATGTAATATTCTTAGGGTGGAACCTGGCTGGCACAGAGTAAGTGATCAATAATGCTTAGCTTTGGGGGTTTTTTTAGACACTGGAGGAGGCACTAAGTTGGGATCCCATCTTTCTTGCCCACCTCAAGAGTTTAAAGGCCTTGTCTACTAAGGCATGACAGCAGAGCCCACCCAGAAGACAGCCAGGGTTCAGTAGAAAGCCTCTCAGTTCAGTTCAGTTCAGTTCAATCGCTCAGTCGTGTCCGACTCTGTGCAACCCCATAAACTGCAGCACGCCAGGCCTCCCTGTCCATCACCAACTCCCAGAGTTCACTCAAACTCATGTCCATTGAGTCGGTGATGCCATCCAACCATCCCATCCTCTGTCATCCCCTTCTCCTCCTGCCCTCAATCTTTCCCAGCATCAGGGTCTTTTCAAATGAGTCAGCTCTTTGCATCAGGTGGCCAAAGTATCGGAGTTTCAGCTTCAACATCAGTCCTTCCAGTGAACACCCAGGACTGATCTCCTTTAGGATGGACTGGTTGGATCTCCTTGCAGTCCAAGGGACTCTCAAGAGTCTTCTCCAACACCACAGTTCAAAAACATCAATTCTTCGGCGCTCAGCTTTCTTTATAATCCAACTCTCACATCTATACATGACTATTGGAAAAACCATAGCCTTGATTAGACGGACCTTTGTTGACAAAGTAATGTCTCTGCTTTTTGATATGCTATCTAGGTTGGTCATAACTTTCCTCCAAGGAGTAAGCGTCTTTTAATTTCATAGCTGCAATCACCACCTGCAGTGATTTTGGAGCCCAGAAAGATAAAGTCAGCCGCTGTTTCCACTGTTTCCCCATCTATTTCCCATGAAGTGATGGAACCAGATGCCATGATCTTAGTTTTCTGAATGTTTAGCTTTAAGCCAACTTTTTCACTCTCCTCTTTCACTTTCATCAAGAGGCTCTTTAGTTCTTCACTTTCTGCCATAAGGGTAGTGTCATATGCATATCTGAAGTTACTGATGTTTCTCTCGGCAATCTTGATTCCAGCTTGTGCTTCCTCCAGCCCAGCATTTCTCATGATGTACTCTGCAGATAAGTTATTTAAGCAGGGTGACAATATACAGCCTTGACGTGCTCCTTTTCCTATTTGGAACCAGTCTGTTGTTCCATGTCCAGTTCTAACTGTTGCTTCCTGACCTGCATACAGGTTTCTCAAGAGGCAGGTCAGGCGGTCTGGTATTCCCATCTCTTTCAGAATTTTCCACAGTTTATTGTGATCCACACACTCTAGAGCCCCTCATATGAAGGGGTGAGGGAGGCCAGAGATACTGCTAGGAATTGCCCCAAACAGCATCTGCTGTGGAAAAAGTTTTCTACTAGAGGGAAAACAAAAGTAAAGATGAAAAGCTGGAAGGAAGGAAAGAAAGGATGAAGGAGAAAGAAAGAAGGGGAGAAAAGGGAGGGGGAAAAGATTTAGTAAAAACACAAAGCATAGACAACTGTAATTAATAGAATTATGATAAAGAGATATTTAAAAACTGCTCAGCAAAAGTCAGGTTGCACATTATAATTAATGACATGCAAAAAGATTTAATACATAATGTTAAGCCTGTGAATTAGGCTACAGAATAACGTGTATTGAATGAGACAGTGTATATGAATTTACATATTATTACACATTACATATTATTACCTGAATAGAAAAAAGACTGGAAGGATGGAAGGAAAGCTAACAAAATATGAACACTGGTAATCTCTAGGTGACAGGATTGTGAGTGACTTGTTTTGTTTTAATTATATGAACTTTCTAAATTGTCTTCCAAAAAAACCTGTGTAACTTGTGTAATAAGACAAAATGAGAAGTAGTACAATCATTAAGACTGTGAAGTTACCAGTTACAACCAAGCCCTGAGTTTCAGATTCTTTTTCCAAACTTCCAGCAGGTGGCGCAATGGCAATGCGAGGCTCTATATGAGTTTCACTCCAGATGAACTTAATCTCTGGATGAAACCACCCAGACCCAGGGGCTGCCTGGCCCAGGGTTCCATTCTTCCCACACTGGGAGAAACAACATAATTAGAAATGCAATGAGATGAGGTTTCTGTTCCTCTCTCCAGTTACTTCCTCCCCATCATTTGGCCTGGGACAAAATTCAAATTAGTCTTATTGGGCATTTCTGGATTAGATTGGGTTTGCAGCTCGTCCAATCCTAATGAGAAGTGAGACTGTCAGCTAAAGGGTGGGGGGGGAAGCAAGTAATTTTCTTGTTCACAGGAAAGGCAATTTTTAATGAACAGCAAACCTTGTTCACAAAGGTAATGGACATTCTGGACCAATGTCAGTCATGGGGGAGGGAAGGCAGGGAGCCTGGCAGCTTGGCTAACCAGCTTCCAGGGACTGAATGGGACAGAGTCCCTCCAGGCTTGGACACCCCCAGGGAATGAATGGGTCACAGCTGAGGCATGACCTTTGCCTGGTCCAGAAGGGGAAGAGCCCTCAGAAGAACCAGCTCCACTTGTCTTTTCCACTTTGGTTTTACATCTTAAATTGACTGCCCCCAAGAAAACTACTCTGAAGGGAATTCAGGATGTAAATAAAAGCCATCAGAGTCCACAAGGTGGTCCCCATTCCACCCAGACCCACAAAGATGCACAGTCTGGAGATATGGAATGTTCTGGGTCCTCGCTGCTGTTTCTCATAGCTCTTCAATAAGCCTTCAGTGTCCTTCTTGGTGTTGACTTGGAGAAAAAGAAGGAAAGGAGGGAAAAGACCATGTCAGCTCATCTTTGCAGAGAGAAGCTAAGTGGGTTTCTCCAGCCTGGTTCCAGAAGTTTTCATTTACTGAGTCTTCAGCCCTATTGTGGTCCAGATGTCTTCACAGACAACTGGCTTTCCTGTGGCACCATCTGGGTTCTGAGTGAGTAAATCAAAGCCCTTGGCATAGAGTTGCTTTCAATCTCAGACAACCCAGGCAATTGGAAGGAACCACATAAAATGATGAGGAACAGGGACGTGGTAATAACTGTCTGTATATATGCAACAGGGGCTTCCCTGGCGGCTCAGAGGGTTAAGAATCTGCCCGCAATGCGGGAGACCCAGGTTTGATCTCTGGGTCAGGAAGATTCCCTGGGAAAGGGCATGGCAACCCACTCCAGTACTCTTGCCTGGGAAATCCTACGGACAGAGGAGCCTGGTGGGCTACAGTCTGTGGGGTTGTGGAAGAGTCAGACGTGACTGAGAGACTAACATACGCTTTCACTTTCCTTCTTATACAAGATCACCACACAGATGTCCATTCCTCTTCTCTCTTGTTCTTTCTCTCTCTCTCTTTCTTACATACACACACACACACACACACACACACACACAGACATTCCTAAGGGTACTAGAATAGAGAAGATCATATAACAAGAAGAAGATAACTAACTTAGATAACTAATGAGACTATATACCAAATAATTTAGCATCAGGTTTAAGAGTTTGAAGTCACTCAGCCTGGGTTTGAGCCCCAGCCCTGCCACTTTCTTGTGTGATACTTTGAACAAATTACTTAAGTTCTGTGAATCTTAGGCTCCACCTGTTAAATGATAATAAAGCTACCCACACATCACAGTGCTGCAGAGGGGATTCAGGGAGATTCTGCCTGCAGAGCACTTAGCACCGTGCCAAGCACTGAGTGGTACCATGTACATGTTGACTATTATTATCTTCTGAAAGCATCAGAATAAAGGGGCAGTTTGAAATTGCTAAACTGGAGCTCCTTCACCCAGGGGAAAGTTCATCAGAGGCAGTTGGGTCCAGGGACAATACTTTTTGTCACTGAAATAATTTAAGACATTTAGTATGTTTCAAAGTAGAACTCAATGCTTTTCTTGTCACAAGTTTCCAAGTGGCTGTCTAGGGGACAGCTGTGTGATAAGTTAGCTGGGAGTGTTTCAGATGATCTTCAGACTAATTAACAACCCACATGGCAGGAGTACCAGCCCATGGGGAAAAAATACAGAGGCCGCAGTGCTGGAGCAGAGGCCGAGATAACCCCTGGGGGGCCAGGCCCCTTCTGTTGGACTGTGGGAAACCCAGGGGACCCAGTGGATGCTGGGCAGAATAGATGCAGATGCTTGGCAGTGGCTATTGATCAACTGCAGAAGTATTTCAGCATGTTAACCTATGTGGACAGGCTGGTGCACCCTGACTGAGTATCCATTCTAGGTCAAAGTGTAAAGTTCAGTCACACCCTCACCTGGCTGGCTTTCATGTGGCATCCATCTATCCATTAGGCTTCCCTGCTGGCTCAGTGGGTACAGAATCCGCCTGCAATTCAGGAGACACAAGAGATGCATGTTCAATCCCTGGATGGGGAAGATCCCCTGGAGGAGTAAATGGCAACCCACTTCAGTATTCTTGCCTGAAAAATCTCATGGACAGAGGAGCCCAGTGGGCTACAGTCCATGGGGTTGCAAAGAGTCGGACATGACTGGGCAACAAAATGTGCATCAGTTCACTGGCCAGACTGAACAGCCTGTTTACAGAGATGTCTTCTTTGGCAAAATAGATCAGTGGAGAATAAATAAATTGATTCAGAAGAAATCTCTCCCCAATTCTGGAAGGACAAATCAATGACAAAAAGGTAGAGGGTTGGTTCTTACTCTTCTACAGCTGATGGAGGCTTAAATATTCCAAAGCCCTATCTTGTAGATGCTGACAGTCCAGGAGGAAGGATCAAAGGAAAGCCCACAAACGCAGAGAGGAGCTTCTGAGACGGGCTTGGTGAGTCACAGGGATCATGAGGGACTACTCTGTGCGTGGTGAGCTCTTGGGGTGAGAAGCATGACTGGTTCTGTGTACCCCCAAATCAGAGAGTCACCCACTCAGTACTCAGTGAGACCAAATGTGGAACTCAAGTGCTGGGTGGAAAGGAGTGATCGTGTATCTGGGGGCAAGTTTCAACAGAGGTAAGGGAGATGAGAGGAAGGACCAAGCTCACGAGAGAGAAGACTTTGAAGTCAGCCTTCCTGGTCGTGTGCATGGGCTCTGGAGTAAGCAAGGCTACCAAGAGAAATTTGTCCACATATTCTTTGAGATAGCCTGGGAGAGCAAGGCAGTTGTCCCTTGGAATTGACAGGAATGGGGGAGGGCGAGAGAAGAGATCACTGTACCTCTGCCATGGCCCCAGGTTGGCACAGCTGGTCCTCAGAGCCAGAGAAGGATGGAGCCTCACTATCTGGAAGGTGCTGTGGGTGGCAGCAGCCATGGGAGACCCCTTCCCTGGGCTTTGAGGTCATCTAGGGGCTGAGAGTTGTTGGCCAGCTGCCTTTTCAAGACTTTGTCCAGGGCTGCCCCTCAAAAACGCTGCAGGGGTTTAGAGATGGGAACCAGTGGACTTGCTCTGATGGGGAAGCTAGCCAGAGAATGACTGGCTACTCTAACCATGATCCCCTCGCCTGGAGGGCATCCTTCAGTTGACAAAGCGCTGCCTCAGTCCTAAATCTTTCTAGCAGAGACGATCATTGCCACTTTCTAGATAAAAAAGCAAAGACCCAGAGAGGTTAAGAGATGAATCTGAGGTCTATGACAGCAATAGGCCATCCGGGGCACACGGGGTCGCCATTCAGGTTTCCTGACTCTCAAGTGGGTCCTCTTAATCAGAGTGGGATGCGAGTGAAGTTCCTGGGGAGCAGTATGTAAGGAGGTGAGGTCCTTAAGAGGGAGGTGGCTGTGAAGTGGCTCCCCACCTGGTCATGTATGCACAATGGTGGCTGTCTCAGCTTTAGCCCCTGGATATGCCTCGCTTGACTCACCTACATCCAGACCTTCCTTAATCGCTGGTCTCATTCCAGTGGTGGAGGGTTTTGCCAGGGAAGCACTCAGTTGGGATTTCATGCTAGATACCCCAGTACCCACATGCCTGTTGAGCAAGCCTGGGGCTTTTCCACAGGCTATATCCTCACTGAGAAGTTGCCTAGAATCTCAATCTCTTCCTGCAGTGAGGAGAGGGGGAGAGAAGCAGAGTGTTGCCCCCAGATAGGCCGGGCACCACAACAAACAACAAAAAAGATTCATGTGCTCAACGAAGCTGAATTTTAATTGATACTTTTTCTAACAGTGGTTCTGAACCAACATCCCTCAGCCCCCAAAGATGATGAAGGGGGTGCGGCTTAACGCCACAATTAGCAGACAACCCCACAACAAATACAGTAAACATTAATCATATTAAATGTTGAATGCAGACTCTGGTACGCTTGAAAAGCAATGGGTTTTTACAGTTTTATTTTTATAGAAGACAAAGCAATGATTGTGGAGGAATTATTCTGATGTCAGTGCTGAAGGGAAATAATGTAACATTCTGGAATTTATATAAAAATTACAGCTTTGTTGTGTTTCACACTATATATAGTAATTTAATCATTTGCAGCTGATTAATTTCAGTGAAGGAAAATGTAGCATTATGCATCCCTAATGGAGTTCCAAGGTTTGAATTCTAATCGTGAGTTGGGCACAATTTAAGTCTAAATTAGCAATTAGCTTGGGCAAAGGACACTTAGGTTAAAATGGAGTCATCTGTTGATGAGTACTGAGTCAACAAGAGAGCAGAAAGGAAGATCACCAGAAAAGTGTTTGCCACAGAACACTCTTTGCTGGGTTCATCATTATAATTCCTTACATTAGCAGAATGCGGCTGTGCATTAGAAAACAATTTCTTGTACGTTTATCTCATATGCATTGGTCTTCATCTAAGTCTATAAGTGGGTATTTGCGCTCCATCGTATAGTGAAGAAACTGATACTCAGAAGAAGTAAGGTCGCGGAAAAGAAGAGCATTTATGGTGGAGGATTTGAACCCAGTGTTCCAGTTAAAAAGCCAGTATTCTTTCAACCTCAAGATATTTTGGGGGGAAATTTGCTCCAGTGGCAGGAAATTGGAGGGAGAGAGGCACGTGGGGCTGGAGTGGTTATTCTTCTAGTTTCCTCACTTTGGGCTTCCCTGATAGCTCAGTTGGTAAAGAATCTGCCTGCAGTGCAGGAGACCCTGGTTTACTTCCTGGGTTGGGAAGATCCCCTGAAGAAGGGAAAGGCTACCCACTTCAGTATGCTGGCCTGGAGAATTCCATGGGCTGGATAATCCATGGGGTTGCAAAGAGTCGGACACGACTGAGCAACTTTCATTTCACTTTCCTCGCTTCAGAGCTGTCAGGAGCTGGCTGTGCCCTTCACCTGGAGCTCACAGCTCCTGTCAAGTGGCTACACTGCCCTCTCTGTGTCCAGGCTTTACTAATGCCCCTCTCCTTGCCCCTTCAGGCTCAGGGTGGTCATGGTGCCCACTGTTACCAGCCCCGGGGCACTGCCTGTCCTTTCTGGCAGTTTCCCTGCAGCCCGTCCTCCCTGTGAGCAATGAACAACGCAGAAAAGACCTGCCCCAGTTCAACCAGGCAAAGGTTGCTTTCAAGGAAATGGACACAAGAAAGATGGAAGATAGGAAGTCATTTAATATTTTATTTAAGCACCTAGAGGCAATCAAGACAGGAGTAAAGAGCTATAGTGTTACACTCTTCAAACAAATAGAAGAGAACGTGCCATGTTTCTAGAACCTCCCATCTCTGCTCCTGCAAACTGCTGACTCCTTGTGCTGTCCCCAGATATCAGGGCTCTTGGGATGCAATGACACAAACTCAATTTAAATGGACATAAATTAAAAAAGTGAACTTATTGGTTCATGGACTCCAACTTCGGGGAAAAAATGCATGGATCCAAGCTCAGGAAAGTCAGGATCCAAGACCTCCCCTGCTGGAACTGTCGGCTCTTCCTTTTTTTCTTTGTTTCTCCCTGAAGTTTGTCTTTACTCCTCTGACAGATGCAGCCTTGTCAAGTGATGCCAATTGACAGAAACAAAATTAAAACTCTATCATTCAGATCAGAACTGGGGATCTGAAGTGAAATTCACTGAATCAGAGTCTTGGCAGGAAGCAGGATTTCTCAGATGGTTTAATTAAGGAGATTTTTAACTAAAGGACTCATGGACAGTGTTCACTGTATACAAACAAGAAATATTGAAGCACCCAGACCTGAAGAGGAGGAAGCTAGCTGCACTGTGGAGACCGCGGGGTGGGGCCTCCAGTGATCAGGGACACAGCTACTGCCAGAAGCAGGGGAGTTGGGGCACCCTGACCTCTCTTCCCCTGCCCTTGGATGACTTGCCAGTAACATGCTCCCATGGGCACACCCAACCAGAAACCCAGTTGCAAGGGAATTGAGGTGGTGCAGGGTTCAGGGTCAGCCTCCCAGGGTGACAAAATAGGACAGTTATGGCAGAAAGTGAAACTCAGAGGAGAAAGAGAATAACCTGCATGTTCGTCTTGTATCTCTGCAAGAGTTGGGGGATTGGAAGAGTAAACATACTTGAGTGTTTTAATTTTATAAGAGAATTTCCTTATAAATATAAGAGAATTTCAACTTCAATGAAATAATTGACTCAAGCAGGGATCATCCACAAATGCTAAAACCATTAAATAAAATACTGATTGGGCTTCCCTGGTAGTTCAATGGTAGAGAATCCCCCTGCCAATGCAGGAGATGCACTGTTCAATTCCTGGATCGGGAAGATCCCGTGGAGAAGAAACGGCAACCCACTCCAATATTCTTGTCTGGAGAGTCCCATGGACAGAGAAGCCTGGCGGGCCATAGTCCACGGGGTTGCAAAAGAGTCGGACAGGACTTAGTGACTAAACAACAACAACAACAAAATGTTGGTTGGTCATCAGGACGTTTACATGATCTCAGGGTATCTTCCCAAAGACTTCTCGTTAATTACCAAAGGGAAGATATCTTCACAGTGGAGAGACCTGCCAGAGAGCTGCTTAACGAAGCCATCAAGCTTAGCATCACTCAGCGATCAAGGGACACAATGACACTACATGCCTTCTTGTGAGATGCAATGGGAAGCACACAACCTCCCCTTTGTTGTGTGCTCCAACATGTTTAAGAAAGTGAAAGTCGCTCAGTTGTGTCCAACTCTTTGTGACCCCATGAACTATACAGTATTCTCCAGGGCAGAATACTGGAGTGGGTAGCCTTTCCCTTCTCCAGGGGATCTTCCCAACCTAGGGATTGAACCCAGGTCTCCCACATTGCAGGTGGATTCTTTACCAGCTGAGCCACAAGGGAAGCCCGCCAAAATGTTTAAGCTGAGTCTAATTCAGAGAAAAGGACCAAGTAAGTCCAGATCACAGGGCACTCTTCAAAAAAGTTAGTGCCCTGAACAGCAACAGCCGCAAGGAGGGGCTAAACAGAAAAGACTACCGCACACAACTTGGATGAATCTCAGTGTTGAATAAGAGAAGCTAAGTTCAAGAAGGGTATGTAAAACATGATTCTATTTCCATAAAGTTGGAAGACAAAACTCATTTAAGTATTAGGAGCCAGGACAGTGATTTCCCTCAGGGAGTGATGTCAAGAAGGGCACCCAAGAAAGAATTCCAGGATGCTGATGTTCAGTTTACCTTAGTGCCTGTTACAAGAGTTTATTCCCTCTATGAAAGCCTATTGTAGTGAGTCCACTCTGTGTGTGTATGTGTGCATGTGTGTGTATTAGGGAGAGAGATAACATTAATGTGGCAAAATACCACCAACTGATGAATCTAGGTGAAGGATCTGTGAGTATGCATTATCATTATATTGCTTTCTAACTGTTCTCTAGGTTTGAAATTTTTGAAAGTAAAAACTTGGGGGTGGGGTGGGAAATAGGAAAGATTTTGAATTATTTTTTAA
This sequence comes from Bos indicus x Bos taurus, assembly GCF_003369695.1. Lineage (NCBI taxonomy): Eukaryota > Metazoa > Chordata > Mammalia > Artiodactyla > Bovidae > Bos > Bos indicus x Bos taurus. Next base: position 21,180,711 of record NC_040090.1, on the reverse strand, counting down.
ATGTTACACAACAAAATAACTGACATATTATTCATCAGTAGACATTACAGCGAGTTCACATCATTGACACACTTATTTAAATATATGCAAACTGCTCACACTTAGCTAAAATAAAACAAAGAACAAAAAGCAGAGCTACTTTGCATTTATTATGATTCCTAAACAGAAGCCGAGTATCTCATCTGGTGCGCAAGTATAGAAATAGCAAACTGTTCCGATGTTCACAGAAAAACTGTTGTATTGGACATATTAAGTTGTAGCTTGGGATCCACAAAACCATACCTATGGGATTTTGAATTCTCAGCTCAGTTCAGTTCAGTTCAGTCGCTCAGTCGTGTCCAACTCTTTGCAACCCCATGAATTGCAGCACACCAGGCCACCCTGTCCATCACCAACTCCTGGAGTTCACTCAGACTCACATCCATCGAGTTAGTGATGCCATCCAGCCATCTCATCCTCTGTCATTCCCTTCTCTTCCTGCCCCCAATTCCTCCCAGCATCAGGGTCTTTTCCAATGAGTCAACTCTTCACATGAGGTGGCCAAAGTACTGGAGTTTCAGCTTTAGCATCATTCCTTCCAAAGAACACCCAGGACTGATCCCCTTTAGAATGGACTGGTTAGATCTCCTTGCAGTCCAAGGGACTCTCAAGAGTCTTCTCCAACACCACAGTTCAAAAGCATCAATTCTTTGGCACTCAGCTTTCTTCACAGTCCAACTCTCACATCCATACATGACCACTGGAAAAACCATAGCCTTGACTAGACGGGCCTTTGTTAGGGTTAGTTTAATGGCCAGTGATCTTTACTCTGCTCAGTAAATTTAGAACCCAACTAACTTAAGTTGTGCCATCCCTGGCTATGTTGACCATTACAGGGACCTTGTTTTCCTTTAAAATACATAGTCCTCTTTGGGTAGAAAGAGCTTATCAGCTCCCCATACTCTGGTGTTTTTAGGCTCAGGCATGGATAGAAAATCTCAGAAGAGGGCAGATAAGAAAAGGGGGAAAAGCTCTATTTGTTTTAATCTATTTCTGTTTCAAAATAACATACTAGCCAGAAGCTAGCAGAGGATCCAATGAAGATCCAATGGTTCTTACTGTCAAAGATCATCATTGCATAATCCTTATGTGTCCTCCTGCCCTCATCCTTTTAGCTGCCAAGGCTTCAGGAGAGCAAGCACTGTGGCCTCTGGGCACTTGGGTCTGAGGAAGAGGCAGAATCTGCCCGGCTCTCCAGTATCCCAATGCCAACACAATAGGCACCTTTGGTTCAGCCCAGCTGCCAACCATCTGTGAGCCACTGTTCAGCTAGAATGTAGTAGATGCTCATTAAATGTTTGTTAAATCAATGAGTAGGCTATGGGGAGAAGGGCTGCAGAAGAAGCTGGAGGAGTCATTTTCATGGAAGATTCTATGTAACTTGAAGGGATCTTTGCTCACTTCTGCTTACAACCCAGCTCTTGAATCCTTGAGGATGCCATCCTGGGAGCAGTAGAGACATACTCCTGGCATGGATATCAATATCCTTACCTCAAGTGAATGTGCACGTAACTGACATCTGCAAAGGGCCAGGGTAGGAGAGAATGACCATGGCTGTGCAGCAATTTAAAGACGACAAATTTCTGAGTCTATGTGTGATACCTCCTGGGAGTCCTTGACTCAACATCTGTAGGGAACAGAGGCTCTGGCAGCATATAAGAGAGAGTCAATGAAACTGCCAACTGCAGGGCTTCAGACTTCTAGCCTCTGTAATCATGTGAGCCAATTCCTTATACTAAATCTCTTTGCATGTACAACTTGAACTCAGTATTGTGAAACTGTGGACTGTAACCTGCCAGGCTACTCTGTCCATGGGATTCTCCCATGTGTTTACATACACATTTCAAACATATATATGTGAAAGTTGCTCACTCGTGTCCAACTCTTTGTGACCCCATGGACTATACAGCCCATAGAATTCTCCAGGCCAGAATACTGGAGTGGGTAGCCTTTCCCTTCTCCAGGGGATCTTCCCAACCCAGGGATCAAATCCAGGTCTCCCGCACTGTAGGCAGATTCTTTACCAGCTGAGTTACAGGGAAGCCCAAAATGTGTGTGTGTATATATATACACACACACACACACACACACACACACACATGTGTGTATGTGTAGCTGTGTATGTGTGTGTGCCCAGGTATGTGTGTGCCCTTGTGTGTGTACAGTATCATCATTTTGTTTCTCTGAAGAACCCAGACTAAGAACTTAGATCACACAATTGTATGATAAACACTCCTGGTTGCCTGTCTACCAAGTTTGCTGAGATCCCTCCCTCCACATCTCAGCAAAGAGACCCCCCCTTCATGTTCCCTTGCTAGGAGGACCCACCTCTCCCAGTGGAAACTCAAAATGCCAAACCCTCACCTTACCAGCTCCCAGTACATTCAGAGCACAGGTGAACAACGCAGACCCTGCCTTGTGAACCTAAAGGAGAGTTTACCAGGGACTACAAGGAAACATTTCTTTCCTAGAAAAGGAGCCACCCAAGGGGAAATGTTTTCCTCCAGCTCTGGGTAGAGTTGCACTTGCCCAGTGCCAGAAACTTTGGTAACGTCTAGCCATCAGGAGTGAGACATGGCCTTTGTGCTAAGCAAAGCAGAGCAGAAAGAAACAAAACACAAGAATTCAGAATTCATGAGAATACTGTAGAGCTGCTGAATTAACCATCCAGAAATCACCCTGCCTCCAGATTTCTTATGTGACATAACAGACATTCTTATTGTTTGGGTAAGCGCTTAGTCGCTCAGTCATGTCTGGCTCTTTGTAACCCTTTGGAATGTAGCCTGCCAGCCTCCTCTGTCCATGGGAGTTTTCAGGCAAGAATGCTGAAGTGAGTTGCCACTTACTACTCTGGGGGAATCTTCCCAACCAAGGTACTGAACATGCATCTCCTGTCTTCTGTGTTTCCTGCAATGCCGGGTGATTCTTTACCCGCTGAGCCATCGGGGAAGCAAAAAACCGATATTAAGTCCTCTTTAAAGAAAAGTCTGTTTCCTGTACTCAAAAGCATCCTAATCGAATTAGCTGATTTTATTTTCATTGTTAAGAACTCATATCAAAGGAGGTCTCTTTATCCAGTCAAAGGTATACTTACAGGTTCATTTAGTATTCTTCTTTATTTACAAATAGCAGTGTGAATGAGAAATATGTTTATATACCTATACCCATATTCATCCCTTCGTCCTTCTATCCTTCCACCCCTCTGTCCATCTCTTAATCTAGCTGTGAGTTCCACAGTCAGAAAAGTTCAGAAGCCGTAATTACTGCCTACTTTTGGAGAATCACAACCAACATTAATGTATTAGAGCCTTTGAGAAGTTCTGCAGTAAAGAAACTTCTTTAACTCCATATTTCCTTGATTTTTGCTTGTTTGTTTGTTTTGTTTTTGAACCACAGAACCCTTCTTTGAGCAGACATTTTAACAGCAATCCAATTTGGGAAACGTGTGCATGACTGCGTAACTCTCTCTCTCAGATCCCATACACACATTTTAAGAGGACAACTGTTCCCTCTGAAGGCAACACTTGTTATTCTGAAGCACTGAAGCAAAACCTCCAGCACATTCGGAATCTGCTTAGATGTTTACAGATAGCTTTGTGTTAATTTCTATACAAAAGATATATATTTCTGGCCTTGGCGTATTGTTTGTGATTCACCACCACATTCTAGGAACCTCCACTCTCACTCATCACCCTGCTTAACCTAACCATATCTGACACAAACAGTTCTCATTCATGGTGGCCCCATCCCATTTATACCATCCATAGCCCAAGAGGCAATCTTGTGCTTGTGTTTTAACATAAACTTCAAATCACATGCATACTAACACTACTTCATGAGCAAGAAATTACCACGTCTGGTTCATTGACATTTACTTCTGGGAACCATTTCAATCAGATTAATCCGTTTATCTAAATAATCTTCCACTCACTTCACAACATCAGAACTCACCAATACATTTTCTACCAATGCTTCCAACCTTCCTTTTTGTAGACTGAGGTGCAGGATTCGTTATCACCTGGAGATCTGCAAACTGGACATTATCAGAGTGTAAGGGAGGTGAAATAAGAGCTTCTATCCCATCAGAGTTTGAGGAAAGGGAAAAAAAGTGAGGCAGGTGGAGATGTCCATCCATCTCTGATGTGACTGCTGGAGAGTGTGGCTTAGATGCGCAGTAACAAATATGCCTTGTATTAGGACTGGTAGCTTATGCTGCAGCAACAACCCAGGAGTGGCAGATAAAAACAGAGTTATTTCTGATCCACATCACATGTCCACTTTGGGCCAGCTGAAGCTCTGCCCCATGTCAGCTTCACTCAGGAACACAGCAGTTGGAAAACTGCCAGTCCTGGTGGCAGAGAGGGAAATGCTAGTATGGCAAGCCCCACACCAACTCTCAGAGCTCCACCCAGAGGTGACCACATTACCTCTGCTCATGCTTCACTGGCCTCATGTGAACTCCATTACCACGGGCCCCCAACCCTGAGCCCCAGAGCTAGAGAGAGGTGTTCTCCTAGAGCAGGCATCACTGGAGAAGCCATGGGCTTTGTCACATTGCCACGTCTACCCTAAGAGCAAAGCCACAGTATGCTCTCTACAGACAGATGGAGCCCAAAGACAGTGGAGAATCGGGGATGAACTCCTTAGCTCTCCAGTCAGGTGAGAAGCGACCAGCAAAAACAAACCACAACAGGACTTTTGCAAAATAGGCCTTCCACTTACTCATTGTCTTCCGCAGTTTTAAGTTCTTGGTTCACTCTTGAGCTCTCTTCTTCAAGTTCCCACCTTCGTCTCGGTTTGCTTCCCTGTCATTCTAGACTGCTTCATCCTCCTCCTAAAAGAACTGTGAATCCCACTCTACTGCTGGATGCCTGGCTACCTGAGCCAATAATCCAACCCTTGAGTTACTAACAGGAAAACGCGATGCTTAGTTCAGTCTGAGAAAAGTCTGTCTGTGACTTGCCACCAGGGGTTTCCAGTGGCAACCGGAAACACTCACTGAGCAAGTGGATGAATGAAGAGACACCATCGAATGCCCAGTACGGTAGGCACTTCCATGTGAATTTCAGTGTGAGTTTCCCACCTTCAGCATCTTTGCCGATTCTCCTTCCCTTCCACGGCAGTATCTTTCATTTGAGCTCTTTCTTTAACCAAATCCCAACAGGTCTTCCCGTGTCAATCAAGCTGAGGCCCTACCTCCCCTAGACGCATTCCCACATTGACTACAGTGATGGTGACCTGTAGTGATACTCTGTCTACACAAGGTAACAGAACTGGAGGTGGCAGAACCAGGGATGGAACCCCTGTACTCTGTCTCCAGAGCCCAGGCACCTGACCTCTACACTAAAGAACAGATGGGACAAGAAGAGGAGACCTAGGGCCTTCTGAAATCAAGCACATAGGGCATGCCTTGAGCCAGACAGACTTGGGTTCAAGTTCTTGCTTTCCTGCTTACTAGAGGCTGTAGTTTAAACAAGTTACTTCACCTTTCTGGGCCTTAGTTCCCTCAGCTGTGAGATGGAATAACAAAGATTAATATATAACATGTCACAACTGTAGACTTGCGATCAATGTTAGGTGTGAATTGTTCTCCTGTTCTCTCTTCCTCTAAAACCAGAATCTTTATATCAATTAGACTGCACCCCGTCTGTTCACTCTTCACTCTGTTCTCTGGCTTGCAAACACAGAGAAAGGTAAGAAAAGTATCTGATAAAGGAGTTTCCAGGCTGGCCTAGCAGTGAATAGACCACAGATACCTCTGTGCAGCACAGGTACCCAGGAGCACTAAGGCCCCCATGAGACCAGAGTCCACTGACCTCAACTGAGAGTCAAGATGTGGCTGAGAAGAAAATGCAGTTCCCTGGGTATTTATTGTTACTTCTCCTTAACAGCCTTCCTTTCCTTCCCCTCTTTAGCCCTTCATCAGATATTTCAAATTTATTAATAGGTCCCAAGTCCAACGATGAGCTACACATGGTAAAGCAAACCAATATTTCCTCTACATAAGGACATTCTATAAAAAATGACAGAGAGGTAGCATGGCCGCAAAGAGGGCTGAGCTGGTTAAATTCACTTTTACAAAAAGAGGAACTCTCTTCCCTCTGGTGTCACCGCCAAAAATACTGCAGGCAATCTAACAGCTTCATGTGAATTGCCGTGTCTGTAAGGCAAGTTCTGGCCTTATTGGATGGAAATACTGGTTTGGGCTTGCTAGTCCTCCAGCAGGAGAGCTGTGTGGTCAGATGTGGTCTGGAGAGAATCTACCTGGATTTGACTCCCACATTTGCTGCCTAAATAGCTTCCCTGATGGCTCACACGGTAAATAATCTGCCTGCAATGCAGGAGAGCCGGGTTCAATCCCTGTGTCAGGAAGATCCCCTGGAGGAGGGCATGGCAACCCACTCCAGTATTCTTGCCTGGAGAATCCCATGGACAGAGGAGCCTTACAAACTATAGTCCACGGGGTCACACAGAGTCGGACATGACTGATGAGACTTAGCATGGTGATCCAGGGTGGATGGGGGCAGGGAGCTGATATAGAGGAGGAGCGGCAGTGACAGATACACCGAGAAGTGAGATGGGAAGCTGACCATGAACCCCATGACTGGGCAGTTTCCAAGGAACACAGGACAGACTTCCACGTATTCACCGAGCACTTCTTGAGGGCAAAACCCCAGTGTGGAGGGCAAAACTCCACAAATCCTAGCGATACAGATGTTGCAGTCAGAATCTCAGTGGGCCACTGGGTGACTTGGAGCATATTATTTAACCCTTCAAAGGCTCCACACCTGAGCTTCAAAACATGCTGAAGAGGTTAACAGGACGAAATCCTACCTGGCACAGAGCAGGCACTTAAACAAGGCTGGTTTCGGGGACTTCCCTGGCGGTCCAGTGGTTAAGACTTCACCTTCCAACGCAGCAGGTATGGTTTGATCCCTAGTCAGGGAGCTAAGAACTCACATACCTCATAGCCAAAACAACAAAATATTGGGGGGGGGGAGGAAGGAAGCAATATTGTAACAAATTCAATAAAGATTTGAATTTAAACAAACAAAACAAAAACCAAGGCTGGTTTCTTTCCGGTCCTCTAAAAGAACCAAGAAGCAGGAGGGGCTGCTGTAAGCTTCCTCTCCACTGACGTCCATTTAGACACTGAGAGAAAAGACATGAAACGCACGTCCTGTAGCTGTGCAGCCAGACTGCCTGGCCCCTGGTGTCAGCGAGCAGACTGGGAATGGCCCTTGATGGAGCTTCTGTCAGCCCTGCAACATCCAGTGAGTGCATATTTATTGAGCACCTACTATGGGCCAGGTGCTGGTTAAAGCACAGCCACTGCCAGCCCCAAAAGTGCTTTGTGCAGATTAGAAAAGATTGCCCTTTCTGGCAGGTACAGCTCCGTCAGCACACAGTTTGGCAAGCAAGAAGACTCTGTGTCAACAAAAAGAGTGCCCCTTCATTCGAGTGGACACAGCCCATGCTGGGCTCATGCCTTGGCAGGCAGAGTGAGTGGCTTTAGGCCCTGAGGACCTCCCTCATCCGGGCAGCCTCGCCAAGCATATGTGCCCCACCAGGCACAGCATCCCCAAAGTCATGCATTTCTCTTAAAGATAAATGTGCTCTGTTGAAGGGCTTCTCTTTTATTCTCTCCTTTTAGACATGGGAAAATATTATTTCTTTTATGAAATGATGCTAATAGTAGATGGCAGTTGTTTATCTCTTTTGTGAACTGTTCTTAGCAAAATAAAGTTGGCAACTTTATGTCAGTACTTCTGTTTGGACATTTTTCTGGCCTGTGAAATTCGAAACTATGGGAATTATTGTGGGAGGTGTTGTGTGGTGAGAAGCCCTTCCGTTCAAGCAAAAGAAAAGCCCCTGCAAAACCCCACAGACCTGGGCAGGTACTGTGTTGCCATCAAGGTCTCTGAGCTTCAGTAGTCTGCATGCCATTGCATTTCAGAATCGCTGGGTTGCTATGGTTATCACCAGATCTCTGTAATTACCTTGGAAGTTGCTATCTTTGAGACTTATGAGGTCTGTGCCATACAGATATTCAAAAAAGAAAGGTTTTTGAGAAGTATACATGCTGACAATAAATGGCATTGCTCGAACACAGCTGCACACACACACACACACATACACACGTGAAAATACTCACACACACAGGAGAATCATCGTCTCTTGCATGCTTTGGTGGTTAGATCTGTGGACTTCACATGAGGTTCACACAGTTATAGGAAAGCAGATCTTGGCTCCAGTGATAAATCTGGGCTTTCTCTCTTAGCCAGGATTCTCTGACTCCAAACAAAAAACTGGTGGTCTCAGTTAAACTAGAGTGTATTGGCTCACCTCACTGAGAAATGAGTGTTTGTGTCAGGTACGGCTTGATCCAGGGACTCAGGATCAGGATTTGCCAGGTGGTTCAGTGGTAAAGAATCCACCTGCCAATGCAGGAGACACAGGAGACACGGGTTTGATCACTGGGTCGAGAAGATCCCCTAGAAGAGGAAGTAGCAACCCACTCCAGTATTCTTGCCTGGAAAATCCCATGGACAGAGAAACCTGGTGGCCTACAGTTTGTGGGGTTGCAAAAGAGCTGGACACGACTGAGTCATGGAGCAAATAGAGCACCACCCCCGGGCAATCTGCTTGCTCTTGTGAGTTCCCCTGGGAAGGCCTCACCACGTGGTCAGCTCACTGCCAAATTTCAAGCCTTGGATTGACCAGGAAAAAAAAGAGAGCTTATCTCCTCCACAGTTCAAACAAACAAAAGGTCTGCACCTTGGTCTCAGCCTGCCTTAGATCATAACATAAGCCGATCTCTGAACCTATCACTGTGACTGGGGACATGCCCAAAGCTGGAGCAGCACTGTGGGGAAGCATACGTTCTCTAGAACCGGGATCCCCAACCTCCCGGCCACGGACCAGTACCTCCTGTCAGCTCAGTAGCGGCATTAGATTAGAAATAAAGTACACAATACATGTGATGTGCTTGAATCATTCCCAAATGATCCCCACCCTCTAGTCTGTGGAAAAATCACCTTCCATGAAACCAGTCCCTGACGCCAAGATGGCTGCAGACTGCTGCTCTAGAACAAAGTCAGGGTCAAGGGATGCAGCCAGCCAAACTGATTTTCTCTCCCCAAAGGAGAGGGATCCAAGAAGTTAGTGGCGAGAGAGACATCACCTGGGCTGCTTATTCTCCTTTTGCCTCCCCTCACGCCCGCATCTATTCTCCCCACCACCCTTGCTCTATTTGATCCACGCTCTGTGTTCTGAGATGCTGTCTCTGCAAGGCTTCCTCCCAGGCCCCTTGCCTCTGGCCATTGATTGGATCAGACAAAGCAGAAGCACAGCAGATCTGAGGAGGAGGGGGAGAAAGAAGTGGGTGTTTTTTCCCCGCCCCCTCCCTGCTCTAGTACCTCCTAAGGCCCCATTCTCATGGCTCACACCACCTCCTCTCTCCCTGCCCTCCAGCCTTTGAGGCAGTAACAGCTTCCTGCTGCTGTGATCTTGATACCTCAATGCCCTTGTCTATTCCACTGATGCTGCCCACTTATCTGCACATTGTCCCTTAAAATCTTTTAATCTAAACTAGGAGTCAGTGAACTTTGGCTCACAAGCCAATAACCACCCCCTCGCTTTTTGTAAAGACAGTTCTACTGGCCCACAGTCACACCCACCGCCCATCCTTTAGGTGCTGTCTGCGGCCAGTGACAGAGACTGTAGGCGGCCTGAAAAGCCCAAAATACTTTCTGGCCCATCACAGAAAAAATTGCTGACCCCTGGATAAACCAGCTCTGATGGCTTTTGCTTCCTGCTGGGACCCTTCCTATTTTATCTCCTCATAAAATTTAAGAAGAGAATGCTACTTTTACTGTAAGATTTGTACATAACTTTTGAGAAGAAACTAATATAGAAGATCAACCCTGCTGGTTCAAGGGGAAACCACACAGGGGATAGAAAGGTGTAGTGATCCTTTTTACAAAAACTTACTTGGTTGTGCAGGCTTTTAGTTGCAGCGATCCAGTCCCCTGACCAGGGATGGAACCCAGGCCCCGTGCACTGCGAGCACTAGTGAAGTCCTATAGTGATCTTTTTATACAGTGAACCCTGCTCTCTCCCAGCCCTTGAGCTGAGGGGTCTCAGGGCAGAGAATGCCCCCCGTTCTGCACCCCTAGCCACTGCTCACTCAGACAGCACACCTGGGTGCTCTGACTTCATCAGAGAATGCCAGTGAACGGGAAAATCAATATGTAAAGAACCAAACCGAAATGCCGGATGAAAAAGATGAACATTGCCAGGTTTAGAAAATAAAAATGTTCTAAACAGATAAACAGTAAGCAAAGTGCTTTGATTTGTACTGTTTTCCAGTCCATAAAACCCTAATATCCGCCAACGTTTCATTAAGAGCTTCCATGCCCGCTGCGGCTTGAACAGATTGCTGCAAACATGTTATTCGAGCCGCAGACCCAATCTTTTGCAATGTTTTACATGGGTGCTAAATGGGGGAGAAGTCTGATCTGTCATGAACAGAACTCTGCTTTAGGGGAAAAGTAAAGTCTGGAGTTAAATGAACAATATCTATCATTTTGCAATGTGATTTTTCCAGTCAATCAAAAAAAAAAAAAAAAGGTAGGCAACGAACATTTATTGGAGAAACAAAAAATGGCAATGAACACATGCAACCAGATCCTCCTTCAGCTTTCAGAAACAGGGAGGATTTGTGATTTGAATAATTTCCACTGAAATAAATACTCAATTTATGTTGGAAATGGTTCATTTGGTCTCTTAGCCTTTTGCAATCCCCAAACCTAATAATACTCCAGTTTATGAAATCCCCTACTAATATAGCAACACCTTTTCATTTATTGTTACACTCACTCCTGAAGTGGCCCTGCTGCTAGCTTTCTGAACCATCAGCCAAAATCGAAGGTGCTGTACACAGAGCTCTTTTCCTTTATGATTTCTATTTTGTGACTGCAAGAAAGAGACAATAAATTAGCGACCCTGAAGTGGATTTCGAGCTGCGAAGCTGAGAAGACTTGGACAGATTATTAAATCACTCCCTGATCCTCAGTTTCTTTATCGGTAAAATGAGACCAACACTCCTTCCCTACCCCCACCACCCAGATTCTTGTACCTTCATCCATTCCCATTTGTTGAATTTTTACTAAGCACCTTTTATGTGTCAGGAGGGTGCTGGGTGAAGAGGAAGATGCGGTCCCTGGAAGGTGCCTCTTGAAGTTCACATACGGAGGAAAGAGCTACCAGGGACCATGTGTTGGGGCAAGCTCTAGGACAGCAATAGCAACAGTTCTTTGAAAGCACCCACCCAGGAGGTACTAGTGGCCAGGAAGAGCCAAGAGTAAGGGATGGCTAAATGTATTCTGAAGAATGAGTCAGAGGGGAGGGGTACAATGGAGGATGTCATCACAAGGGAGAAGAGACTTCTCAGGATTACTGACAGCGTTTCACATGCCACACCCCAGGCTTTAAGGCGGGAGAGGCAAGAGCCCTGGGAAGCAGGGAGAGAACTAAGCAAAACCCATGTTCCAAGGACCTCCCAGCTTTGCTGAGGATTTGGACTTTTCCCTTGAAGGCGGTGGGGAGCCCACTGCAGGGTTTCTGTTGGGGGACATGGCCTGATTCAACGTGTTTCAGGAAGACCATCCTCACCACCACTAGCAAGCAGGTGGAGAAGGAGTCAGAGGGGAGACAGGAGGCAGGGATGCCCTTCAGCAGGGAGAGGTGCAGTGGCTGAAGCAGGATAGAGGCGGTGGGGATGCAAGAGAAGAGGCAGATGTGAGAAGCGTGAAGTTGATGGGACAGCTTGATAGACTGCAGAGAAAAAGGAAGGAAAATGTCAGGGAGGACTTGGAGGTTCCAGCTTCAACAAAAGAGTGGATGCTGGTTGTATTCACTGAGAGAGAGCGCATGTGAAGCTGGTGCTCGGCACAAGGCAAGATAAAGGATAGGTGCTCAGTAAGTGCGTCTCAAAGCAGAAACTTTATTCTCCTAGCTTCATTCTCCCCTCTTCTGTCAACCCACCCCCCAATGCGTGCACACACACACACACTGCCCCCACCCACTCTAGCTCATCCTGCACATCACTGCCTGGTAAATCTTCTTAAAACACCAATTTGCCTGTCAGATTTAAATGGCTCATTTAAATGGCTCAGGATTTCCCCAGGCACCACTCAAAGCCCCCCCTGCTCAGCCTCCCTAATCCAGCTCCCCTATCAAGCCAGCCCTGTTTCCTCTCTGCCTCAGTCCGGCAGCGCAGGCAGCAGCCCCATGACCTGCCGGCCTCCAGGCCTTTATTCAGGCCGTGCTCTGCTCCCGGAGTACTGGCCTTTCCTTCATCCTGCCACTGGAAATTAAAATCAGAGAGTCACAGTAGAGACCGTGATAAAAGAAAGCAATTCCCTCTGTACCCCTGTTACTTCTGTTAATTCAACACAGGCTTAATTCTTTGACATCTAGGCAACACAGAGAGTCTATGGTTGAGGAAGTTTCAAGAGAAGAGACACAAAATGTAAGTTTATCTAGATTATAGATAAACTGGCTAATAAAATGTCTTGTTACATCCTTCTAGCACATTCCAAACTCTCCTTTTGATTTTGATTTTGAAATGCATTTTTAAAGCATGAGTGGATTATGATTGTCAAGGGGAAAAAAAGCTGTTTTCTTTCAGGCCTTAAGCTATAAAAACTGCTATTCCTGTTCTCTCTCCAAATGAGCCCACTTTAGGATGTCCTGCTGGGAAATGAAGGCAATTGCTTGATGCTTAGGAATTACCAAAGATTTACTTGAAAGTGCTACCTCACACTCGGTCGGAAATAAGCCTAAATGAAAAGGAAAACAATTAGCCCAAATGTGCCAACTTCAACAGTGTTGATTGGTCGGTTGGTTGATTTTGAAAGCCCATTTTTATTTCTGGAATCAAAAGTTGCAAAAACAAACAACAAACAACAAAAACTCCAGTTGTGACAGTCCATGGATGAGAAGTCCCTGGGGCAAGCACAGGGCCACCTGGAACAACAGAGACTCAGGTCCTGTTGTCTGTCCAGCGGGCTTCCCCTCTGGGACGTGACAGCCCTCCTGCCCCAATCCAGCCTCACTCCCTTTCCAGCCCCAGGGCAGTGTTTCTTAAACAGTGGTCCAAGAACCACCTGCAGTTGCATCCAAATCACCTGGACTCTTAAAACATGCAGGTGGCTGCTCCCTAGACCCCCTTCCTGAAACCGCATCCCTCAAAGTGGGTTCATTCATCAACACCACCAGTACAGCCAGATTAGCAAGGCTTCTCTTCCCTCCCAGTCCATTAGCATTTTCCTTTCATTGTTTTCCTTAGTCTGCTAAAAGTCCCTGGTCTATTGTTCAGTTCTAAACTTTCCTGCAATTCCATTCTGTTGCCCAGTAAATTCACTCCCCACCCACCTGAATGACTTTATCATATTTCTTCTGCTGCTGCTGCTAAGTTGCTTCAGTCGTGTCCAACTCTGTACAACCCCATAGACAGCAGCCCACCAGGCTCCTCCATCCCTGGGATTCTCTAGGCAAGAATACTGGAGTGGGTTGCCATTTCCTTCTCCAATGCATAAAAGTGAATAGTGAAAATGAAGTCACTCAGTCGTGTCCGACTCTTAGCAACCCCATGGACTGTAGCCTACCAGGCTCCTCCGTCCATGGGATTCTCCGGGCAAGAATACTGGAGTGGGTTGCCATTTCTTTCTCCACATATCTCTTCTATTCTCTTCCAACTACAATTTCCTGATTACCAATCCCATCACCTTGTAGCATTTGACTTTTCTCCTAATCTCTGAAAATTTAAAGGCTGTCCATTGAGAATTCCTTGCTCCTTGGAGGAAAAGCTATTTCAAACCTAGACAGCTTGTTAAAAATCAGAAACATCACTTTTCTGACAAAGGTCCATATGGGCAAAGCTATGATTTTTCCAGTAGTCATGTACAGATGCGAGAGTTGGACCATAAAGAAGGCTGAGTGCTGAAGAATTGATGTCGTCAAACTGTGGTGCTGGAGAAAACTCTTGAGAGTCCCTTAGGACTGCAAGGAGATCCAACCAGTCAATCCTAAAGGAAATCACTTCTGAATAGTCATTGGAAGGACTGATGCTGAAGCTGAAGTTACAATACTTTGGCTACCTGATGCAAAAAGCCAACTCATTGGAAAAGACCCTGATGCTGGGAAAGATTGATAGCAGGAGGAGAAGGGGGTGACGGAGGATGAGGTGGTTGGATGGCATCACTGACTCAATGGACTTGAATCTGAGCAAACTCCAGAAGATACTGAAGGACAGGGAAGCCTGGTGTGCTGCAGTCTATGGGGTCACAAAGAATTGGGGTCACTCACGACTGAGTGACTGAACAACAACAATGAGAATTCCTTTCTCCTCTAGGCTTCAACCCCCTCTGCCCCACCCACCCTCACATACCTCTCTCCACTGGACCCATCCCTCACCTTGACCTGGATCCGGGATCCCACCTCACCTTCCTTCTCAGAACTTTTGCAGTGCCATATGCTTCCTCTCTCCTATATGTTCAGTCTTGTGCTCTCAACCCAGTCCTTCCCTCTGGCTCTTTTTTCCTTCCATTGTAGAGTATCACTGGAATGGGGAATTCTCTCCAGTATCCTAGGAGAAGTATGCATCAGTAGGACATATTTTAAACTCAGTTACCACAACTGAATGTTAACTTGTTATCTATAAATACTTACTAGAACGAAGAATATATTTCAGAACAGTTTTTAAAACTTTTGATCATAAAAAATTTCAAATATATTAAGAAACAGAGAAGCTATACAGGGTCACAAGTCAGAAATGACTGAGCCAGCATGCAAGGGCAACTTTTATATATATATATATATATTTCAGGTGTACAGCATTATGATTTGACATCTGTATGTACTACATACAGTCTAGCTGCCATCTGTCACCATACAATTGGCCCACCTCACCCATTTCACAGACTCCCCCTCACCCAACCAACTTCCCCTCTTGTATCCACTAATCTGTTCTCTGTGTCCAAGTTTGTTTTTATTTTCATTTTGCTCATTCATTTTTTTAGATCCCACATCTGAGTGAAAACATAGGGTATTTGTCTTTGATTTATTTCACTTAGCATAATACCTTCAAGGTCCATCCATACTGTTGCAAATGGCAGGATTTCATTCTTTTTTATGGATAAGTGAAGAGTTGACTCATTGGAAAAGACTCTGATGCTGGGAGGGATTGGGGGCAGGAGGAGAAGGGGACGACAGAGGATGAGATGGCTGGATGGCATCACTGACTCGATGGACGTGAGTTTGAGTGAACTCCGGGAGATGGTGATGGACAGGGAGGCCTGGTGTGCTGCGATTCATGGGGTCGCAGAGTCGGACACAACTGAGCGACTGAACTGAACTGAACTGACCATCCCATTGAGGGCAGGAGAAGGGGACGACCGAGGATGAGATGGTTGGATGGCATCACCGACACAATGTACATGGGTTTGGGTGGACTCCAAGAGTTGGTGATGGACAGGGAGGCCTGGTGTGCTGCGGTTCATGGGGTCTCAAAGAGTCAGATACAACTTAGCGACTGAACTGAACTGAACTGAGCATCCCATTGTGTGTGTGTGTGTGTGTATGTGTGTGTGTGTGTGTTAGAGACTATCAGAAAAACTCTGCCTTGTCTCATTTCCTCTTCCAACTACCATCCTTTCCCTCTCTTCCCCACCCATAGCCAAAGTTCTCCAGAAAGCAGTCCTCTATGACTTCTTAATTTCTTCAGTTTCTACCCACTCTTAACCCATTTAGGTCTGGTCTCGCTTCTGCACTGTAGCTCCTAGAAATAATAATGGCCTCCATACCACCAACTCAAGCAGACATTTTATTTCAATTCCATCTTATTCTAGTGTAAAATTCAGTAGCTTGAAACAAGAATTCATTTTTTCTTTCTTGTGATTCTATTAATTGACTGGGATAAGCTGGGCAGGTCTTACTTGGGTTGTCTCAAAGGGCTGGTGTCATCTTGACACTAAGGTGACCCATGCCTTACATGTTTGGTACCCAGGTTGGAACAGCTGCCACAACCGGGAGGCAGCCAGGCATCATCTCTCTCTCTCCATGGTATCTGCATAGTCAATTTAGCCTTCTTCACAGCATGGTGGTCTAAGGGTAAACAGACTTTTTACATGGTGGCTGGCATCCCTCTGAGCAAGCATTTCAAGAGACCAAGGTTGACACTGCAAGCTTCATATGACCTATCCTCAAAAGTCACAAGTTCTATTAGTTGAACAAACCCAGGCCTCATTCAGTGTGGGAGGGTACTACATGAAGTGTGAATTTCAGGAGGCATAATTCATTTGAGGGCCATCTTTGGAGACCAACTGTCCTACTTGACTTTCCAACAACTATCAGAGGGACTTCCCTGGTGGTCCAGTGGCTAAGATTCTGTACTCCTAATGCAGGGGGTCTGGGTTCGATTCCTGGTCAGGGAACTAGATCCCACATGGCACAACTAAAGACTCCGCACGCTGCATCAAAGACTGAAGGTCATGTTTGTAACAACTAATGCCTGGCACAGCCAAATCAGTAAATTTTTAAAATTAGCAAAGCCTTGTGAGCCATCAACTTTTTGAAACACTGTCTCCTTGCTCCCATAACAAACCATTTTTCTGTTGTTTCTACTTCTCTGAAGAGAGAGGGGTTTGTAGGTCTCCTCTGCTCCAGTCCTCCAGGTCCGGCTCTGAGTCCCCTCTCTCCTATATCCCTTCTCTATCTCTTTAATCTCTTCTCAAATCAAATTAAGTCATTTAATCCAGATCTACTATTTCAATTAATTCCTAAAATACATAAGACGAAAATATTAATCATTCCAGCCCAAACTTGTCCTCTGAATAGTATACTCCACCTCTCAAAACCTCCCCTCGAAGATCCCAAAGGTATCCAATTTAGCATGTCTAATCTGAACTTCAGAGAAGGCAATGGCGCCCCACTCCAGTACTCTTGCCTGGAAAATCCCATGGGTAGAGGAGCCTGGTAGGCTGCAGTCCATGGGGTTGCTAGGAGTCAGACATGACTGAACGACTTCACTTTCACTTTTCACTTTCATGCATTGGAGAAGGAAATGGCAACCCACTCCAGTGTTCTTGCTTGGAGAATCCCAGGGACGGGGGAGCCTGGTGGGCTGCCATCTATGGGGTCACACAGAGTCGGACACAACTGAAGTGACTTAGCAGCAGCAGCAATATGAACTTAGAATAGACCACTGCCCTCAAACAGGGCATCTTCCAGAATTCTCCAGCTTCCTGGAGGGTAACTCACCTGGCACACAGTGGAGCTGCCCTAGTTGTCTCAGTTGTGACCATCCTAAAGGGATTGATAACCAGCCAGTCCCAGACACATGAGCAAGTCAAAATGAGGAGGACGCTCAGCCAACCACAGCTGGCTGAAGAGGCAGAATCGAGACCAGCGGAGAGCAGCCAAGCCAGCCCAGACCAGCTGAACTCCTGTGAACTGGTACAATAAACAAATGTTTATTTTTGTATGCCACTGAGATTTTGCGGTTTTCTCACTACATAGCATTATTTTGTCAATGGATATCTGATACACTACAGCTCAAACATTCAACAATTGAAGAAAGGTGCAATGTCATGCAAGCTTTAAGAATGCTGTGTAGACGTACAGTCATCCCTCAGCATCAGTGAGGTGATTGGTTTGCAAATCCTCGGGGATATAATAATCAGAGAATACTCAAGTCCTTTGTATAAAACAGAGTGTTGTTGTTGTTGTTCAGTTGCTTAGTTGTGTCTGACTCCTTTGTGCCCTCATGGACTGTAGCCCGCCAGGCTCCTTCTGTCCATGGGATTTCCCAGGCAAGAATACTGGAGTGGGTTACCATTTCTTTCTCCAGAGGATCTTCCCGACCCAGGGTTAGAACCCGTGTCTCCTGCCTTGGCAGGCAGATTCTTTACCACTGAGCCACCAAGGAAGCCCCATAAAATGGAGTAGTATTTGCATATAATCTATGCGTATCCTCTCTAGGTTACTTTTAATAAGTAATACAATGAAAATGTTATGTAGATAGTTGCTGGCACATGGCAAATTCAACTTTTGCGCTTTGTAACTTTTTGGAAAAAAAATGTTTTTTAAGTATTTTTCCATCTATTGGTTGACTCCGTGGACACAGAACCTCCAGATTGGAAGGGCTGACTGTAAACAGACTTGAAGTGTTCACAACAAACTGATAAACTGCAGAAGGAGGAGATGATTGAAAAACAATGTGTATAATATGACACCATTTTCATAAAACATGCATTTCTATATTTGCATATGAAAATGTCAGGTCTAATATACAAGATGCCAACCGACATGGTTATCTCTGGGTGGTAAGACTTTCCGTAATTTTCATTTTATGTCACTCATATAATTGTTCAAAAGGGAGAAAAAAAATCTGCTGTATAGTACATTTGGTTTGGCTATCCTTTGGCTTGTTGGTAAAAATCCTGAATATTCTTTGATTACGTTTTGCAGAGGAGGGCACAGGAGGTATTCCTGCAGCATCCTGTGCAGGCAATGCGGACACTGCACCTCTTCCAGGACTCACTAAGGACTGCAGGTATAAGAACACACCTGTCTAATTCCTACTGGCAAGCCTGAAAAGAGAAGTTCACACCAGTGGTCTTCCCAGCCCACCATTAGAGCCTGGGAAGCCTTAGAAGTCCCTGCCTTGGAGACAGAGGATGGGGAGACTGGGAGCAGAGCAGGACGCCTCTAGAAACTTCCTGCCTGTGGGGCTTAGTTATATGCCTTGGACAAACAAAAGAAATCTTCCTCTAAGTTCTTACTAACACGGTGTCAAATGTCATACATTCAGAATAAGAAATTCAATGCCCCGGGGCAGGCCAAGGATACCTAAGGTGCTAATCCTTCCTAAGGCTGAAAGGACTTTCTTTCTTTTCTTTCTTTAAGCTTCCTTCCTTCCTTGCCCCATTTCCTCTCCCTCCCAATCATTCAAGGAGTTCCCTCTCTCCCTCCCTCCCTCCCTCTCTATTTTCTTTCTTTCCTTATCTAATATTTGGGAGTTAGGCCTTCATTTAAAATAATTCCTAATTTATAGCAAATCTATCCCTGTACTTTCCTGGACAATCCTTAATTTGCAGTAAACCCCCAATCCATTTTTTTTTTTTTTCTGCCACTATTTCTGTTGCTAAAACCGTCCAGCTAGAGCTGGTGAAAATTGCACATCAGGCTGATGAACTCTACAGCAGTCATATATAATCTGGCTTCAGCTGACTGTGCTTATACACTGAATTTTCCTTTCCTCATTCCTACGTATTTCTTGTTCCCTAATGTGAGTTTAATCTTAGCCTTTTCCATTCTTGTCATGCCCCAGCACCTCTCACTCCAGAGACCCTGAATCCTAACACTTGAGGTCCAACAACTGCCCTTCCTCCTCCTCCAAATGTTAACATTTGATTTCCTCTTATCAACACCCCCCAACCCCCACCCGGCTCCAGCAGCTCCCTTCAAAGCTCTTTGAAGGGTGGTCTCAGCCCACCTGGTTAGTCTCCAAGACAGAGGTTCTGTAAGTGAGGGTTCAGAAGATCATGTAGAGTCCACAAAGGCACTCCAGGTGATTCATGAATCTTTTGAAATGAATGTAGAATTTTGTCTTTAAGTCAGTTTTTAGTTGAGAGTCTCTAGATTTCATCTACTTTCCATAGGACTCTGCCAACCTAGGACTTTTCTTCATCACTCACTTCCTCTTTCTTGCATTTTTAGGCTCTCGCCTTTTTGACTGGTGTCCTCTTTGTCTACATACAACTTGGCTGTACCATGAAACAGAATTACCAGGTGTATTAGTCTGCTCTGGCTGCCACAGCAGACGACCACAGGCTGGGTGGCCGCAATGACAGAAATTAATTTTCTCATGGTTCTGGATGCAAGAAGTCCAGGATCAGAGTGCCAGGATGGTTAGTTTCTGGTGAGAACTCTCTTCCTGGCTTGCAGATGGCCACTCTCTCACTATATCCTAGCATGGCCTTTTCAAGGGGTGGGCATACAGGGGTGGGGGAAGGGAAGTTCTCTTTTCTTTTTATTATTATGCTACCAGTCCTATTGAAATAAGGCCCCACCCTTCAAACCTCATTTAATTTTAATGACCTCCTAAAGATCCTGTCTTCAAATATAGTCACATTGGAAGTTAGGATGTCAACATATGATTTACAGGGTGTTGGGGGGATGGCACATGGTTCAGCCCATAGCACCAAGGATAAAAATAACTTGATTTAAGATACCAGAGTTGTTATCTGTGTTACGCTGGCAAAACTGCTTTTTAACTTATCTTTCTGCTTTCTAACCTGCCCTTCACGCTCTGGAATGTGAAGTCAAGTGGGCTTTAGAAAGCATCACTGTGTACAAAGCTAGTGGAGGTGATGGAATTCCAGTTGAGCTATTTCAAATCCTGAAAGATGATGCTGTGAAAGTGCTGCACTCAATATGCCAGCAAATTTGGAAAACTCAGCAGTGGCCACAGGACTGGAAAAGGTCAGTTTTCATTCCAATGCCAAAGAATGCTCAAACTACTGCACAATTGCACTCATCTCACATGCTAGTAAAGTAATGCTCAAAATTCTCCAAGCCAGGCTTCAGCAATACGTGAACCGTGAACTTCCAGATGTTCAAGCTGGTTTTAGAAAAGGCAGAGGAACCAGAGATCAAATTGCCAACATCCGCTGGATCATCGAAAAAGCAAGAGAGTTCCAGAAAAACATCTACTTCTGCTTTATTGACTATGCCACAGCCTTTGACTGTGTGGATCACAATAAACTGTGGAAAATTCTGAGAGATGGGGATACCAGACCACTTGACCTGCCTCTTGAGAAACCTATATGCAGGTCAGGAGGCAACAGTTAGAACTGGACATGGAACAACAGACTAGTTGCAAATAGGAAAAAGAGTATGTCAAGGCCGTATATTGTCACCTTGCTTATTTAACTTATATGCAGAGTACATCATGAGAAACGCTGGGCTGGAAGAAGCACAAGCTGGAATCAAGATTGCTGGGAGAAATATCAATAACCTTAGATATGCAGATGACACCACCCTTATGGCAGAAAGTGAAGAGGAACTCAAAAGCCTCTTGATGAAAGTGAAAGAGGAGAGTGAAAAAGTTGGCTTAAAGCTCAGCATTCAGATAACAATGATCACGGCATCTGGTCCCATCACTTCATGGGAAATAGATGGGGAAACAGTGGAAACAGTGGCTGACTTTATTTTTCTGGGCTCCAAAATCACTGCAGATGGTGACTGCAGCCATGAAATTAAAAGATGCTTACTCCTTGGAAGGAAAGTTATGACCAACCTAGATAGCATATTGAAAAGCAGAGACATTACTTTGCCAACAAAGGTCTGTCTAATCAAGGCTATGGTTTTTCCAGTGATCATGTATGGATGCAAGAATTGGACTGTGAAGAAAGCTGAGCGCCAAAGAATTGATGCTTTTGAACTGTGGTGTTAGAGAAGACTCTTGAGAGTCCCTTGGACTGCAAGGAGATCTAGCCAGTCCATCCTAAAGGAAATCAGCCCTTGGTGTTCATTGGAAGGAATGATGCTGAAGCTGAAACTCCAGTACTTTGGCCACCTCATGCGAAGAGTTGACTCATTGGAAAAGACTCTGATGCTGGGAGGGATTGGGGGCAGGAGGAGAAGGGGACGACAGAGGATGAGATGGCTGGATGGCATCACTGACTCGATGGACCTGAGTCTGAGTGAACTCCAGGAGATGGTGATGGACAGGGAGGCCTGGCGTGCTGTGATTCATGGGGTTACAAAGAGTTGGACATGACTAAGCAACAGAACTGAACTGAACGCACTCTGTAGCCACCCACACCTTACATAATCACCATATTGGGAGAAGTTTCTTTACTTCTGATGCATTTTGCTATATGGAGAAGCAGCCACTAGGTAACACTCCGAGCCTCCACTCTCTGCTGCCCCACAAAGAGCCCCATATCAGTGATCCAGGACCTTCCTCTCCTCTGCTTCTTGGGAATGAGCTGCCCACACAGAGCATTCTTTCTTTTCTGATCCTGTGTATGCAGTCTTAGAGGGTCTCCCTGGTGTGTTAGCATTTCCTTTTGGTTCCTTCTCAAGGTTTCCTTCTCTCTGCCATTATACCTACTGTTCTTGCATGTTGTGTACTTTTTCAACTAGAGCCTCTATATTTTTGTCATAGTTGTTTTAAATGGCCTATCAATCATTGCACAATCTGCATCATATCTATACCCAGTTCTGATCCTTGCCGTGCCTCTTCAGACTGTATTTGTTCTTCCCTTTTATCATGTCTTGTAATTTTCCACTGAAAGGCAGACATGACCTATTAGGTAATAGGAACTAAGGCAAGTAATCTTTTAGTGAAGTTTTATGTAAATCCGGCCAGCAGTTGGGTTGTGTTTCATGTTTGCTATAACCATAAGGAAACCAGGGGCTTCAAATTTCTCGAGTTCTTTTTTAAAAATCTCCTCTGTTGCCTTTGGGTTTCCCTAAGAACTCCTTCTGAAAAAGAGTCTGAGCCTTACAGTTCTTTCAGCAGTAATTCACTTATGCAGGAGCCCTGTTAATGTGGTGGCAAAGAGTGGGGGGAGGGAAGCATTCTATAAACTTATGATTAAATTTCAGTCTTCCTGTGGGCTTGCAACCTTTAACAAATGTTTCTTTGCTATCCCTTCCCTCTTAGGTGATACAGAAAAGCTAGAGGGGCTGGAGACAGGAAAATGCTCTTTCCCCAAGAATCTAAAAAAGAGAGGATATATGTATATGTATAACTGATTCATTTTGCTGCATAGCAGAAACTAACACAACATTTTAAATCAAATATATTCCAGTAAATTTTTTTTAAGTGCTCTTTCCCAAGATGAGATGAGGCTCTGAAAAGTTTTTTTCACTGGGGAGTATCAGTCCTGTGTAACAGAGAAAATTCTGGGCATATTTCAAAATGGTTACTTTCCTTGTCTACATGCTGGGACATAAAATGATTTTTTTCCTGGCACTTCACCACCTGGTGAGGTTTTTGGAGGTAAAACCACAAAACATCTGCCCCCTGCTCTCAAGATAACAGCCCCCCAGGGGAGTCCCTCTCTCCTGTTAGTCCACACACAGCCTCAGCCATTTATCAGCATGAGTATTCTACTGTTCCTACCAGGTTCTGGTTCTGGCAGCTTCTGCTCAGGTAAGCTGATCTTGACCTTGAGTATCTGCAGCCACTTCTCTCTCCAGATTCATGGTGGTGGTTTGCCCTGAAACCTCACTTTTCTGGTGAGTCCAAGAAAACTCCCTGCTTTTCAGCTTTTTTCTTGTTGTAAACGCAGGAGTGACAGCTTCCAAGATCTTTTATTGTTGGATCTGAAAGTGAGAGTCCCAAGGCCAAGCTAATTTTTTTGATTGCCTGAAGTTAGTCTTTTCTTTAGTGAGTTTTGCTTTGATTATGAAACCCAACAGTTGGTAGTTAACCAGCCCATCCACTCCAAGAACATACTTTATGTTACTTGAATTCATTTAAATTGACTGAGACATTTTATGGGCCAGAAGATGTTCTATCTTGGCAAATTTTGTGAATTTGAGAATAATGTATATTCTACTCTTGTTGGGTAGAATTTTCTAAAATGTCGATCAGCTCAAGCATAGTTAGTGCTATTCAAGTCTACTATTTGCTGATTTTCTGCCTACTTGTTCCATCAGTTACTAAGAGAGCATTTTAAAAAATTTCTGTAACCGTGTATTTGTTTCTCTCTCTCTTTTTTTTTTGCTTCATTTATTTTGCAGTTTTGCCATTAGGTACATAGACATTTAGGATGGTTATGTTCTCTTGATTAATTGACCCTTATGTGATTATGATAAGACTTCCTTTTTCTTTTTTTTTTCTTTTTAATATAAATTTATTTATTTTAATTGGAGGCTAATTACTTTATAATATTGTATTGGTTTGCCATACATTAACATGAATCCGCCACTTTTTCTTAGCAATGTTCTTTGTTGACACTCTAACTTTTCTTTGATTAGTGTCAGTATGTTATTTTTTCCCATCTTTCTACTGTTTAGCCCATTTGTGTCCTTATCAGTTCAGTTCAGTTCAGTCCCTCAGTCGTGTCCGACTCTTTGTGACCCCATGGACTGCAGCACTCCAGGCTTCCCTGTCCATCACCAACTCCCAGAGTTGGCCCAAACTCATGTCCATTGAGTCGGTGACGCCATCCAACCATCTCATCCTCTGTCATCCCCTCTCCTCCTGCCCCTCAATCTTTCCCAGCATCAGGGTCTTTTCAATATTTAGGGTGTATTTTCTGTAGCAGCACATAGCTGTAATCACTATTTTACACAACTTGACAATCTCTGCCTTCTAAACTGGGGTGTTTATATGATTACCTTTAATGTGATCATTAACATGGCTAGATTTGATTCTATCATCTTGCTATTTGTTTTCTATTTGTCTCACCTGTTCTAGGTCCCCCCCACCCCAGCCTTTTCTCTTTGTCTACCTGCTTTGGGATTTTTTTTTTAATGTTGCTTGCATTTTATACACACATATATATGTATATATCCTATACACATACACACACACACACATACACACACACACACACACACACACACACACACACACACACACACACACACACATGGGCTTCCCTGGTGGCTCAGTTGGTAGAGAATCTGCCTGCAATGCAGGAGCTCCAGATTTGATCCCTGGGTTGGGAAGATTCCCTGGAGAAGGAAATGGCAACAAATCAAGTCTCTCTCTTCTGCTTTAGGGTTAATTGAGTACTTTTTATAATTCCATTCTGTGACCAATGTTGGCTCATTAGCTCTAACTTTGCTTTCATAATTTTGAATTGCTTTAGGGTTGAAAGCATACTTTTTCACACTATCAATGGAAGTTTACAGAGCTGATTGCTAAAGAACACTCACAGGACCCCAGATGACAATGTTTATAAAAACCTACAGGAACTGTGGTGTTGGAGAAGACTCTTGAGAGTCCCTTGGACTGCAAGGAGATCCAACCAGTCCATTCTAAAGGAGATCAGTCCTGGGTGTTCATTGGAAGGACTGATGTTAAAGCTGAAACTCCAATACTTTGGCCATCTCATGCGAAGAGTTGACTCATTGGAAAAGACTCTGATGCTGGGAGGGATTGGGGGCAGGAGGAGAAGGTGACTACAGAGGATGAGATGGCTGGATGGCATCACCGACTCGATGGACGTGAGTCTGAGTGAACTCTGGGAGTTGGTGATGGACAGGGAGGCCTGGTGTGCTGTGATTCATGGGGTCGCAAAGAGTCGGACACGACTGAGCAACTGAACTGAACTGAACAGGAAAAAGATGCAATACACAACAATAAAGACATGCATCAACAACCAAAGGCTATCTCTCAGGAATGGGTCTGGAAAAATCAGAAAGAATCGCCTATTGTCCCCCTTTCTGTAAAAGTCATAATCAAATTCAATTAATCTATTGGGTGAGGAACCACTGTTGTAGGTACAGAATACCTCAGAACGAAGGAGCCCCAAAGAGCACCCTGCCTGGTCATGTAAGCGTATTCTTGATCCATAAGAGCAAAGTCCTCCAGAAATCTCAAAAACAATGCTGACAAGCTGCAAAAATTCTCCTCCAAATTCCTCAGACAGTGGGTTTCAAGATAACGTGATGAATGGGTATGTTTCATGCCTTCACTAGGAGTCAGTGCTATGCTGAATATTTAGCAAAACTGCTCAGGTTAGTTCCTAAGTGAAAAGTACAAGTGTTAGTCGCTCAGTCATGTCAACTGTTTGAGGCCCCATGCCCTATAGCCTTCGAGGCTCCTCTGGAATTCTCTAGGCAAGAATACTGGAGTGGATAGCTATTCTCTTCTCCAGGGAATCCTCCCGACCCAGGGATCAAAACAGGTCTCTTGCATTGCAGGCAGATTCTTTACCATCTGAGTCACCAGGCCTTCACTAGGAGACAGTCATATGCCAAAAATTTAGCAAAACCAGAGTCACATAATAGGCCACTTGAAATTGTCCCAGGTATCACTGATTTCTATTTTTTAAATTCATGTTTCTCTGTGTGTTTCCTTTAGGATAGTTTCTATTGCTCTGCCTTCAAGTGCATTAATATTTTCTAATGCCTTTGTGACAATGTGATTTGTTTTATGAAATATATATTCGGTCTTTGTCTCCTTCTTGACACAGAGCTAAAACCCCTTGGATTTTCCTAAATGATAAGAGTAATAAACATGTCCTTTGTTATTTGTAACAAGTCCCTTTCACCTACCTCTGAGTTTAATAAGATGATTTTGTAAAGTGCCGAAGGATGGGGGAACTAGCCGTGTGATTATAGGATTGGAACTCTCAGCCATATCCCCCAACTTCCAGACTCCAAGGAGGTGAAAGGGGCTGGTACATGAGTGAATCACTAATGGCCAATGATTTAATCAACCCTGCCTATGTAATGAAACCTTCATAAGCCCCAGAAGGAAAGGGTTTGGTGAGCTACAAGGACCTAACAGAAACAGAAGAGATTAAGAAGAGGTGGCAAGAATACACAGAAGATCTATACAAAAAAAGTCTTAATGACCCAGATAACCACAATGATATGGTCACTCACAGAAAGTTAGGCATCCGAAGTCAAGTGGGCCTTAGGAAGCATTACTAAAAACATAGCTAGTGGAGGTGATAGAATTCTAGTTGAGCTATTTAAAATCCTATAAGATGATGCTGTGAAAGTGCTTCACTCCATATACCAGCAAATTTGGAAAACTCAGCAGTGGCCACAGGACTGCTGTGTGAATGAAAAGGCCAGTTTTCATTCCAGTCCCAAAGGAAGGCAATGCCAAAGGATGTTCAAACTACTTTTGAACATTCATTTCACAGGCTAGCAAGGTAATGCTCAAAATCCTTCCAGCTAGGTTTCAATAGTACATGAACTGAGAACTTCCAGATGTACAAGCTGGATTTAGAAAAGGCGGAAGAACCAGACATCAAATTGCCAACATCTGCTGAATCATAGAGAAAGCAAGGGAATTCCAGAAAAACATCTACTTCCGCTTCACTGACTATGCTAAAGCCTTTGACAGTGTGGATCACAACAAACTGGAAAATTCTTAAAGAGATGGGAATACCAGATCACCTTATCTGCCTCCTAAGAAACCTGTATGCAGGTCAAGAAGCAACAGTTAGAACTAGACATGGAACAATGGACTAGTTCAAAATTGGAAAAGGAGTACATCAAGGCTGTATATTGTCACCCTGCTTATTTAACGTATACGCAGAGTACATCATGAGAAATAGCAGGTTGAATGAGTCACAAGCTGGAATCAAGATTGCCAGGAGAAATATCAACAACCTCAGATATGCAGATGATAACACTCCAATGGCAGAAAGCAAAAAGGAACTAGACCATCAAGAGCCTCTTGAAGAAAGTGAAAGAGGAGAGCGGAAAAGCTGGCTTAAGCCTTAATATTCAAAAAACTAAGATCATGACATCTGGTCCCATCACTTCACGGCAAATAGATGGGGAAAAAGTAGAAACAGTGACAGATTTTTATTTTCTTGTGCTCCAAAATCACTGTGGAATGTGACTGCAGCCGCGAAAATTAAAAGACGCTTGGTCCTTGGAAGAAAATCTATGACAAACCTAGGCAACATATTAAAAAGCAGAGACATCACTTTGCCGACAAAGGTCTGCATGTCAAAGCTATGGGTTTTCCAATAGTCATGTATGGATGTGAGAGTTGGACTATAAAGGAGGCTGAGTGCTGAAGAATTGATGCTTTCGAACTATGGTGTTGGAGAAGACTCATGAGAATCCCTTGAAATGCAAGGAGATCCAACCAGTCAATTGTAAAGGAAATCAGTCCTGGGTATTCATTGGAAGGACTGATGCTGGAGCTGAAAATCCAACACTTTGGCCACCTGATGCGAAGAACTCAGTGGAAAAGACCCTGAAGCTGGGAAAGATTGAAGGCGGGAGGAGAAGGGGACAACAGAGGATGAGGTGGTTGGATGGCATCACCGACTCAATGGACATGAGTTTGAGCAAGCTCTGGAAGTTGGTGATGGACAGGGAAGCCTGGCGTGCTGCAGTGCGTGGGGTTGCAAAGAGTCAGTCACGACCCAGTGACTGGACAACAGGAAAGACACAGAAGTCCTCAGAGAATGGTAGGTTCAGAGGACACATGGAAACTCCATGTCCATTCCCACATACCTTGCTCTATTCATCTCCTCCATCTGGCCATCCTTGAGTTATATCCTTTAATAATCAAATACATAAAATGTTTTCCTGAGTTCTGTGAAAAATTCTAGGAAATTAATTGGACCAAGGAGGGGATTCAATCTATAAACAGTCAGAAGCACATGTAACAACTTGGACTTCTAACCAACATCTGAAGTTGGTGGGGAGACAGTCATGTAAGATTGAACACTTAACCTGTGGGATCTGACATCTCTGGGTAGATATGTCAGAACTGAGTAAAACTAGGACCCTGGTGGTGCTGCAGAATTGCTTGGGAAAACCCCAGACACATTTGGTGGTGAGAAGCGTCAAAGGCAGCAAAATATAGTGGTATTCAGAGAGTATTCAGTATGTAACGTAAATGAAAGCAACGGTTTTTCTTTATAACCATGCAGTGTATTTTTCATCTTAGGTATAATTTTTAACTTCCAGAGTTTCAATTTGAGTCATTTTTATATCTTCATTGTCTCTTTTGAATCTTTTAGACATACTGAATACAATTATAATAACTTTCAATGTTCTTCCCTCTTCACTCTAACATCCGCGTCTGTTCTGGGCCAGTTTTATTCGATTGATTATTCTCTTCATTACAGGTCATGTTTCCATGCCTTCTTGTATCTGACTGGATGCCAGTAACTGTTTTATCTTGTTGGATGCTGGATATTTTTTGCATTCCTTTAAGGTTTTTCCTGAGCTTTTTACCTGGGATGAAGTTCAGTTACTTGGAAATGTTTTTTTTTTTTTTTTTTTTTTCAAGTCTTGCTTTTGTGCTCGTCACGCATTTTCTGGAGTAGTGCTCTGACTGCGGCTAATTATTCCCCACCACTGAATCAAGACCTTCCTGAGTACACACTCTACCAGTGCCCCAGGAGCTGTCTTTCCAGTCCAGCTGCTGAGAACAGGCATCATTCCTGACTCTCACTATTCCTTCTCACCTTTTCAGATGGTTCACTCCTTAGGCTCATGGATGCACTGATCAGTACTCTACTGAATACTCAAGGGGACCCTCTGCTGATCTTTGGGGTCTCTCTCTGTGCAGCTGTCTGCTGTCTGGTTCTGTCTCCTAAGAAATGTGGCTGATTTGGTCCCTGGACACTCACCTTTCTCTTTTCAACTCGGGGCATCTGCCAGGCTTCATCTTAGTTTCTCCTCTCTGAATTGTACCCTGGAAAATATGTGAAGAAAAGCAAACTGGGACCATGGTAGGAGTCACCTTACTTATTTCCAGTGTCCTTCATTGCTGGTGACCAGTGCTTTGAAACTGTTGTTTCATATACTTTGTCTGTTTTTTTATCTGTTTGAAGTGGAAGTGTAAATCCAGCGCCTTTTCTCATCCACCTTGACCAGAAGTAGAGATTGGTAGTTATTATTATTCTACTATTTATTCAGAATACCTTGAGGGCACCTACACGCACCAGGCACTGCCCTAGGTGCTGGGTATACAATGAACCAACAATAATGGTCCCCAGACTCAAGGAGAATCTGTCTTATGGGGATCAACTTGTGGCGAAAGGCAATCACTGTGCAGGTCCCTGGACTTAGCACATAAACATGAATCATATGTGGTCCTTCCTCTCAAGGAATTCAGAATTAGGGAAGACAAAGAAGGCAAATTTCTTAACCCAATGCAGACTGTAAAAAGGGTTATGTGTGAGAGACAAAGGTTCTGGGCATATTTAGGAAGAAGTAATAAGTTCTGACTGGAGGTATAAGGGGAAATCTCAAGGGAAAGGTGACATTTGACTTGAGCCTTGAAGAATGTGTGCAATTTTGAGCGGAGAAGTAGAAAAAGGTAGAATGCTCAAGGTGCTTTTAAACCTGAAAGCAGTTAATCATGATTGCTCCTAGTAGACACAGCCATCAACTTGCTCTTCCCTGCCAACAGAACTCTAACCACGTGGTTCACAGGAAGCTACATATCTTCCATCCCCAGGAAGTGAATTGTGATTTGCCTAAATCAGCCCTGGAAATTCCAGTCCCCTTGCCTGTCACTGGATCTGGCATAGGCCTGTGACACACTTCTGGCCAATGAGATGTGAAGGGATGTCTGCTGGAAAAATCTTCTTCCCAATATAGAGAGGAAACACTTTTCCCCCCATGCCTCTCAGAGAAAAAAACAAAACAGAAAACCTGGTTCCTTACTGACGTCATCAAACCACTTGAATGAAACACTCTGAAACTGATCTAACACGAGACTTTTTGTTCCATAGATGACAAGGTTTTCCTATTGTTTTAGTAACTTCTGGCTGGATTTGGTTTTGATGACATTATTTGCAGCCAGAAATAGCAGATTAGCATACTAGCTCACCTTTTTGACATTTGCTTTTCCTTTCCACTGGTACAACCTGCTGTTAAATGTCACTCCCCTTGCTTCTGCTTCCTTTGCCTCATCAGGAATAAAGATTAAAAATGACAGCATACTTAGCTATACATGCACATAGGAAGAAATAGAAGGCAATTTTTAAGATGAAAGAAAGCAATTACACAGTGAAATACCTTGACTATTTAATATCATCACTTACTCCTGACCCTCTGGTTGAGAGGACTTAACTCTCATAGGATAGTAGAGGGATGAAAATATAAAAGAAGAGAATGTAGGGGACTTCCCTGGTGGTCCAGTAGTTAAGAATCTGTCTTGCAATGCAGGCGACCATGGGTTCAATCCCTGGTTGGGGAACTAAGATCCCACAAGCCGTGAAGTAACTAAGCCTGTGTGCCCCAACTACTGAACCAATATGCCACAACTAGAGAGTCTGTGCACTGGAGCAAAAAACCCCCCATGATGCAAATAAGACCCTACGCAGCCAAATAAATAAATAATAAATGGATACCAAACAGAGAATGCAGGCAAGCTCAGGGGAAATGATGTAAACTTCCCCCTGCACAGCAGTGCTGGAATTCTCTTGTAATTCCCACGGGAGCCAAGACTACCTCTGGAACAATCTAACTGTTGGAAACTACTAGTGTCTGGCAGGAAACCAACTAGAATTGGGGCAAAGGATGTGCAATTCTCAATCCCTGGGGTCAGGGCCTGCCGCTGGCAATGCTGCAAAAAGTAAAGACTGTCTCTAGTCTCCACCCACTTTCTCATTTCCTCTGTCCTTACTGTGGTGTTGGAGAAGACTCTTGAGAGTCCCCTGGACAGCAAGGAGATCCAACCAGTCCATTCTAAAGGAGATCAGTCCTGAATATTCATCGGAAGGACTGATGTTGAAACTGAAACTCCAATACTTTGGACACCTGATGCGAAGAACTGACTCATTTGAAAAGACCCTGATGCTGGGAAAGACTGAGGCGGGAGGAGAAGGGGATGACAGAGGATGAGATGGTTGGATGGCATCACCAACTCTCTGGGAGTTGGTGATGGACAAGGAGGCCTGGCGTGCTGCAGTCCACCGGGTTGCAAAGAGTCGGACATGACTGAGTGACTGAACTCAACTGAACTATCCTTCTCCTTCTCTAGCTCTGATCTTTTTCTGTGCTTCTTTCCACTCTGCCTCTTGGCCCACCTCCACCCCCTCCCCCCTCTCCCCACTCAATAAATCTCATCTTGCCTGTCACAAGAGCACAGAAGGTACTAAGTTACCTGCCTCAGGGGCCATGCCTTTTTTTGGGGAGCTCTTACAAACCCAAAGTAATGCTTCTCTATTGTTTGAAATCCTAACCTCTGGACAGGCAGTGGGCGACTCACTACTCAAGCACAGCACTTTCTGTCTAATGCACAGGCAGTGCTGGTGGGGTGAGGCACCAAAGAATATGTCCCACTGCCAGGTCTCTCTTCCAGCTGATGGGAGGTACAGGATCACAGGGACATCTCTGCAAGTTCTGCTGCTGTCAATTCACACAAGACCTTATCCTCTCATATATTCAGACCCCTGCTGTCGGGCTTATCCCCCTCACCTTCTGTCTCTGTTTAAATGTCCCTTCTTCCAGAAGGCCTTCCCTAATCCATCCCCTCCACCATAGTCCATGATACTGAGTCCTTCCTAACTTGTCATGCTGATTTGCAATCTGTGGCTACTCAGTAAATCAGTACCCAGCCTAGCCCTGACTGCTCAGTATATTGAATGAATGAGTAAGTGAGTGAATATTTGTTCACATACACTACAGCTCTACAGAAACCATGACTGTCATGTTCCCTTTTGTATCCTCAGCAGCCAGTCCAGTGCTTAGGTCATGGATCATTATTCACTAACCGATTGAAAGAAGCCTTCAAAAGATGGGTACTTGGATCTATACTGCTGTTGATAATGTCCTGACATCCTTATTGTAAGAGCAAAAAATACAGCCCAGTGGATTCTAGAGAATCAGGGATGGGGGACAGAGCAAGATGGTGGAAAAGCTCTGGGAGCACAGCTGTCCCGGGCAGGGGGAGGTGGGAATGGGGGGTGGGGGTCCTCTTCAACCACAAGTAAATTTAGTTTCCTAGGGATTCTTAACCTGAGGCACACGAGTGGGGCTTCCAAAGAGCCATGTATCCTCTGTCACTTCAATCAAACATTCAAGCCAGCAGCTCTGGGTACATTTTTCTGTAAGAAGGTCCACAGTTTCCAATGAGTTTCAAAAGGCTGTGACACACGAAGAATTAGTGGTCCACCTGAACTGTCCAGTATGATAGCCACTAGCCACGTGTGGCTATTTAAATTTCAATTTAAGTTCAACTATCAATGCCTCAGTTACTAGCTACCTGTCTGGTGTGCTCACTAAAGGAAGTAACTGAAAGTCACTCAGTCGTGTCCACCTTTTTGCGACCCCATGGACTGTAGCCTGCCAGGCTCCTCTGTCCATGGGATTCTCCAGGTAACAACACTTCTCTAGGGGAACTTCCCAACCCAGGGATCGAATCCAGGCCTCCCGCATTGCAGGCGGATTCTTTACTGAGTCATCACTAGCCACTCCCTATTGGGCAGCCCAGATACAGAACGTTTTCATCACTACACATAGTGATGAAAAGATACAGATAAGATTTGTTCAAGACAAGCGGTACTTTTGTAAAGTGAGTTGCCATCCTTTAGAAATGAAAGCGGACATCCAAGATCCTGATTCTTTTGAGATCTTTTGAGATCTGCTTGGGGCCTGCACTTCTGCTGGCAGCGGGAGTGCACAGGGCTGCTCAAGGTAGATGGTCCCGCATCATGTTGAAGTCATCTGTCTGGCCCTCCTCCAGCACCAAGTTTGCGACCCTGGTTTCCAGAAGACCTCGCCCACCCGGGTCTCCTTCCAGTCTCTTGAATTTGTAACCAGACTCCCAGGTTTGATTAAGAGAGTGAAAGTCGCTCAGTCCTGTCCGACTCTTTGCGACCCCATGGACTATACAGTCCATGGAATTCTCCAGGCCAGAATTCTGGAGTGGGTTGCCATTCCTTCTCCAGGGGATCTTCCCAACCCAGGGATCGAACCCAGGTCTCCCGCATTGCAGGCGGATTCTTTACCGTCTGAGCCACCAGGGAACCCCAAATTTGGTTAAGTAGGGTTGAGTTTGTTTTAAGAGCACATCTTGAGGCGGGGTCTAGAGCTGAGTCGGAAGTTGGGGCGGGGGCGGGGGGCAGCGCCTCCCTCCTCTCAGTTCTCCGGAACTGGAAAAAGAGAGAGGGAGTTTTACCCCGAACATCTGTTGCTCGACAAAGAACTTCCCGGTCTTCTAAGGAGCCCTCCAGTCTCCGGCCCAGTCCGCCTGGGCCCGCCCCTCGCTACGAGATCGCGGGGAGGGGCCCAGGCGAAACTCGAGCCCCGCGCCCACCACCCGGGCGGGCGACGTGGCTCCGCGGCTCCGGCCTCCCCCCGCAGCCCGGCGGCCAATGGGCTCGTGAGCGGGGCTGTCCGGCGCTCTCCTGCCCGCCGCCCGGGGCGCGCCCCTCAGCTCTGGCACGGGGCGGGCGCTGGCCGAGGGGCCGGCCCGTCCCCTCCCTCCCGGCGCCGGCCCTGGCCCCAGCCCCGCCGCCGCCGCGCGCGCTCTAAGCCCCCATTCCCGAGCCGCCGCTCGTCGCTCGCTCGGAGCCTTCCCGCGGGCCGCGCTCTCCTCCGGACGATGGCGCGCGGCGGCCGCGGTCGCCACCTGGGGCTGGCCCTGGGGCTGCTGTTGGCGCTGCTGCTGGCGCCTCCGGCGCTGTGGGCCAAGCCCACCGTGCGCAAGGAGCGCGTGGTGCGGCCCGACTCGGACCTGGGCGAGCGGCCGGCCGAGGACAACCAGAGCTTCCAGTACGACCACGAGGCCTTCCTGGGCAAGGAGGACTCCAAGACCTTCGACCAGCTCACCTCGGAGGAGAGCAAGGAGAGGCTGGGGTGAGGCCGCGCTCGGGGACGCCGCAGGTGCCGGCGGGGCCCCTCGGGCCGGAGCCGCCCTGGGCACCGGCCGCAAAGCGAAAGCGAAATCGGCGCCGGGACCCGAGGGCGTGGGCCGGGCGGGCCGGGCAGCGGGGCTGAAGCAAAGTTTGCCCGCGGGCGCCGGGACCTTGCATGGAGATCGCCGCCCAGGGCCGGGGTGGCTTGCCGCGGGGAGGCGAGAACGTGGCAGCGGTCTCCGGAGCCAGGACGGCCAGGGCCCGCCCCCTCCCCCGGGTTGCATCAGAAGAGAGGGGAGGGAGCGTACAAAAGAAGAATTTGTCCACGGTGGCCTTTTAGTGATAGGAGTTCTTCCCCACCCTCCTGGTTTCTGTCTTCTCCCATTCCAAGAGGGGAGGCAGGAGACACTGCTAAGGTCTCAAGGATGATCGTTAATGGATAAAAGAGGAAGGGGCAGGCGGAGGCTTGATTCCTGGACCGTGTCCCAGGGCTGGGACTGAGGTGTTCTTGTCTTCTGCTCAGTCGCCCCCATATCTGAAGTAGGGAGTATGAGAATCCTGCTATTAAGAAGGGAGGGGCATTAGGAGATACGGATGGAGGGGTGGGAATGGAAACTGGTCCCTTCGTTTCTGTCTCCAGCATCTTCTGTTGGCAGCCGAGGGCAAAAGGCTGGAGAGTGGTGTGATGGCAGGTTGTGAATTTCACCCTTGAACGCAGCTGAGTTAGGAACCAAGCCTCGGAAACAAAACGTGGGTACATCTCAGTGCACCCTCTGCACAGGCCCTGGAGAGACACTTGAGTG
This sequence comes from Bos indicus x Bos taurus, assembly GCF_003369695.1. Classification (NCBI taxonomy): domain Eukaryota; kingdom Metazoa; phylum Chordata; class Mammalia; order Artiodactyla; family Bovidae; genus Bos; species Bos indicus x Bos taurus. Next base: position 21,145,316 of record NC_040090.1, on the reverse strand, counting down.
CTGTCAGAGGTTCTCTGGAAACCCTTCCACAGAGGAGTCTACAGCCAGCCTGAGCCCTGATGGAGACCTGGCTGGGGAGGGTCCCAAGAGCCCTGCCTACTGGGCACCAGGCCTCCAGGAATCTGCTTCCCAGGGGTGGAGGTCTTTCTGCTCTGCTACAAGGAAAAAGAACACAGCCGTCCCTGTGCGGATGGGGCCACCAAAGGCCAGTGTGATTGGACAGACTGTGAGGCTAAATTACACCTATTGTGTAGGTGCACCATCTGCCTGCGCTGATAGAAAGGATCTTTGAACTTCAAAGTCACCTCCTAACAATCACGTTTTATTCTGCAGAGAAGTACTTTCTCTTCTAGTTTGAGCCTTAACAATGGGGGCCATTGATGAGTTCAGTCCATTGTATTGCTTTGAGGCACTTGGAGGCTGATTTATTCAGGGGCCCTGGGTAGCAGCCATTTGTCACCAGTGAGGAGGAGAGGTTTGAGGAACTGGAGAAGGGAATTCTAGTTTTCCATCCTAAAGCTTCCAGTATATGCCTTCATCAGGACAAGTAAGCTTAGTGGTTAGAGCAGGACAAGTAAGCCTAGTGGTGATGTATTTGACCCTTGGATGAAGACTTTTGCTGCATTCATTTACTAATGAAAAAAAAAATTTTGAAAGACTGCTATGTGCTCAGCAGGGTGTTAGATACCTGACAACTACAAAAATAAAACCTTATGCTCTAGGCCATAAAGTACTTATAATCATATGCAGAGAAGAGAGGTTGGAGCAGATGCTATGCATAATTGCTGTGATGGTGGCATGTAAAAGCCCTAGTGACCACATCTAGGAGGAGCCCCCGAAAGCTTCAGGCTGGAGACAGGGTTTTGGGGGGGTTGGGATGTCATCTGACCAGGGCTTGTGGCATGACTCAGAGGTCATCAAGCTTATGAACAGGGGAAGGCATTCCTGAAGAAAGAACAGCCTGCTTATAGACAGTTTTAAATCTGTTCCTTTGGATTCCGGGTATTGGGACAGTAAAGGGACAGGGAAGTGGGAGGTGGGAGTGGCAAGGAGGCCAAGGCAGGACAGAGGGACTTTTGTGAGGTGGAGATTAGACATTATCCTGTACATGGTAGAAACGTTATTATCCCAAAATGCATTAGGAAAGTTGGACTGGCAGCAGGGCAGAGAACATAACCGAGGCACAGAGGGGGGGCCTGGGGCATGGGGTGGCCGTGAGTGCCTGAATCAGGCACGGTGGGAGAGGCTGAACCCTGAGCCACGTTGGGGCTGGAACTGGCAGTGCTTGCTCTTGGCTCAGCGTGGCGGGGGCGGAGAGGAGGGAGCAATCTAGAGTGGCCTCTGGTCTCTGGCCTGAGCCACTGCAGGGACAGTAGACACACTGCTCACCTACAAAGTAAATCTGGGCTAGAGGTGGGCGGGGGGAGTGCGGGTTGGAAGGTTGGAAATGAAGGGTGGGCGCCGTATGGGATGGGTTGAGTGTGAGAAGCCATCTTTCTGTCCACAGCTCCAAGTCTGGGCTGCAGAGCGGGGAGCTTGGCTGGGTCCAGGCAGCTTCGTCACCACCGTCTTGCGCATAGATTCTGAAAACGTGGCAGATCTAAGGCCCCCAAAGACAAAAAAGTAGGGACCCATAGGCTTCGGGAAGTTGCAAACGTGGTGCACAGTCTTAGAAAAAAATAAAAATTACTTGCCAACATTTAGCATCGGAGTGACTTCACATACAGACCCCGATTTTTGGTTTCTGTTGACACCCATGGCCTGTTATTCCTTGTGGAGGTCATTGCCTGGAGCAGAGCTGAGCAGCCTTCTTTGGCAGCTGGTGGGCAGTCCCCTGATGCTTCGCTGGCTTCTTTTTTTACATTTTAATTTTATTTATTTGGCTGCACTGGGTCTTCGTTGTGGCCTGCGGGATCTTAGTTCCCGGATCAGGGATCAAACTGAGGGTCCCTACTTTGGAAGCTCATCAGAGTCTTAGTCACTGGACCACGTGGGACGTCCTGCTTTGCTTACTTCTGTTACCTGTTTGAGTTCTCCATCTACCTGTGTTGGGGATTATCGTCCTTAGTGAGGAAAGGTGCACACTGTCTCCTCTAACCCTCCCAACATTCCTTGTAAAGTAGGTGTCCAGTTTACAGATGGAGAAACAGAGACTCAAGTTATACGCCCGAGATCACTCAGGACTAGGATCCTGGTGTTCTGATTGTAGCATTTGGTTTATCTACATCATAGCTACCTTTTCCTATAGCTCATGTTTGAGATTTTTAAAGAGAGAAGTTAGGATGATTTATGCTTCCAGCAAATATTTATTGAACTCCTACTATGTGTCAGGCTGAGCTATGTTCTGGATATTTCTTTGGCATACGTTGGATGCTGTCCTCTCCAAAAAGCAGGTTGTATACTGTCTGACGTCATTTGGTCTTTGCTGGTTTGAGATTCTGCTTCTCAGTTGGCTTTGGATAACTGATGGGCATGTCACCACTGCCAGGACTGGAGCAGTGCCTGGCACATAGTAGGTAGGCTAAACACTTGACAGTATTGAAAGAATTCTGCTGTGTTTGGCTGTCATTTCCTGGAAGCAAGATACTTGAGCTTTAGTCTTCCAGTCTTGAGACCTGTCAAAATTGCAAGGAAGGGCCAAGTTCCTGAGAAGGAGGAACTTGGGCTACCCAGGTTCAGGTAGGGGATGGAGACTTAAGTACTAATGAACTCATTTCCATTTCTGATCAAAGAGTAACTGCCAATTTGAACTTGTGTTCACGGTAAGAAAGTTGGAGTTGATAAAATTCCACCCCAAAGCAAAGAAAACAAATCCCTAATTAGCCTGTATGACCTCTTTTCAGGTAAATGAACTACTATGGTAAAACTTTCTTAAACACTGGAAGTAGCTTTCAGGAGTCTTTAAAGTTCCTCTCAGGGCTGGCATCCCCAGCATGGGCCCTCTGGCCTAAGAGATGGACACTGTTGAGGTTCCCAGCTTGACATTTGCTCTGCACAGGGGTATGCGGTGCCCTAGGAGAAGGCAATGGCACCCCACTCCAGTACTCTTGCCTGGCAAATCCCATGGACAGAGGAGCCTGGTAGGCTGCAGTCCATGGGGTCGCTAGGAGTCGGGCACGACTGAGCGACTTCACTTTCATGCATTGGAGAAGGAAATGGCAACCCACTCCAGTGTTCTTGCCTGGAGAATCCCAGGGATGAGGGAGCTTGGTGGGCTGCTGTCTCTGGGGTCGCACAGAGTCGGATACGACTGAAGTGACTTAGCAGCAGCAGCAGCAGTGAAGTCCAGTGGAGAGTTGCTGGAACCCGGGCCAGCTGTGGAGCAGGATATGCCAGTGGACATAGTGGCCTTCACCCTAAGAGCAGGAGGTTGAGGTTCCTGCAGCTGCTCAGGTTTCTTGTTTAGTTTCCACGATGTCAAGGCCCTTTCATCCCTGACATTTTTTGCTCTGTCAGCGATCTGGTCTCCTCCTGCTTTAAGTTTCAAGTCTTTGAATCCAAAGTGATGAGATAAAGGAAAATAAAAATCTCACTTATTTTTTGTTGCGTTAGTTAGAAAGCTAGACTCTTCCATCTTTTGAATTGGGTTTAGAGCCAGAGGACATGGATTCTGACTCCAGTGATACCAATTATTCCCTCATTACTTTAAAAATAAGGGAGTTAAACTACATCAGGGAAAACTGCTAGGTTTCATCTTACAAATGAGCTCACTCAATTGGTAGTGTCTATTTGCAGAGCACTGTGTTGCGAAGGATTCTGAGGTCACATCAAGTTTATGAGGACAGAACAGCCTGATCCGCTAGCGTCTGCTGTTGGCACTGGGTGGGGGGAGAGAGACATATCATTCTTGGAAAACTTAAACTTTAAGATCCTCTCAAGCATCACTGGGTCATTGATTTTATTTTAGCACTTAAGCATTTTAGATTCTGCAGGTGTTTGATCTCTTTCTGGATCAGGATCACACAAGCCTTGATAATAGCCTCGTGGATTTTTTTTTTTTTTTTTTTAAACTACAGGAAAATTGTTGATCGAATTGACAGTGATGGAGACGGCTTTGTCACCACCGAGGAGCTGAAAACCTGGATCAAACGGGTGCAGAAAAGGTACATCTATGATAATGTCGCCAAAGTCTGGAAGGATTATGATCGGGACAAAGACGATAAAATTTCCTGGGAAGAATACAAGCAAGCCACCTATGGTTACTACCTAGGTAAGAGGTGCTGCAGGAGCGATTACACAGCTGGGGCCCGAGTAACAAGCTTCTTGTGGGAAATTACTCTCTCATCATATCAACCCACTTCAGGAAGATGTCACAGTCTGCTAAGTAGAACCTGCTTAAGTAGAACAGTGTAACGTCCTATTTTGCTTACTAACAACACACTGGGCTGCTTACTTTGAGTGAACTTGTAGGTGGAAGGGGGTGAAGGTCTACTAAAAAATAAGCTGCTCTCCAACCTGAGCTTACGATCTCAGAGGCATACCCAGAGAACAAAGCAGAGAGGAAGCATGTGTGCTGAATTTCAGATAGCAAGGACTGGGTAAACTAGAACAGTCTTGGAAGGCTTCCTGGTGGAGGGTGATTTGGGAACTGGGCCTTAAAGAATGGATTTGTATCTGGAGAGATGGAGACGAGTGGGAAAGGTGGGTCAGCTGGAGGGACAAAGGTGCAACGATGCCTTCAGCAGTGGGCAAGGTTTGGACATAAGACATGCTTGTTTGGGAGGAATGATGGAGTGGTGTGTGCCCAGCATGGGGTGCAGACATGCTAGATGGCTGCCTCGTAGAGGCCATATGTAACAGGACAGGCCTGAGGAGAACCAAAGACACACACTCCCAGCTAGATTAAGAGAGGTCTTGAAAGATTCGCAGGAACTTAGAACAGATGTCCTAGGTACGAGGGAGCCTTTGTATGTTCTGTGTCAAAGAATATGATGAAAGTAGGGTACCACAAAGTGAAGTAGGATATTAATATGGTCTCTAGCCTATGTTTTCCACCACTTGCTGTAATGCCCCTAACAAGCCTTTAGGGCCTGGCTGTAGGGTGGCCTGGAGGGACAGACACTGGAGGCATTCTGAAATCAAATGTTTCAGAAACCCGACACATCAGGACCTTCTGCCCTTCATATTAAATACCACGGGGCGTGATCTGGAGAGAAACACTTTCCTTGGTAGCTCAGTGTTCATGTTTCTGTGCACATCCTGTAGGAAACCCCACAGAGTTTCAGGATACCTCAGATCATCACACCTTTAAAAAGATGCTGCCACGGGACGAGAGAAGGTTCAAGGCTGCAGACCTCGATAGTGACCAGACAGCCACCCGGGAGGAGTTCACCGCCTTTCTGCATCCTGAGGAGTTTGAGCATATGAAGGAAATTGTGGTTTTGGTAAGATATCCAAAGAGCCCGGACTGGGAAAAGACCGAATCAAAGCAGCACCAAAACCTTATCCTTTCTTGCAAAGTGAGAACGTTCTTCAGCCCAAGGGGAACTGGACAAGGACTCTCTAGTGGAATACACTGGAATGCCTATGTACTCGGGAGATGAGTCAGGGGAGGGGAGCTGCTATAACAAGTAGCCCCCAACCCCAGCTATTCAACACAATAACCGAAAATTAGTTCTTGCTTATACCGAGTCCAGGGCAGATGGTCCCCATCAGTGGATCTTCTGGGCGGTTCTCAAGTGCTGGCAGGCCCCCAGGCCATTTCCATCTTGTCCTCCACCGTCCTGTGGCTTTGGGGTCATCCTGGCCAATCCCCTGTATTCATCTGATAGACAGAAGAAGAGAAGGACTGAGGAGAAGGCACGGTATGCCTTTACTGTACTGGCCAGGAAATGACACCTCCCTTCCTTTTACATCCCCTGAGCTCCTACATTTGACATGGGCTCCTACGCTGACTGTTTAGATGTGTGCCCAGAAAGAGCAGATGGGTTTAGTGAGCAACTAACGAGCCTCATTTGCCAGCTTTGAGGGAACTAGAATAAGACTCAGAAATGGAGTGCACTGGACTGTTAAATCACATGGAAACGTAAAGTCAGACCATGTCTAGAAAGGGTGCTCCCCTTGGAGTGGATTTGCTTTCCATAGTGTCTTGTCGGGTCCCAGGTGTCTTCATTTTCCTTGACATTAAAGCAAACGCCGATCCCCTGTTTCCAGGGCAGGCATCCTGAGGCAGTTCCAATTGTTTTGCTCCTGGGAAACAACCAGCCCTGGACTATTTCCATTTTCCAGTCTTGGATGGGTTCGCTTATGGATGCTTCATCCTTATGACCACAGTGACCCTGAGGACTGGGCAATGGCTCTAAGAATCATTCCTTTAACACCCAACATCCACTTAGTGATGGCTAATTTGCCAGAAGACAGTGAAGATGGGGAAGTGGATTATGTGCTTCTGGATTGACTCAATTCTCAGGTTGGCTGTTTTCTTCAGGATGCCTTTGTTTCTCTGACAATGGACAGTAGACTCATTTAATTACTTACCCTAGCAAAACAAAAACAAAAACCCTAGTTTAGAGGCCAAATGTACTGAATACACAACATAATATTGGGTGGCCAAAACGTTCGTTTGGGATTTTCTATACACTGTTACTTATGGGCCACCAAATGTATTCAAGTCAGATATACTTTGATTTTCCAGTTGTTCACAGTTCATATTTTCCTGACGTCACCTTGGTGTTCATAGTCCAGTTAGCAGTGGAATCTATCTTGGTGATCATTTTAGTCCAGTGGGTTTCAACCTGGATTCCTCACAGTACACAGAGACGATTAGGCAGGAGAGTGGAGGTGGTTAGCTTGGCAGAGCTTCATAATGAGAGAACATCTGGGCTTATAGGTACATTTTCATTTGCAGAGAGTGTTCTGCTTTTAAAATCGTAGGCTGGGGGAGGAGGGACAGAAGGCATTGCCTCTCTTTTACAGATCACAAACTAATGCCCAGGGAGGTCAGGAGACGAGCCAGAAGTCCTCAAGCCATAAAAGCCAGACAGAGGAGGACAGTAGTTAGATTTACTGAGCGCACAGAGCTATCTTGCATCTTTTCCCCCTTTGCTTCCTAGGAAACTCTGGAGGACATCGACAAGAATGGGGACGGCTTTGTGGATCAGGATGAGTATATTGGTGAGTGCTGCCTGGAGTCTTGCTCCTCTGTCCCAACTGGGCACCAGTCCTCCACCCACGTCTGGCTACTTTTCCTCAGACGTCTCCTTTAGCAGCAGCTGCAAGTCTGTTGGTGTCACTCCTGTGACTTCCCAGTGAGAGGGACTTGTCACAGCAGTCCTAGGGGTGTAGGGTCAGTGCACTGCCTTGCAGGCAATACAACGCCTCAGGGAGGCATTCCTGGTGGAGAAGAGCCCAGGCCAGCCATTGACCCCATGGCTCTGAGAGGTGCTCTTCATCACACTGTGGAGTTTCTCCCTTTGCGAGACCCAGAGCTGGGGAGGGGGGCTAGAGTGGACAGTCTCGGGACAGACTCTACAGCAGACTGTTCGCCAGCGGGGCCTAGAAACGGAATAGACAGAGCTGTGGTCAGCAGAACTGTTTACAGGCCCAAGCTGTCTGCAGAAAGGCGTTCCTCCTTAGGTAAACCCTTTTACAGAATGCATAGTCTCGCCACATACGGCTGTTTTACGCCTCTGGGTTTTGGTCTTTCATTGGGAGTACTGTTCCCAGCTTTTTGTTCTGAAGGGCTCAATTTGAGCAACATCCAGAAGTGCGTTTGCAGGTAACTGAGCCCTGGTCAAAGGAGGCTCCAGTTAAGCCCCCAGGTCAGAAACCACTGCTCCTGGTTAGAGCCCTTCCAGCCTGAGGGACTGAAGGAGGCAGCGCGGATATTTCCATTTGATCCTCAGCGGTTGCTGCTTGGGAGGTTTGGCACATGGCCCCAGCTGCAGGCCACCTTCCCAGGATAGCTCTTCTCTTCCCAAGTGTCAGTAAAGTAAAAGCTGGAAAATCGTTTGAGGGGTGGGATGGATATAACTTTTGTGCAGATATTTAATAGACACAGTCAGTTACCTTGAATAAAAGCAGCGCCCATGGTGCCATCAGTCTCCGGTTCGTGCTTGTTTAACTCTGCCCCCCAAACACAGGAACAAGTACCTGCTGTAAAGGAGAGCAGAGTTTCTGCCAGCCATTCGGAATTGTATTTGGTCTGAAGCAGCAGACGCTGTTCTCCTGTGTCTGTGGTGACGGCAGCTCTCGCCTCAGTAACTGAAGCCATCTCGGTGGCATTCCCTCTGTAGCACAATCAGTGCTGACAGCCCCGTCGTCAGTGTGCACACTGCAGCCTGTCTCACGCCTGGTGCACACGCGTGTGAGGGCAGTTTCAGAGCCCCGCACACCCAGTGGTGAGGGAATTAGACTTGAAGGGGAGGCAGGGTGATTAAGACGGTGTAGCTCTTCTGATTTCAAGTGTGTGCTCTGCCTCACTCTCTTCCTGATCCGCATTGAAAAGGTACATGGCGGGGGCAAAACCCTTGAGTGACTTTGCCTAAAAGAAACATTTTTTTTGCACCGGACACTGGCAGAGAGGCTGATGGGGGCATTGTTCTTGAAAACTGAATTCTGAGCGACTTGCTGTCAGAGACCAGGTATCTGGTCTAGCAAGCTACTTCCTTTAGGGAGGAGCCTTCTCTACAGGCAGGGACAAGCGGTGACATGATACAGTGGGGAGAACGCGGGAATTAAGAGTCCTGGCTTCTCCACTTACTAACTCTGTGACCCTGTGGGAGTCATGTAATCACTCCGTATAAGCCTATAAGCCTCAGTCTCCTCATCTGTAAAACGGGAAGGCACAGCACCCATGTTTCCAGGATGGTGTGAGTCTACTTGCAGCTGAACCCAGCCAGGGTCTTGCCTCTCTTTTTCCTTCATTCACTATCTATCTACTCTCTCTGCCACCTGACATTTCCAAGCTGTTTCCATCAAAGAGAAATTGCCCACAAGGTATCTTTCTTTTCCTAGAAAATCTAGTGGCTTAGCAAACAGTGGATAAGCTTTGCCTTTTTCCTTTTCCCTGCCATTTTGTAAAACAAGGTTATTGATCTGTCTTATAAAATTGCTTTAAAGGTGAAGTAAAATATATGTAAAAGCCCTCTGGAAATGATATAAACAGCAACAGTAATAAACACAGTGGTTAAGACTATGGGTTGGCAGCAGAGTGCTCGTGTTCCTGTATAGTCAACTACATTCTCATGCTAGCTATGGGTCCTCCTTGGGTTAAGGCTGTGCCTCAGTGTTCTCATCTATAAAGTGGGAATAACAACACCTACTTCATAGGATTATAATGAAAACTCAAATTTAAAAAAGTATGCATTCCATACAGCATCTGGACCATAGAAAGTGCTGGTATTGGTCATTATTATTAGTTTTCACCTGTATAGTTCCAGGCTGGGTTGTAGAGGGCTTTCACAGAAATGTCCCATTTGACCTTGATAATAACCTTTTGAATAATAAATTACTGTCTGCCCTTTAGACAAGGTACTGGACTAAGTCAAAGGGCAGAATTCACCTTCTGGCTTCCAAGCACAGTTCTTTCTCTTTCACTCAGTGGCTCTTAGAGAAGATAAATCATTGTATTCTTTACCCAAGAGTAGACTACCCCCCAGGTATCTGGTTAGGTCTCTTGACTGCTGGAGGTCAGGTTTTCTTAGATTTACCTTCCCACTGGTCTTCATAACCAAGAACAGCCTTCCCTTCTAGCTGATATGTTTTCCCACGAGGAGAGTGGCCCTGAGCCAGACTGGGTACTGTCAGAACGGGAGCAGTTTAATGAATTCCGGGATCTGAACAAGGATGGGAAGCTGGACAAAGATGAGATTCGTCACTGGATCCTTCCCCAAGACTACGACCACGCGCAGGCCGAGGCCAGGCACCTGGTGTACGAGTCAGACAAAAACAAGGTATTTCGCAGTGTTCTGGAACTGTTCCTTGAAGGGAGACAGTTTACATAAGATTGCTTCTGTTTGCTTCTTAGATGTTTGTCTTGGCCTGTGTGGCCGTGCCCTTATTGACCTCTCTCATTCCTGCCCTACATCTGAGACCTGTGAACTTGGCCAACATCGCGATAACCCGCAGTGAGCTCATTAGGCCAGATGTTCCTATTCCTAGAGAGCCTGTTGTGGGTTGCACTTAGGTTCACTGACATCTCCTAGGATCGCAGTGCCGGTCACTTTGTTGGCTGTAGGCAGGCAAGGATTTAAGAGGTATGCCCTGCATCACCCTAGGACCAGCTTTTCATCCATTCATGCCTTCAGCAGACTCTCATCAGACATCTGCAGCATGTGAGGCAGAAGGGATCCCATCACATGAAGGCCCAGGCATCAGGCCAGCTTACTGTGCTGGCTCCAGTGCCAACATCCACTGGTCAATATGCAAATATATAAGATGTGAAAGAGGTCCTGCCTCTTCCCATTTTGATCACTGCTCCGAATTCTCGGGAGACAGTCAGGTTCTGCAGTCAGGCCATAAAAGGGAAGTGGAATTCTTCAGAGCCTGTTTTGGGAATGCCAGCACTGCATGTAGACATAACCAGACTCCGGCTTCTGAATTCCTTGAGGACTTTTCCGATATATTTTAGCACAGTGTTTATAGCAGGAGGCTGTTCCATTTAGGGTTTTGCAGAACAGTGATGGTAGATGAAAGAGATACCCAGCAGTTTCTTAATTATGAATTGTAATATTTTAAACGTTGCAGATCAATGAAATAACATGAGTGTCAGGCTGAGCTATTTACTCAGAGTTTCTGTGACAAAGCGCTTTCTTCTCTCCTCTAGGATGAAAAGCTCACTAAAGAGGAGATCTTAGACAACTGGAACATGTTTGTTGGAAGCCAAGCTACCAATTATGGGGAAGACCTCACCAAAAACCACGATGAGCTCTGATGCAAACTCACCATAACATGACAGACTGTCATAGCCTTTGTTTTATTGTCCTGGATGGTTGCTACAGTTGTCTCACTTACAGCAGTTATGTCTCCACAGAAAGCAAATTTATCACCTCAGATTGGGGTTAAAATTGTTTTTTACTCAATATTTGCTGGAAAATACTCACCACTATTCTTTGAGTAACATTTCTCTTCAAGCACATTAAAATCTTGGTAAATTGCAGTGCTGTATGGGGATACCTTACTAAAACATGACTTTTTAGCTTTTTTCCATGAAATTTGAACTAAAGAAGAATGAAATTTGAAAAGCCCTATTATTCAGTTGGGTAGGTGGGGAGAGGACAGTATAATGGAGTGACTGCTGTGCATTTTAACTGCAGATTTTTTTACATTTGCCACTGTTAATAGTTGGTAAAGGAAAATTCTGATTAAGCTTCAGTGGTATCTTCCTACACAGGCTTCTTTCAGAGCAAGGCTGATTATTTCAAATTCTTCCTTCTTGACTGTACTCTGAGCTGTTACTGTAAATGGCATATAAACCTCTGTGCATTTTTCTGTATGAACCTGCTAATGTGCACAACAGATCCACCCATCTTTTTTGTCTTTGTTTTTTTTTTTTTTTTACAATAAGAAGCAATTAAGAAAGGTAATATGAAAAAGAAAGGAATTTTAAATGTAGAGAGAAAAGATGAATGTCAGGCATTTGAAGAACTATAGGAAAATGGTAAACACTTTATTATACTTGAGAAATTCTTCTTGACATGTAAATGAAGTAGATCTGATCTTTGAAAAAGTGACTAGAAATCCAATCCATTGCCTTGCTGACCTCGGACAGGAATAGAGAGTGGGGTCCTAGGGAAACCTGCCTAGTGGAGCTCCGGAACCCATCTCTCCCAGTCCGGTGAATCCACAGCCTTCCAACCTGCCCTGGGACCCCTTACACTATGGAGTTGACAAAGTAGTGTTCCAAGTCACTGGCTAAACTGGAAGAAAGAACTTTTACAGGTTGAAATTCCACCTTATAAGTAGAAAGTGAATGAATAAAGGATCCCTCTGAGGATTTTCTACTGTGTCCTGTGGTGTTTGACTTCACACATACCATCTGTGACATTATTCTCTGCTGATAGAGAATTTAACAGAGGGATGAGATGACATGCGTAAGGTTAAAGAAGTTCTACATTTTAAAAATCCAACTACTAGAATGTTCAGGACATACTCATATTTACCTATTTAATATGTACTTCTCTATGATAATTAGAGAAACTGCAGGTCGTCTTAACTGTAAGACCTTTCAGAGACAAGTTTCAGCTGGAAGGAAATCTAGGCTTCTTGCAAAGGCCTGTTCAGTCGCCAAGTCGTGCCTGATGACTTTTTACCACCCCATGAACTGCAGCATGCCAAGCTTCCCTGTCCTTCACTATCTCCCAGAGTTTGCCCAAGTTCATGTCCATTGTACTGGTGATGCCATCCAACCATCTCATCCTCTTTTGTCCCCTCCTGCCTTCCTAGTCTCAGGGTCTTTTCCAGTGAGTTGCCTCTTTGCATCAGGTGGCCAAAGTACTGGTGCCTCAGCTTCAGCATCAGTCCTTCCAATGAATATTCAGGGTTGGTTTTCTTTAGAATTAACTGGTTTGATCTCCTTGGTATCCAAGGGACTCCCAAGGCCTACCAGGCCCTATAGCATCTGGTCCTTTCCCACCTCATCAGCATCACTAGGTTTCACCTCCCACAGCAGCCTCACTGACTTTCTGGTCCTCAAACACACCAAATTCATTTCGAAGTTGGGCCCTTTGCACTTGCCATCCTTTCTCATTGGGAACCCCCACTTCACACATCTTGGGGTAACTCACATGATTCCTCAAAGGGGACCTTCCCAACTCCATTATTTGTAGTAGTCCCTCAGGCTGCCCTGATGACTCAATGGTAAAGAATCTGCCTGCCAATGTAGGAGCTGCAGGTTCGATCCCTGGGTCAGAAAGATCCCCTGGAGGAAGGAATGGCAACCCACTCCAGTATTCTTGCCTGGAAAATCCATGGACAGAGGAACCACGACCCCCTGGCTACAGTCCATGGGGTCGCCAAAGAATTGGATACAACTTAGCAACTAAACAATGACAGCATTTGAGTCCACATTTCCCTGTTTTATTTTCTGCTTGGTATGTACATATTGCCATTTATGTTTGTTTCCTAGGACTGCTATATAAATTACCATAGAAAAGTGTGGCTTTCAACAACAGAAACTCACAATGCAGGCTGGAGTCTGAAATCAAGTCGTTGGCAGGACTGTTGTTCAGTAGCTAAGTCGTGTCTTACTCTTCGCAGCCCATGGACTGCAGTACACCAGGCTTCCCTGTCCTTCACAGTCACCTGGAGTTTGCTCAAACTCGTGTCTGCTGAGCCAGTGATGTCATCAAACCATGGCATCCTCAGCAGGACTGTGCTCCTGAACGTTCTAAGGGAGAATCCTACAATCTTTCTTGCTTCTTCCTGCTTCTGGTAGTTCCAGGTGTGCTCGCTGTGGCTGCTTCACTCCACCCTGCATCCGTCTTACGGCCTTCTTCCCTCTCTCTGAGTGAGTCTCTCTTTTGTGTGTCTCTTACAAGGACACTTGGAATTGGCTTTAGGGCCCACCTAGATAATCCAGGGTGATCTGATCTCTAGATCCTTAATTATATCTGCAAAAGGCCATTTTTCCAAGTAAGCTCATATTCACAGGTTCCAGGAGTTAGGAGGGAGACATATCTTTTGCAGGGGGCACCTATCAACCAACTAAACTGCCTGACATCTTGTTTGTAAACTGTCCATCTTCCCTGAGCTACAACACAAGCTCTATGACAACACCCTGATTTGTTTAACCAACTGCTGGTTCCCAGGACCTAGAAGAGTAGAGCAGTAAAGCCTAGCCTACGATAAATACTCTGTAGTTATTTGCGGAATGAATGAGAGATTGTTAACTTTAATGAAAGAGAATACTCCTGGGGTTGGGGGGTGCGGGCAGCAGAATTCTATAAAAAATTTTTTTTAAATAGCTAAAAGTTGCTGAATGAAAAGCAATTTGCCAAGATTCCAGAGTTATCAAATGGCAGGACCAGAATGCAAATCCAAGTGTTCCTTGCTCCAAAATCTCTGTTGTTTAATACTAAATTTTATTGCTCCAAATCTCTGAATCTTACATATGTCCCCTTTATTTCTTTGCTCACTCGCAGTATACGATTATGTGGTCAGGAAATGAGAATAACTCACTTACCTAGAAATAGGCTGACACTTTTTTTTAAGAAATGAGAACCTGTCTTTAAAAAAATAAGAAAATAATATAATGTAACCTAATTATAAGCCTAACACTTTTAAAAGGTGCTAACATTATTTTTCCCCCAAAAGGGAATACCAGCTGGTTTATTAAGTTGTACATAGTCAGATGTTAAATATATTTTGAACACTAAGTTTTTCCCTTTCAAGTCAGTGCACATAGACGAGAACCCTCAAAGAGACTAGTGCTTCTGGGGCTGAATTTAACACTATTTAAGGAAAGAAAACCTTAGCTAGGGGACATAGCTGTTAACATGGTGATTTGTAAAGCCTTAGATTTCTAATAGGGTCTGACTGTTTCAAGGAAAACATATTTTGTTTCTAGGTAACATTTCAAGTCTGATTATGAACAAATGCTACAAAATTGATCTGTAATGGGAAATACTGTTATGTCACAAAGCATTATCTATATGCTTAATGTGACTGAAAGCATTAATTGCTAGGAGCCAAAATCTGTCCAAGCAAAACATGAACATGTATTTTTTATCTCTTGTCTCTTACTGTAGATTTTCGAATGAATTCGAGTGTAACAAAGATGTAGTTAGAAAATCTGCACACCTGAAGACTTTCTTCACCCGCTTGGATTACTGTACTTGTTCCTTGTTAGCAAAGGCAGGAGTCATAACTGCTCAGAAGTGCCCAGCAAACAATAGATACATGGCCACTTGTTAGTAGCTCAGCAAAAACATCTTGCAGAGTAGTGAATGGCTGACTGCATTTTAGACTCTTTCTAGATTTATTTTGCCACCTTTATAGTAAAAGTCAGCTTCCTCCAACTACATGCAACTAAGATTTGGCTCTTTCTGTATTTTTTTTTTAATTCTCTCTGTATTCTTAAAGCAAGTTCATAATGCTATAGCATTTCCCACCAAAAAACCAATGAGTACCATAACATCTAACACTTTGGCTCATGTTGAAGCATTAAAATTTTGAGCAGTGGAAAGACTGTGTCATCAGCACTCAAACTCATAAGATTTACATGAACTTGGAGCCATTTCCAAGTATCCATCTGCACTCTCAAATATGTCATTTCCAGGGTCCGGGACTGGGAAAACACACCCTAGGTATAATGCATCCCATCATCCCGTGTGCTTTAAGTACTTCTCTGATTCTTCTCCTATAAAATAGTGCCCAATTTCCCACAGAGACTCATGAAAGAAAATGAATGTGAGGATTGGTTACTTTCCTACCTTGGAGGTATTTGTGTAGTGGGAGCACACAGTATTTCTTTTCTCCTACGTAAATACTAATAATACCTGTACCAGGCACCATGCCAAGGACTTATATACACTAACCGTTGAACCCTCACAACAGCCCTCTGAGGTTGGTACTTGTAAGAAAGAGGATATGCTGGGTTAAGCTGCAGTAAAAATCATACCATCTCAGTGGTTTACAGCAACAGACAATTTTTCCTTTCTCAAACTCTTTGGTTCTGAGCAATTGTCCATGGCAGCTGTGGTGTGGGATTCAGCAGGGCGTCTCCATATCCACCCATGTCCACTGAGGAGTGGAGCACAGGCAAACATGGTCACTCCTGAAGGTGACCCATGTCTCCCATTCATTGGTCAAAACAAGTCATGTGGGCACATGTCTCCCATTCATTGGTCAAAACAGGTCATGGGTGACCACATCTAACTTCAGGGGAGTAGGAAGTGCAATCCTACTATTGCTCTGGGTGAGGGGTCAGGGTGTTAAAAACATTGGTGACTGGCACTCCTGGGTAACCAGTGGTAATATTATGATTTTTTCCATTTTATAAGTGAGTGAACTGTAAGGGGAATTAATATCCAAAATAACACAGTTCATAAGTTAGGTGACTATATGATTGATTGGCCAGATCAGAATACCTTTGCCAATGAAAGAAGGAAGTTTTAATCAACACCTCCCTAAATCCCGAGCAACCTGCACTGACCACATTGGTATTTACAGACCCTCTCTGCTCCTCCTCTGGCTGGGATCTTCTTCCTCCTCCTCCTGAACTGAGGTGTCCACAGCCAAGAGACAAGGTGAGCAGTGCACACGCAAGAACTCAAGAGCAGAGAAGTGAGACTCACAAAAAGGGGGTTTTCCCCGATGACCTTCCTGAGGAGGTCAAATGCCAGAGGTCAGATAAATCTATGCCTACCAACCAGGCTGCTGCTTAATGGTCTTGCCGAGATTTAGAATTCTTGTACGAAGTGTTTTAAAACCTAAAAATCAATCTATCACTAGGTGAAATTGAATGAATTAAATGACAAAGGAATAGCTTTTAATGTTGTTTGTATCATGGTCAAGGTATTCCAAAGCTAGTTGTGTGTCGTGGCAATTTGAAACTCATTTCAAAAGCAGGTCAGAGTCTTAGTACAATCAAAAACATTCAGGAAAGGTTATATTTTCAGAGGAAGAAACTGAGGCCCAGACAGATTAAGCTTGTGCGTTTCCCTCTCTCAGGACTGAGACAGAGGTTGGACTAGAACACCTTCCCCAACTCCAGTTGTTCTTTTTAAAACCTCAATGTTCTCATCTGAAAAATGGCAACAATAACTCCTACTTTATAGAAGAGAAATAAGGATGAATTAAGGTAATGACCATAAAGCATTTTGTATGGCCAGTGCGCAGGAAATGGGAACCATTTTCGTTATTATACCAAAGCAGGGTTCTTACATATTTCAGCATCAAAGGTTTACTTTTAGATTGCAACACATGCCATTAGTGACTGATGGAGGTCGTGAATTTATCAGAAAATTGTCAAAGGTGTGTTTGTTGTTTTAAATACAGAAAAGAACGTTGTTTTTTCCTTTTTTTTTAAAGTTCACATCTTACCAAAAAAAAAAAAGAGTTCATATGGTTTTATTAACTGTAAGAAGCTGAAGACATTTAAAGACTCATATCAGATTAGTGGTTTTAAATCACAGCAAGTATGTGGCCATGCTACTGGAGATAAAGATGCCTGTAGCCAGCATGCTCAGGTGAGTTGAGAGACAAACTCATTCACTAGCTGAATGACTTTAGGCCAGTTATCGATACTTGCACCCTCCAAACCTCATTTTCCTCTTTGAAAAAGGAGGGAAGAGCAGCACCAGCCTGGCTGGGTGGTGTGGGGGCTCAGCGAGACCCTGGGTGTGAAGCACTTTGCCCCGGGCCTGATGCACAGGGATGCTTGATTGGTGAAGCAAGGTGACACTCATAAAGGATAAAAAATACCCTCTTCTCGGGGTGGAAAAAAACATGCTAAGGAATAAAAAGAAATCATCTAGAGAAGGAAATATTGCCATTTGCAGCAACATGGATGGACATAGAGAACATTATACTTAGCAAAGCAAGACAAAGACAGATATTATATGATATCACTTATAAGTGGAGTCTAAAAAATAATACAAACGCATCTGAATACACAATAGAAACAGACTCACAGAGAAAACAAACTTTTAGTTACAAAAGAAGAAAAGGCGTAGAGAGGGATAAATTAGGAGTAAAGGAATAACAGATACAAACTATTGAGCATTAAACAGATAAGCAACATGGGATGTCCCCTGGTGGTGTAGTGGTTAGGATTCCGGGCTTTCACTGCCCTGACCTGGCCTGGGTTCAGTCCCTGGTCGGGGAACTAAGATCCCTCCCACAAGCTGCATGGCACAGCCCTCCCCATGCCCCAAAAAGATAAGCAACGAGATTTACTGTATAGTACAGGGAATTATATTCAACATCTTGTAATAACCTATAATGGAAAATAATATAAAGCACATACATACATACATATTTTATATATATATATATATATATATATATATATATATATAACTGAATCATTCTGCTGTACACCTGAAACCAAACATAAATAAATCAAATGTAGTTCAATTAAACAGAAGAAACTGTTAAGAGGATCATCTACACTTTATTTTCTAGCAGGTGTGACTCCCATACAGACGTTCACCCTGGAGCCGGGCTCATCAGCCGCAGGAGGCCCCTCCGGAAGTCTTCGGGAAGGCCCAGCGGCTTGCTGGTGGCTGGACTGACGAAGACGTGGACTGAAGACCCTGTGGTGCAGGCCAAAGAGGCAAAGTGAGCCAGCTTGGGGTGGCCGAAGAAGAAGCCATCGCTGAGGTCCCAGTGGCTGACAGAAGGCGTCTCCTTGGTGGGCTTAGGAGGGAACAGAGCAAGGCGGTAGTGCACGCTGGAGCGCCCCACTTTCTCCACGGCCAATGCGGCCACGGGGATCTGAGGAAAGCTGACCGGTGTGTGGAAGGTGCACTGATTGGTCACCATGAAGCCCACCATGGGGGACGTCAGCAAGCCCGTTTTCAGACCGCAGTACCTGGGAAATTATATTACAGTGCTTATTCTGGGTCACCACAATGCTGTTTCCCAGCCCAACCACTGAGTTTCAGCCTAGTGGGACCCAGCTTCAGTGGGCCTAGAATCAAATCCCAGCTCCACCCCTCACTAGCTGGGTTACCTTAGGCAAGTTACTTAACTTCTCTGACCCCAGTTCCCACAATAATGTAATGTTCACAACACTGGTACCTACTTCACAGGCTGACTGAGAATTAAATCATAAGTCATCTAATACAGTATAACATGTAAGACACTAACAGTTCACAGATACAGTAAGTTCTCATTAAACACTGGCTATTATTATTAATACTGTGTCCATCTTGTCTTCACTTCTCCTGGTAAAAAATTGGGTATTTTTGTGCAAATGAGAGAATTACTGTGTCTCTTACATCTGCTATGAGCTTGTAATCTCTTTAAGGACAGTGACTGTGTCTTGTTTCTTAAGTTTATTGTCTAGAAATATGGCTATATTTGAGATAAAAGACGGCTCACTGGGTAAAGAATCTGCCTGACAATGCAGGAGACGCAGGGGTTCGATACCTGGGTCGGGAAGATCCCCTGGAGTAGGAATGGCAGCCCACTCCAGTATTCTTGCCTTAAAAATCCCATGGACAGAGGAGCCTGGAGGGTGACAGTCCATAGAGTCACAATCAGACACAACTGAGCGACTGAGCACTACTGAGATAAATGTAGAGGCTGAACAAAGTCAGAAATAAAAAGCATCGTGCTTAGTTATAGTCTCTTCCTTCTTCTTCAAAAAAGTCGACTTATGATTAAACAGATTAAATCATATTGTCTTTTTTTTTTTGAGAAAATTAAGACTGAATGTGAGAATTTGTTGTAAGAAAACAATTGCGGATTGCATAAAGTTTTGCCTATAAAGCTTCTCACATGTTTCACAGAAGCAAGCTACGTGTCTCCTTCCAGGGAGGGCGCCGCAGGTGCCAGGGGCCAGCCACCTGAGCATCCACTGGTGTCACCCATAACGACATTAGATACATTCGTTTATTGACATGGAAAGTCGTTAGTGAAAAATACCATGTTACAGAACAGTACGTAGCATTCGATCCCATTTGTTTTAATAGGAACACACTGGCTTATGTCCTTATTGCCTAGAAAAAACCTGAAAGGATAGACTCCCAAAGAGTTTCAGTAGTGATGTAGCAGTGGAATTTTGGATAATTTTTTTCTTCTTTTGGTTTGTATAAATTTTCCAGAATGAACATGATTTGCCTTCAAAATCATTTTTTTAAAAAGTGCTATTTTGTTTAAATGTCTTAATATGAATTTCATTTCTCCAAAGAAGCATTGGAGAGACAAGCAGGCGGGAGAAGTAAGGCTCCTTCTTCTTCCCACTGGGATCCTGCCCCTGGCTGCACTGCCTGAGGAGACTCCTCCTGAACAAGAGAGAAGGAAAGGAGAAGAGGAGAAGAAAGCCCAGCTCTTCAGTGTGACTGAGGTCCAGTGAGAACCAAATTCTCCCATTTTTATTTCCCCCGCTTCTTTGCTGCAATTGCTTTCCTAGTTCCCTGCCACCTTTTCCTCATTCTTTTACAGCATTGACAGCAAAGAAATAGTGCCTCCTCCCACTGGGAGTACAGCATTTCCTGAGCTCCCTGCAACTCCAAGCCAGGCCACCAACCTTTAAATAATTAAAATGCAGGAGTACTTTCAAACAATGGAATTGATGAGCACCTGGTCACCAGGGCCGCACTGAGTGTTTTACATTTCGTTATTCATCTTCAAAACCGTCCTGCAAGGTAGATCTCATTTCCCCATTGTATAAGAAAGAAAGTAGAGCAGGGAGGCTGGATCAATTTCCCAAAGGCATGCATTTGTACAGTTAAGTGGTGGTCCAGGCCCAAAGTTCAGGCTCTGGAGAGCCAAAGCACACGTTTGTCCTTCATTCTGGCTTAGTAGATAAAGTTGGTGAAGCCAAAATCTACATTTTAGTCCCGTGAATGAATTGCATTTTCTTTATGTGTTCCTTTGACTTTAAGAATGATATTTTCTTTAAGAGTTGAGTGATGGCTTCATTACATTTGGATAACAGACTTCCTGTTTGTAAGTTCATAACCAATTTGATTTGACTGGTGGTGACCATAGGGTATTTGGGCTTCCCAGTTGCTTCACTGGTAAAGAATCCACCTGCCAATGCAGTAGACAGAGGAGACATGGGTTTGATCTGTGGGTCCAGAAGATCCCTTGGAAGAGGGCATGGCAACCCACTCCAGTATTCTTGCCTGGAAAATTCCATGGCCAGAGAAGCCTGGTGGGCTGCAGTTTATGGGGCTGCAAAGAGTTGGACACGACTGAGTATCAATGACCATAGGGGACTCAGTAAGAATTTTTCCACTGTTTCATCTTTTTTAGGTTTTACTCTTTATCAGAGTTTATACACATGAACATTAAAAAGTCAAACTGTTGCTTGAGGCTTATTACAAAACCAGTGGTTTTCTGGCTGGTTATACTGTTGTTTACAGTCTAGGTCAGGGACTCAAAGTAAATTCATTCATTCCACAGCCTCCACAGTTCACTTGCTCTTTGTTAGATGCTGAGGCTACAACACTGAATAAGAGAGGATGCCTGTCCTCAGGAGCTTTCAACTTCAGGGCAGTGGTGGGGCAGGACGTGTCCACTCTTGTCCTCTGTTCGGCCAGAAGGTGCTTGTTGCTCCTTTCTGGTTCCCCTTCCACTTTCTTCTTCTCTCCCTTTCTTCCTTTCCTCAGAAAACAGTTCCTGTGCACTTCTGTGTTTCAAGCATGGAAGAGAGAGCCGTGAACAGTTAGCAGGCGACAGTCCATGCCTTCACATGGCCATGGTCTGGAAGGGGGTACGTTCAGAACTCAGGGTGACGAGCACTAGGCAGGGGAAGCATAGGGGCTCTGGGAGCTCATAGCAGGGGGGCTGGCTCCTTGCTTGGCATCAGGGAAGACCCTCTGAGAAAGTGACAGCTAAGCCAGTAAGCTAAGGAGAAAATGTACAAACTTTTCAAGTGAACAGTTGGGGGAACAGCTTTCCAGAAAGAGGAATGGCCTATGTGATAGCCCAGAGGCCAGAGACCTCTGGGGGCACGTCCCAGAGACAACACAAGTCTCAGATGGCTGCAACGCAGACTGCCAGAGGCAGCTGGGGAGCAGGCAGGAGGCAGACGGTGGAGGGTCTTGGTGAGGAATTTGGATTTTATCCTGGGGCACTGGGAAGCCACTGAAGGCAGGGAGTTTTTCATTGGCTCACTCAAGGCTGACTCTTTGTGACGCCATAAACTGCGGCAAGCCAGGCTTCCCTGTCCTCAACTACCTCCCTGAGTTTGCTCAAACTCATGTGCATTGAGTTAGTGATGCCATCCAACCATCTCATCCTCTATCATCCATCCCCTTCTCCTGCCTTCAATCTTTCAGAGCATCAGGGTCTTTTCCAATGAGTCAGCTCTTCGAATCAGGTGGCCAAAGGACTGGAGCTTCAGCTTCATCAGTCCTTTCAATGAATATTCAGGGTTGATTTCCTTTAGGATTGATTGATTTGATCTCCTTGCTGTCCAAAGGACTCCTCTCAAGAGGCAGGCAGGGAGAGGCAAGATCAGATTGATTTAGTAAAACTGTGGCTTCAAATTGAACAATGGATTAGATGGAAACAGTGATGTGTGCAGAAGAATAATTAGATAACTACACAGTTCTGGCAAAAAATGATGGTGCCTGGGACTAGGATGATGACAGCAGAGATGGAGAAAACTAGATGGAATCAAGAGAGATTTTGCATAAGGTGTGATGATAAATTGAAATGAAGGAGAGAGAAGAGCCCAGAGTTGCTCCCAGTCTAGGTGACTTAGTGCTTTGAACAGGTTGAGCTGAGGTGCCTGTGAGATCCTAAGATGATATGCACAATAGGGATGACAATACCTCTGAGTGAGTGAATAGAAGTTGCTCAGTCGTGTCCAAATCTTTGCAACCCCATAGACTGTAGCCCGCCAGGTTCCTCTGTCCATGGGATTTTCCAGGCAAAAATACTGGGGTGGGTAGCCATTCCGTTCTCCAGGGGATCTTCCCAACCCAGGGATTGAATCCAGGTCTCCCACATTGCAGGCAGATGAGCCACCAAGGAAGCCATAGCTACAATTTATTTAGCCCTGCATGACACACGAGGCCTTCCATGGATTATACATCCAGGAGGCATCTGAATCTATGGGTCTGATGCTCAGAAAGAGGTTTGGGCTGCAGACAGGAGTTGAGCTCAGATCTAACATCAGGGTCTAGGCAGGGAGGGTGAAGAGTGGATGCCACTGGCATAACACATTCATTGTGGCGGGCCTGTGGTGAGCTGGAAAGCAAATGCCCAGTCTGACCTCACGCAAATTCAGACTCTAAAAGATACTGATGTTAAAAAGAAATATTCAGCCTCAAATGGAGTCATGGCTCCTTCAGACAGCAAACCAAGACTCACTGCAATTTCAATCCCTCCTAGAAATGTGACCTTTGAAACAGTCAATCTGAAAAGTCCAATCTACCAGAGTGAGGTTTATCTGCATGATAAAGACCCCCACTGCTCCCTGCCCCCAAAAGAAGACACTGTGGCCAGAAACAATCCTTTCTTCTCTTCGGCTGATAGCTTCTTGACCCATTCTCCTTTTACCTATAAACATCTTTCATTTTATACAACTCCTCAGAGCCTCTTTCTATTTAACTAGATGGGGTGAATAAAGCCAATTTGATCTTCAAATTTACTCAGTTGAATTTTGTTTTTTTAACACTGGGCAGACTAAGTAAAATTCATGTGTGTACTGTCTGGATTTGTCTTTCTGGTTCCTGGTTTGTGATCCGTGGGAGAGACTAAATCAGGCGAGAGGGAGGGCCTAGAAGAGGATGTGGGGGATGGGTGGGGGTGGGGAGTGGGGGCAGGGGGCCACCGAAATCAAGCCCAGATTCAGCCTGACACACAAAAAAACTGTCTTTGAATAAGCTCTCAATGGATATTTCTTGGCATACAACAAACAACTGATAAAGTGATTGTGACGCTAATAATTGAGTGAGGTGAATGCCCATCTTCTATGCTTTCTTATACTTGTTAAGTAAACTTTAGCATAAAGGGGTGTTTGACTTGGAAGACCCCTTGGGACTCACTTGGTACAGGGGCTCCCCAACACTAGTGTGGGGCTCGGAATCTCCTGGGGAACCTGCACAACATCCAGATCCCCGGCATCCTCTCAGACCTCCTGAATCAATATACAGGGCATCCCGAGTCTAACAAAGTCCCAGGTGATTCTGATGCACACTTAACATGGAGTTGTTCCTCTAGGGCTACCCTCTCAGATAAGGAAACTGCCCAGACAGGTGAAGTAAGTTGCTCATCCGCACACAGCTATAAAGGGACAGGGTCTGTCTACACTCTTTGGTCACTCCAGCCCTTTCCATTAACCTCCTCAGCCCCAGACACAGCCCCAGCCCAGGCTTAGAGACCAGTGTGTCTCTGGGGCATTTGTGGCTCAGAATCAGATCAACTGTGTCCACGATCTCACCCTGATACTGCACCCAACTCCACCAGCTGGGCTTGGTCATCTCTTACTCCTCCTCCCCAAGCTCCTGTCTCCTTCCTTGAGTCTGCTCCTATGTTCTGCCTTGACCCTAGTGCTGAGGCCCTGCCTTGGTGCCTCGCCTCCCTGGTTGCCTCCGGGGCAGGAGCTGTGCACACTTGAGGGACATGGTGCCTCTGGGTCTGTGTGAGCACACAGTCTTGTCACCTCCTAAGGTCTGAAGAGAAGTGCCTGTCAGATGGTAGGAGGCCAGTGGGCATATGGCACAAATAACACCTTTCAGAGAGGTGAGGCTATTTTTTGTCACTTGCTATAAATAGCATAGGATGGGCCATGGCTTGTGGTCAGTTACCTGGCATTTCAAGGCAGGATTCTGGCAGGAAGTCCATCCCCACACTCCCTGAAACTAAGAATAAGCACAAGCTGGGCAGCGTGACCCCATGACTGTGCCGAGACCTGAGGGAGCGTCACATGAGCTGCTGAAGAGAGACTCGGGCCAAGGGACTCTGCACAGAGAGGCCCCAGCTTGGGTGGTGTCAGGAGGTTATGTGGTTACAAGGAGAAACACATATTTAGAAATATAGACCTGGGGAAAAAATACCTTAAATGTGAACATGTATAGAGCTAAAAGATTAAGATGATGAAGCTCACATTTAGGAATATACTCTGAATGTCTTTATATAAATAACTTATCTTTGGATAAATTTGGATATCCAAAGCCTCTTTGGATATTGCCTTTACAGAATGATTTTGGTCTACAGGGGCTAATTGAAATTAATTGTATGCAAGTCCCTATGTCATCCATTTCTATTGACCTTGGCCTGCAGTGTAAAATACTGGTTAAGAGCTCAAGTCATTAAACCTGAGTTTGAATTACAGCTCCGCTGCTGTGTGACTTCAAAGAGTCATTCAACATCCCAGAGGCTCAATTTTTCTCATTTCTAAAATGAAGACAGTAACACAGACATGACAGGACTTTTTGTGACAATTATATAAGGCAATACATATATGTCTTGGCCGATTACTGCAACTTAAAGATTTTTGTCGTTATTTTTGTTTGTTTTTTAAACTTTTTAAACAATTTTGGCCTCTAGGGGTGGAAATTTACATCTGTCTGGGTCAAATGTTTCCTTTATTTAGGGAAGACCCCTTGTATCAAAACCCTGGCAGCCAACCTGGGTTTGGACATGGTGTTCTCACAGGAGAACTATCAAAAGGGCCAGTGTATTATTTCTTCAAGTGGTTTTAAGAGCAGTGCATGGGAGAATCAGGCGAGCAGAGCAAGAGGGCAAGGACAGGGTGGATGAGACATTGCAACTATTGCACTTTAGGAACTTTCAGAAAAGGCTGAGAAATGCTTTGAAGGGGAGGTAGGACGGGTTCAGCAACTGAACCAAGTAAGTTTGAGCCAGTGTACTTTGCATAGAAAACTTACAGAATTTAATGATTGCTGCAATGTCGTAACAGACAAGAATTTACTCAAGAGGTAAATGGAAGCTGTTTAGTCCCTCTGTAGCAATGATGCAATCATACCAATTTGTGGAGCTAATCTTTCTCACGCTAGTAAAGTAATGCTTAAAATTCTCCAAGCCAGGCTTCAGCAATACGTGAACCATGAACTTTCAGATGTTCAAGTTGGTTTTAGAAAAGGCAGAAGAACCAGAGATCAAATTGCCATCATCTGCTGGATCATCGAAAAAGCAAGAGAGTTCCAGAAAAACATCTATTTCTGCTTTATTGACTATGCCAAAGCCTTTGACTGTGTGGATCACAATAAACTGTGGAAAATTATGAAAGAGATGGGAATACCTGACCATTTGACCTGCCTCTTGAGAAACCTGTATGCAGGCCAAGAAGCAACAGTTAGAACTAGACATGGAACAACAGACTGGTTCCAAATAGGAAAAGGAGTATGTCAAGGCTGTATATTGTTACCCCGCTTATTTAACTTATATCCAGAGTACATTATGAGACAATGCTGGGCTGGAGAAAGCACAAGCTGGAATCAAGATTGCCGGGAGAAATATCAATAACCTCAGATATGCAGATGACACCACCCTTATGGCAGAAAGTGAAGAAGAACTAAAGAGCCTCTTGATGAAAGTGAAAGAGGAGAGTGAAAAAGTTGGCTTAAAGATCAACATTCAAAAAACGAAGATCATGGCATCCGGTCCCATCACTTCATGGGAAATAGATGGGGAAACAGTGGCTGACCTTATTTTTCTGGGCTCCAAAATCACTGCAGATGGTGACTGCAGCCATGAAATTAAAAGGCGCTTACTCCTTGGAAGGAAAGTTATGACCAACCTAGACAACATATTAAAAAGCAGAGACATTACTTTGCCAACAAAGTTCTGTCTAGTCAAGGCTATGGTTTTTCCAGTGGTCATGTATGGATGTGAGAGCTGGACTATAAACACAGCTGAGCACCGAAGAATGGATGCTTTTGAACTGTGGTGTTGGAGAAGACTCTTGAGAGTCCCTTGGACTGCAAGGAGATACAACCAGTCCGTCCTAAAGGAGAGCAGTCCTGGGTGTTATTGGAAGGACTGATGTTGAAGCTGAAACTTCAATACTTTGGCCACCTGATGTGAAGAGCTGACTCATTTGAAAAGACCCTGATGCTGGGAAAGATTGAGGGCAGGAGGAGAAGGGGATGACTGAAGATGAGATGGTTGGATGGCATCACCAACTCAATGGACATGGGTTTGGGTGGACTCCAGGAGTTGGTGACGGACAGGGAGACCTGGCGTGCTGCAGTTCATGGGGTCACAAAGAGTCGGACACGACTGAGCGACTGAACTGAAATGAACTGAATCCTTCTCAGCAGAAAATGGTAAACCAACCTTGACTTCATCTTAAGTCCTACTGACCTAACCACATCACTGGGTTTGGTGCTGGTGATACGGCAGCATTGGGTCCTCTTCCCTGACAGAGCTTACAGTTAAAGAAAGGCCATAAAAAATATAAGCTGAGGGGAAGTGCTCTGCAGGAGATAGACATGGCTGTATGAGATGCTGTAACAAGGGAACTTGAACCAGCTGGAGGCAGATGGGAGTGCAGAGCTCCTGAGGAACTAAAGGAAGGCCAATGAGGCCCTGTGGCTGGACCACAGGACAGGAGGGGAGAATGGAAGTGGGTGAGGTATGAGAGAAAGACTGGGCCTGATCCTGTACCAATCGGATTTTAGCCTAACAGAATGGGAAGCCACTGTTGAGGTTTAAAGAGGAGGGAGAGTCATGATCATGTTAGCATTTCAAGATTAACCCTTTAGGGAATGGATGGGGAAGGCAAGAGTGGAGGTAGAGGTACAGGAGACAACTGAAAGCTGGGATTGGGGACAGTACTGGGCTTGTGGCTCCAAAGATATTCAAGATATATTCAAGATGGGGCTCAAAGGACCCACAGCTGGGCCTCCCTGGCTGTCTGGCTTCCACCTCTCACAAAGGTTACTGCTCACACTAAGAGCACTGACAGCAGAAACAGGGGTCTCCACCATTCCGATAACTTTGAAACTATGATGAGACCTCAGGTTCCTCACTATAACACCACCACCCTCCCCAGGTTGATTTCTGCCTCGGTTAACTGTCGCTTGGCATGGCGGTACTGTGGTCTTGTCTCACTCTCTGAGTATAGTTTTAGGTCTAGATTTTTTAGGTTTTTCAAGTCGTTGAGGAATATTATTCCAGACCCAAGGGGAAATGACTACATAGACAAATGAATGTATTTGCAAACTTTTCAGCTATTTTGCTCCTGAAAGGGAGAGGGAGGCAGTTAAGATAAAAATAGGAATAAATATTTTCTGACACCCTCACAGTTTGAATAACCATGACCTGAAGAATACTGAGTTTTCCTTTGGTTAGTTTCATGTTGCTTTTAAGCACATTTTGGCTTTAAAGGACAAATGATTTTTAAAAAGGACAAATGATATAATAAGTAACAAGAAGGATTTCTTAGACTTTTAAAGTCAAGTAAGATGTGAGATTGAATAAATAAACAAGCCTTTACCATTTGGCAATATTTTTAAAAAAAAATGAAATATATATAAATAAACTGGGTTGCCTTCTCTGAATATAAAAGGCTGATATAATGAGTTGGCAATAGCTCACATTAGGAAAATGCCCAGACCCAGCTGCCTGCAGATCATTGCAGTTTTCAAAGTGCATGCACTGGGTCCTCAAAGTCAGCAAAACTAATGAAAATCATCTGCTGTTAGAGCAGAACAATTTCTTCGCAACCGTGTTCTCCCAACAAGTTCATTCTGGTAAATCAGTGTCAAGATGACAAGAAAGTCCAACATATCTCAAGAGGCACAATCTGTAACAAGCAAAAGTCCTCAAAGCCATGCTCAGAAACAACATTAAAGGATCCGATGAAGAATTCAAGACTCAGAAATGAAGGATGTGAAACAAATTCATTAAAACATTTTGAACAAAAAGTAGAAGACTGTGACATGATGCTCAATTCACAGGAAAACACAGTCTCAAAGGGTAAACGTGATAGATGATGATCAGATAATTTGGTTAGAGGTCCAGAAGCAGAGTCAACCATGAGCGAAGGCCGAGAGAAAGTAGATTAGGGTCAACTTTGACTCCACACACTAATGATACCACTACTGCTGTGCTTTTTGTCTTTGTTAGAGTTGCCCTCTGAGTGAGAGAGTTCAAAGACAGCATCTTTGAAAAGTGACTATTAGATCTTCCAGGTCCTCAGAATTAAGCAGACCAGGGATATGGTGATAGTTCCTGGGCCCACTGGGAAAAAAGGAGAACAGAAGTTAAGAAAGGTGTTTATGCATTCCATGAGGTCCCTAAAATCCAACTTCTTCCAATCAGTTATGGCACCCAAGTTCATGGACTGATTGGGAATCCTCCGAGTTGGGTACATGCATTCTTCAGTAATCTCTTTCTGTAGCCAAAGCTCAAAGTTCTTTCAACTTCCTACATCACACTCCGGAATTAAGAAAAGAAAAATTCCTTATCTTCCATTTTAAGTCTTCTCCAACTTTTGTTTTCTCTAGATGGCAAGCCCTCAGAGAGTTATTGCTGAGTTATTCCATAACTCAGAGATCCCCAGAACTAACATTTTGGTACACATCTTTTCAGACTCTTTTTCAGAAAAGGAGATTTTTGTTTTGTTCTGAATAAAACAGATCATACTGCACTTTGCCTGCCTCAGTCAATTATATATTATGAACTTGTTTCTATGCCAATAAATGTATTTTTAATGACTGCTAAGTATGCCCTTATATGGCTGTAACATTTAGTAAATCAACCCCAAAGCAATTAAAAACTTGTTTTGAAGTGCTTTTTAACTTACAGAAAAGTTTGCAAAAACAGTACAAGACTCCTGCATAACTGTTGTACAGAGTCGTCCATTCTTAACATTTTGTCACATGTGCTTCAGCATTAACATTTATTACTTCTAAATTACCTGAGAGTAGGTTGTATACGTCATTCCACTTCCCTAAATATTTCAATGTGTGTTTCCTAAAAACAAGGATAGTCTCTTCTATAACTACAGAACAATTATCAAATTCAGGAAATTTAACAATGGTCTAATCCTTCTAGTAATCTACAGTTTATATTCCAAGTTTACCAATTGTTTCAATAGGTGTTTTACTTTTTTTTAAAAAAGAAGAGGAACTTCTATGGTGGTCCAGTGATCAAGAATCTGCCTCGCAATGCAGAACAAACACAGGTTTGATCCCCAGTGGGGAAACTGAGATCCCACCTGCTATAGAGCAACTGAGCCCTTGTGCCACACCTAGGAAGTTCATGCACCACAAAGATCCCACCTAAGGCAGAAAAGACCCCACATGTAGCGAATAAGACCCAATGCAGCCAAATAAATAAATAATGTTTTTAAAAGAAGAAACTTCTTTTTCCTGGTGCAAGATCTAATCCCAGATCATGTGCTACATTTAGTTATCATAGCTTTTCAGTCATCTTTTAATCTGGAACAGTCCTTCGGTCTGTCTTTACCTTTTATGACATTGATATTTTTCTGACGAATACAAGCTAGTTATTGTATAGTGTGACCCATTATGTGGGTCTGTATGATGACCCCTCGTGGTCGGATTGAGGTTGGAACACTGTACAATTGTCAGTGGGCCCCTTTCAGGCTTCATATCCAGAGCCACAAGATGTCCATTTGTCCTTATTGGTGATGTAAATTTGATCACTTCATTAAAATATGTATTGCTTACTTTTTCTATTGTATAGTTTCCCTTTTGTCTATTTTTTAAATTGTGGTAAACACAAAATTTATCATTTTAGACATTTTTAAAGTGTACAGTTCCGTGGCAGTAAGTATTGATACATTTATATTTTTATGCATCTGCTCTACAGTATTTATTTTTTCTTTTAACAAGTAATCTGTGGAAAGACATGAAGATGATCTTAGTCTCATGCTCAGATACTGTCCTTAATAACCTTTCCTCCTACCTCCTACTTCTCGATCTAGGGCTTACTGATGATTCCTGCTGAGACTAAAGACCGAGTCCTGACATTACGCCAGCCCTTTCCCCCTTGCCTCCCCCTCATTCCACAGACAAGGACGCAAAGCTTTTCTAGTTGCTGGCTCTGGATCTGGAGAGGGAAATGCTGACCTGGCTGATTTCCAACAGCCATTTCTGCACTACTGCTATAATTCTTTACAAAACAGTCATGCCTTGCCGGGAGCAGGAGCTCCGCCCGTGGCAAAGGTCATGAGGAAGGAGGCTCGGCATACGAAAGGCGGGATCGAGCCTCAGGAGTCCCCCTGGAAATTCTCGAGCATCTACCCCCAAAACCAGAGTCTGCCTACTTTCTGCTTTGTGCTCTCACCTACACCTCTGACTTTACAGGGGGCTGTCCTCCACTACCTCTCTTTGAAAAAAGAGTTAACTTACAGCTCCAGTTAATAATTCCTGGGTGTGACAGTGTTTCAACCTACAAACTCCTTTGGAGTCCTCTAGCCTGCCTGAATAGGTTTTTCCGGCCACATGTGATTGCTCAGAGCCTCCCAACTGTGAGAGGTATGAGATGTTCTAAACTGAATAAATACAGATTCCTTCGAGCAGTTAAAAGATTGATTAGAAATTGTATTGGTGAAGCGTTTTTCACTTGTTGGGCCAATGTTCGCTGCTAAGTTTCCATATCCTTTATCTGCTGTGTCCCTGGCAGTGTATTGATTAATATAATTGGTGTAAGTAGTAGCTTTAATGTTTGTAACCTGGGACCCTTGAGTTAATTCTTTTTCTTGTTATAGCCCACCACACCTTTGCCCTATAGGAATGCAACTTTAATGCTTTTGGAGGGTGGCGCCTGACTAAATAACCTTTAGAGAAAAATAAGTTTTCTGAAGAAAGGGTCTTAAAATGTTAACAGGCCTCCAGGCCAGAAGATGATGCAAATCACCTAAACTTTTGCATATGATAAGTTTGCAGGAAGAAAGCCTGGCTTACTGTATGACTCTACCCCTTCCCCCATTATCCTCTATGCATAACTTAAGGTATAAAAACTACTTTGGAAAATAAAGTGCGGGCCTTGTTCACCGAAACTTGGTCTCCCCATGTTGTTCTTTCTCTCACCTTCTGGCTGAATTATTCAGCCTCTTTTCTCCACTAAATTTTCTCACTGAGCTATCCTTATTTAACCACTCTTTATATCTTTAATTAACATTTAAATAAGCTGTCGTTTCCTGATCGTGGATGCCATCTCCCCTTCGAATTCCCTGGATCCACTGGGGCTGGACCCCGGCAATGCCTTTCCTGGTATCATGTTCAGTTCTTCAAACAACTCTTGGTTCTACTCTGGGCCAGGCTCTATGCTGGATGTCAAGAAATCAAAATGGATAAAGCAACAGTGCCTTCTCTTGGGCTGCTTGCATTTTGATGGGAGACACCAAATGGTACCTACAATGCAATGTGAGCACTCTGGCACGGAGGTGGCCCAGAGCACAACAGAAACACACTGTTACAAAAATGAAAAGGCAAGCCACAGACTGGGAGAAAATACTGGACAAACCTATCCAACAAAGGACTTGGATCTAGAATATATAAAATACACTTACAAGTTAATAATAAGACACACAAGACAATTTTAAAAAGTGCAAGATTTGAACAGATATTTCACCAAAGAAGATACATGAGTGGCAATAAGAATAAGAAAAGATGTCCAATACCATTAGTCATTAGGGAACAGATAATTAAAACCACAATGAGCTATCCATTGAACACCCACTAGAATGGCTAAAAACACTATATTAGGTGTTGACAATGATGTGGAGGATGGTTTGGAGTTCTCATATACTGATGATGGGAATGGAAAAAGGTTCAGCTGCTTGGGAAAATACTTTGCCAGTTTCCTGAAGAAAAGGCAAAAATACACCTACCACATGACACAGCTGCTCAGTTCTTAGGTAATTATCCAAGAGAAATGAAAGCATTTCTACACAAAGGCTCATACATGAATATTCACAGCAGCTTTATTTGTAATAGCTGGAAAGCCCAAATGTTGGACCACAAGTGTGGTACATTCATACTATAGAATACTATTCATCAACAAAAAGAACATACAACAAGGACTAAACTCAGAGTAATTATGCTGAGTGAAAGAAGTCAGACCAAAACAAAAGTACATACTGTATGATTCCACTTACATAAATTTCTAGAAAATGCAAACTAATGTCTAGTGAAAGAAAGCAAATAAATGGTTACCTGGGGATGGGGGTGGGGAGGACTGGGAAGAGGGATTACCAAGAGAGCACCAGGGAACTTTGGGTGGTGTTCCTTTTCTTAACTGAAGTGAGGATTTCATGAGTGTACAAATATGCCAAACCCCTCAAATTGTGCACTTTAAATATGAGCAGCTTATTTTGTCAAAGCTGTTTGAAAAAATACAATGAAAAGAAATATGCCAATATCTTAGCAATAGCAAATATGCTAATATCGAAACAAAATCAGTCTCTGAGTATAGGATGGTGGAATTATTAACAAGGACTCTTTTCTTCTCATCCTTTTCTGAATTTTCCAAATTGTCCAAAATGACAGGCTATACTATCTAAAACAAAAAAAAAGCTACTTTTGCAGAAAAAGAGTTAGATACACAAAGAAATCTTGAGAAAAAAGTCTGTACTTATGAACTTTAAGACTGCTGGGTGAAAAAAATCAAAGACATGGCAGTTTTCAAATGACAAAAGAGCCTCTATTCTTTCAGAAGTCATGGTAGACCACAGGGGACTGTGAGAAGGTTTTATATGTTTCACAATAATAAAAATATCCAAGTTTAAAGCCATCTATGGAAAAGGTACCATATTAACAAAATGCATCATTTAGCTGGACTGTTCAGCTCAAACGTTTTTCAAATACATCAGTGGGAGGTTGATGCAGGGAACTGGGAAAACGAAGAGACAATGCCCGACAGCAAAAAAGGTGAATTTTTACATGATGTCATGACCCTTTATTTCTTGAGTTCACCCAGAAGCATAAAAATTAAAGAAAAATCCAACATAATTAGCAAGTAACCTGCACTGCATATCCTTAAAAAGAGTACACACTGCAAAAGGACAAGTTAAGCCATGGAAAATGCAATTCCACATCTGACCAAATATGGTTGAGAATCATTACTCTGGGTTTCCACTCTTGGAAATGTTTGCTACATTTGTCTGTACTGGGTTGAGGATTCACTCTGAATTTTTACTAATAGTGAAAATAATAATTTTAAAAAGCTTTCAGGGAACATATTTAACCTAATTAGATGGTAAATAATTTTTAAAGCCTGCAGTGCATTAATTATTTGGATATCAAGAACTGAGGCTTATGAAGCAATTATGTATATTTATTCAACAAAAGTCACCTTCAGCAACTGTTCTAGACCCTAGATTATAAAGAAACAAAGACAACCCATGCACTCTTAGAGCTCTTAGCCTTAGGAATAAGAAATCTGTAAACAGTTGCAATACAGTGTCCACGGCTTGGGAGAATGGCAAAAAAGAGAAGCCTACAGGAAGGAGGTAATACTTGAGGAGGGCTTTGAAGGCTATGTAGGAGTTCTCTGCTTAGGAAAAGAGGGACTTTCTAGGCAGAGGATGGCATGAAACAGAGGCAGAAGAAAGCTGGATTGTTCGGTAAATGGCCAGAGTTCAGTGAGGATGAAGAATAGGATTCATCTGGAGGGGAGAGGACCTGAAGATGGAAGTCCTTTACTCCATGTTAGAGGGAATGAGGAACTGTGCTGGTCACAACTCTTTCATTTTAGAAGAAATGAATTTGTTCAAGAAGTGAGAGAGAGATTGAGAAAGAGCGAGAGGGAGAGTGCAAGCACTGTTTCTCTGTCTGTAGAGATTCATGCAGCCTCAAAGACTTCATGCAGTCAGGCCCAGGAAAGGGCTGGAACTGAGAACAGGAAAGCTGGAGGAACTCTCTTCTACCTTTTGGCTTTCTTTTTTTTCTCTCTAAATATATATTAGCCAGGATTCTTTTGGTCACAAGTGACAAAAATAAAGTAGCTCAAGCCAAAAAGGGAATTTTTTTACTCTTTAAAATGAGAAGTCTAGGCACATTACAACATATATGAAACTTTTTTTTTAACCTTTTATCCCTTTCATGCACTTCTCGCACACCCGTGCCCCCACCACACCCCTACCTCCTGCCTCTGGCAACCACCAGTCTCTTAACTGTATCTAAGAGAGCTTGGGCTTTTTGTTGCTGTTCGTTTGGATTCACATATAGGAGAAATCATGTAGGACTTGCATTTCTCTGTTCGATTCATTTATCTTAGCAAAATGCCCTCGAGGTTCATCCATGTTGTCACAAATGGCAAGATTTCCCTCTTTTTTTTATGGCTGAATGTATAGAATATATAGAATATATATCTCACAACCTCTTTATTCATCCATTGACAGACACTTCGTTTGTTTCCATATCTTGGCTATTGTAAATACTGCTGCAATGAACATGGGGTGCACATATTATACTTTTTCAAACTAGTGTTTTTGTTTTCAGATAGATACCTGGAAGTGGAATTGCTGGGTCATATGGTAGTTATATTTTTAATTTTTTGAGGGGTCTCTGTACTATTTTCCAAAGTGGCTACACCAATTTACATTTCCACCAAGGCACAAGGGTTCCTTTTCCTCCACATCCTAACCAACACTTGTTATTTCTTACCTTTTTGATAATGGCTGTTCTAACAGGTCGAGGTGATATCACGTTGTGGTTTTGATTTGCTTCCCCTGATGATTAATGATGTTGAGCACTTTTTCATGTACCTGTTGGTCATACGCATATCCTCTTTGGAAAAATGTCTATTCAGATCCTATGTCCATTTTATAATCAGATTTTCTTTCTACTGAGTTATATGAGTTCTTTATATATCTTGGATATTATATAACTCCTTACCAGATACATGATTTGCAAATATTTTCTCCCATTCGGTCAGCTGATTTTTCATTTTGTTGATGGTTTCCTTGCTGTGCAGAAGCTTTTTAGTTTGATGTCATCTCATTTATTTATTTTTGCTTTTGTTGATTTTACTTTTGGTGTCATATTTTAAAAATCATCGCAAAGACCTATTTCAAGGAACTTACCACTTAAGTTTTCTTTAAGGAGTTTTATGGTTTCAGGTCTTATGTTCAAGCCCTTAATCTCTTTTGAGTTGATTTTTTTTGTTTGTTTAGTATAAGATTGTGATCCTGTTTCATCCTTTCAAATGTGGCTGTCCAATTTTCCTTACACTATTTACTGAAGAAACTGTCCTTTCCCCATTGTATATTCTTGACTCTTTTGTCACAAACGAATTGATCATATATGCATGGCTTTATTTCTGGGCTCTATTCTGTTTCACTGCCAGAATCATACTATTTTAAAGATCACTATAGCTTTGTAATAGAGTTTGAAATAAAAATGCTTGATGTCTCCAGCTTTGTTGCTCTTTCTCAAGGTTTCTTTGGCTATTTGGAGTCTTCTGCAGTTCATACAAATTTTAGAGTTGTTTGTAATATTTCTAGGAAAATGTCACTGGAAATTTTGATAAGGATTGCACTGAATCTATAGATTACTTTTCTATTTTTTTCCTGATTCAGTCTTGGTAAGTTGTATGTTTCTTGAAATTTATCCATATCTTCTAGGCTGTCTAATTTGTTGGGAATATAACTGTTCATACAGTATTTCTGTAACATCAATTGTAATAGCTTCTCTTTCATTTCTGGCTTTGAGTCCTCTTTTTTATTGATAAGTCTAGCTAAAAGGTTTATTGATTTTATCTATTCAATGGACCAGCTCTTACCAGCTTAAAGACATTTTGCTATGTCAAATAAGCTACTCACAAATGAAAAATATTACACAAGGTGCCTAGAGTTGTCAATTGTAGAGACAGAAAATAGAATGGCGATAATCAGGGGCTGGAAAGAGAAATAAGGAGTAACTGTTCGAATAGTTTCAGTTTGGGAAGATAAAAAGTTCTGGAGATGGATGGTGATGACAGTTGTGCAAGTGTAGAGACACTTAATGCCACTGGACCACACACTTAAAAGTGCTTACATTTTTTTCAATTTTTTAACAATTTTTTTTTTAAGTGGAAAACCTAGGAGTAAATACAACTTGAGGCACTGTGAGATTCAGGAGTCAAGGGACACCACTGAAATTCTGCCATTCTCTTTTGCTCCACTTTTTTCTGTGTCAGCTTCATTTTTAAGAAAGTTTGCCATTGCCTTCTCCATTAAGAAAGTTTAGTGGAGGTGAAAAAGGCCATTCTCATCTTAAATCATCTATAGAACTAAGCATGTGCTCATGTTGTGTCCAACTCTTTGCAATCTCAGGGACTATGGCTCGCTAGACTTCTCCATCCATGTGATTTTTCCAGGGGAGAATACCATGGGTTACCATGGTTACCATTGGGTTACCATGCCCTTCTCCAGGGGATCTTCCTGACTCAGGGATCCAACCTGTGTTTCCTGCATCTCCTGCATTGCAAATGGGTTCTTCACAACTGAACCACCAGGAAAGCCCATTGAACTAAGGACCATAGTCAAAAAAGAGCTTCTTCCCTGAAAGTTCCAGCTGGACTTCAGGGGATGACTGACTGGCCTGGTGTTGCATCACAGAACCATTCCTGAATCAATCATTGTAGCCAGGGAGTAGAGTACTCTGATTGACTAAGCCAGGGTCATGTGTCCAACCTTGAACCAATCACTGTAGTGAGGGGAGCAGAGTCTTTTGGCAAAAGTTCCACTTGAATATGTAGAATGAAAGAAGGACGATTTCCCAAGCAGATACTGGGCAGTCAAAACATGTCCATCACATGTTCCTTCTTTCTCTGCAGAGCAGTTTTCTGTCTTTTCAATCAGTATGGGAAGAGAAATATTGCCACCCTCAGCTTAGGTTATACTTTTTCTATTCAAGAACTTTTTGGTGCCAATTCAAAATCCCTAAGAGCATCTGATTAATGCAATTTGTCTAACTTATGGTGGGGGTGGGAATAGTCTTAGGGATAATATGGCTGCTACAGGGCCACTTTTGTGAGCATCAGGGTAAATTACAAGGATCAATAGAAGCAAGACTGATACTTCAAAATACATCTTTTACAACAAATAATAGACTTTTTTTTTTTTTTTTACAGGAAACTGATGTAAACAGATTGTATGAAAATAGTACTGGCAGCTAAACATAGGATATGTTGGAGCAGGAAAATTTGATGGCAGGAAGACTAATCATAGGGCTACTGCAGAAAGATGATGCTGAAATTTCTAGCTTCGGAGAATGAAAATATGGCGATGTTATCCACCATGAATGAGACTATAAAAGCAATGTCTGGTTTGGGGTGGAGTGGTATCAATAGGGTGATGAGTTTAGCTTCCGAAGGGTTTCCTTCAAGATGCCTATGGAACCTGGAGGTGGAGAAGCTCAGTGGACAGTGGGAGATAGAGTTCTGAAGGGGAGTGCAGTTGGGGATAGGAATTTGGGAATTCCTGGTGCCGAAGTCACAAAGCATATGAGATGGCACATGGAGCACGGTGAGTGTAAGCAGAGAAGTCAGCAGAGGGCAAAGCCTGCATGTAAGGGGCCGTGGCAGATACCCTCAGTGGGCTGCCCATATCTGCTCAGCACTCGCTGTTTCCAGATATGTCAGGGTCATCCCACTGAAACTCCTTCTGGGGCCTTTCTCTCAGGTTGAAGTTGGCACCAGCTAGAAATGCACCTTCTGCCAGAGCAGTTGGATTGGACTGGAATGGACTAAAGTAACACTGCCTGAAGACCACTCCCACTTCTCTCCTTTGCTTCTCAGGCTCTGGGACTGAGTCTGACACTTGCTTCTCAGGGAGAATTCTCTTTCAAGGGCCTGTTCTCTTCCTCTCCTATTAAAGTAATAAATACTCAGAACTCAATTACTCAATTACTATCATCTATGCCCTTGAGACTACTTAAAACTATGGTCACTGTACGGTGAGGATGCTATATAATGGGATGCTTCACATCTCTTCCTAGCTCTGTCTTTAGTAACACCAAGCTATATTGACCACAGGGGGAGTACCTACACCATGGAAATCAGCAAAAAACTTTATTGTTTTGATTTACTCATTGACCTATTGTTTTATTGATTGTCATGACAGGGAAGGTAGTCAGCTGGGTGGACCTTTTAGGCTTTGTGGGCCTTCTGGTCCCTGTCACAACCACTCAACTCCACTCTTGCATCCTGAAAGTAGCCATCAGTCCAGTTCAATCACTCAGTCATGTCCGACTCTTTGCGACCCCATGGACTGCAGCACACCAGGCCTTCCTGTCCATTACCAACTCCTGGAGCCTACTCAAACTCATGTCCATCATGTCAGTGATGTCATCCAACCATCTCATCTTCTGTCATCCCCTTCTCCTCCCCCCTTCAATCTTCCCCAGCATCAGGGTCTTTTCCAATGAATCAGTTCTTGGCATCATGGATAATACCTAAATGAAAGGGCATGGCAGTGCTGCTATAAACTATATTTGCAAACATAGGCAGCAAGCCAGATTTAGCCCAAGGGGTGTGGTTTGTTGATCCCTGGGCTAGACTAAAGACTTAAGACCATGTTAATAATACAGATAAAATTTTTAAGTGCATAATGTCTGTAGTGTGAATCGTGCAAAAACTGAAGAAATATTCTTGCAGTATTCAAAAACTATTTTCTCTCTCAGCTCACAACATACTTCTTACTCGTTAACATGAACAAAAATATCAACCAACATTCATGCCAGAAACTATACTTATCAATGCAACTAAAGGTTAGCTAAGGATAGAAGAATCCAGCTAAAGAACCATGAAAACATTCTGTGAGAACCAACTGACTCTATGGAATTTACCATAAAGAGGACTGTATATTTTATTGCAATTTGTAAATTGTGTGGCTAGCATCTTTTTTTATCAGTACAGTTTATAATGAACTTAAAACATTTACCAGCACACTGTTCACAAGGCTCCCAGTCCTGATGAGAAACAGTAGATGTAACCAGATCCAGGAGGAGGGAACTGTTGCCATGTATCACAAAGCAGCCACACCTGCACCTTCTCTCAGGTCTGTCTGGGGACCCAAGCACATCTCCATTTCACAGACAAGAAAACCCAGGTTTGTCCAGAGTCACATAACTAGTGATTGACAGCACTGAAATCCAGACATAAGTCCATTTGACTCCACAGCCTACCCCTGGAGACTGCTTCATTAAAAGCCACGTATTTGGTTCAGAGGGCTTCCCTGGTGGCTCAGATGGTAAAGCATCTGCCTGCAACTCGGGAGACCTAGGTTCGATCCCTGGGTTGGGAAGATCTCCTGGAGAAGGAAATGGCAACCCACTCTAGTACTCTTGCCTGGAAAATTCCATGGATGGAGGAGCCTGGTAGGTTACAGTCCATGGGGTAGCAAAGAGTCAGACATGACTGAGTGACTTCACTTCACTTCATTTGGTTCAGAAGAACATATGCACACGTGCTAAGTCACTTCAGTCATGTCCAACACTTTGAGACCCTCTGGACTGTAGTCTGCCAGGCTTCTCTGTCCATGGGATTCTCCAGGCAAGAGTACTGGAGTGGATCGCCATTCCCTCTTCCAGGGGATCTTCCCGACCCAGGAATCAAACCTGCATCTCTTATATCTCCTGCACTGGCAGGCAGGTTCTTTACCACGAGAGCCACATGGGAAGCCCTCAGAAGAACACAGGGATGTTGTGAGGATCAGTTTGGAAATGACCTAGAGGAGGCATGGAGAAATTCCAGATGAGTCGATACCCAGGTGAAGGCCAGGCAGGCCTACGGGAAAGGAAGAGTGGCTATGATGGGGCCACATGCATGGGTACAGATTTTAAATGTGATGAGAGCAAATATTTGGACACAAAGATGAGGAAGAAGGCTCTCCAGTGTCAGGCTGCAACAGTAAGCACATTTCCCCTCATCAACAGTGGTTTGTACTGATGAAGAAATTGTGAGTGCAAGCATCTATAATCCAATTAAATAGTTTTGTGATAGGAAATGGAGCGTGCTTTTTAAGTGGTATGCAGTCAGAGATTAATAGGAGGTGCCAGGCCATGGCTGGG
The DNA here is from genome assembly GCF_003369695.1 of Bos indicus x Bos taurus. Taxonomy (NCBI): domain Eukaryota; kingdom Metazoa; phylum Chordata; class Mammalia; order Artiodactyla; family Bovidae; genus Bos; species Bos indicus x Bos taurus. Next base: position 21,104,754 of record NC_040090.1, on the reverse strand, counting down.
AGTAGTGCTAAGGGGTTGTAAGGTACAGCATATTTGTGCTGACATTGCAGCTTGGGAGGTAAGGAAGTAAGAGCGTGTGAGAGGGCCTTAGAACTCATGTCTACTTTCTGGCAGAACGTGAGCAAGAGAAAACAGCATCTTTTGTGGCAGCACCTCCAACGGTCTAATGACCCTGGCTGGGAGAGGTCATTGCTAGGACCTAAATCATGCCTCACCCAAGCCCTTGACAAGGGGACACTGAGTCCCTGTTTCCTCAAGGTTCTTCCAGCAACAAGAGATGAAAAGTCAGCCCAATGGCTTAAGTAGAAAAGGGGAACTTATTGGCTTGTGTCACTGGGAAGTTTAACTGTGGCCTCAGGACAATAAGTGTTAGTCTCTCAGTCATGTCCGACTCTCTGTGACCCCATGGACTACAGCCCGCCAGGCTCTTCTGTCCATGGAATTCTCCAAGCAAGAATACCAGAGTGGGTTGCCATTCTCTTCTCCAGGGGATCTTCCCAACCCAGGGATCGAACCAGGGTCTCCCCGTTGCAGGCAGATGCTTTACCATCTGAGCCACAAGGGAAGCCCCCAGGGCACTAAGGACTGAACCAATTATAAATTAGCTCTGTCACACTTCCACTCTGACTCTGCTTCTCTTTGCTCCTGCAGACACTTTCTCCTGCAGCAGGTAGGAGGCATGATTGAAACAACTCAAGGCCACATCACCTCAGCTTAACACTCACCCCAAAGGGAAAGAGCTCCAGCCTGCCAACGCCTGAATGTAAATTCTCACTGGTCCACCTTCAGCCATTTGTGCTTCTCTGGTTCATCAGTGAGGCCAGGTAAAGGGATATGATTACTGCCCAGACTGGTGTGATGCTGAATTGGTGGCCTCATCAGAACAACATGGAAGGAAGGGGCCTGCCCACCAAGTGGGTAGCCATTCCCTTCTCCTGGGGATCTTCCTGACCCAGGGATCAAACCCAGGTCTTCTACATTACAGGCAGATTCTTTCAGCTCAGATTCTCATCTGAGCCATCAGGGAAGCCCAAAATGATGTTTTAAAAAAGGAATCAAATCACTTTACTCCCTTGTTTAAAAGCCCCCAAATGATAATGTCAAGAACAAATTTCCATGAATGGACTATACAGCCCTTTATAGTCTGTCTTATGACTGTCTTTTCAATCTCTTCTGATACTGCACTGCTGCTGCCGCTGCTGCTGCTAAGTCGCTTCAGTCATGTCCGACTCTGTGCGACCCCATAGACGGCAGCCCACCAGGCTCCCCCATCCCTGGGATTCTCCAGGTAAGAACACTGGAGTGGGTTGCCATTTCCTTCTCCAATGCATGAAAGTGAAAAGTGAAAGTGAAGTCTCTCAGTTGTGTCCAACTCTTAGCGACCCCATGGACTGCAGCCTACCAGGCTCCTCCGTCCATGGCAGTTTCCAGGCAAGAGTACTGGAGTAGGGTGCCATTGCCTTCTCCATCTATTTCCCTGACCAGGGATCAAACCCAGGCCCCCTGCATTGGGAACACAGTCTTAACCTCTGCACCACCTGCGAAGTCCCACACCGGTTTTCAAGATGCACCAAAAGGTTATTATTATCCCCATTCTTCTTATTGTGCCCATTAAGTCTGTCCCTTTTCCAGTGGTGGGTGCTTGAGATGAAAGGCTCTGGTGATTGGAACTGGAACAGCTGTTTGGGCCCAGGCATAAAATAGATGAGCAGAGGATGCTATTTGAGGAGAGAGAGAGAGCTTTGGGAGTTAAACAGATACTACAAGAAAGAGAGAAGTGGGATGGGAATAGTAACATGGCTCCTGGACGTTCTATGTTATCTGAGCCAGCTTGAGGAACTGTCCACTCCTTGCATCAAAACAATACAAAACAGTACCTCAAGAGGAACAAAAGGACCGCTGTGAGCATTCCTGTTCCTGACACATAGTAGGCACTCAATAAGCACTAGAACAGTTCTTTCCCTGGACTTGATTGAGGGAAACTAAACTCTTTCAAATTAGCCCCATGTGCCTATAGCCAGATCTATATTTGGATCGTCTTCCCTTCTATTCCAGAAACGGTGGCCAAACTGACTCTGCAAGATATACTGCACAATTAGTGTGCACCTCTTAGCCTTGGCTAATTACCTCTTTTATCAATTAAAAATATTTTCCCATTAAGCCAAGAAGTTGCGAGAGAGAGAGAGAGGAGTCTCCTCTCTATTTTGAAAGCCTCTCAAAAATCCAGCAAGATAATGTCACTGATTTGGTTAATTTCAGGTGCACATCAGGCCATTCAACCTAGGTGAATTTAATGACTCAGGACAGGTCGGGCGATGAATGTCCCTGTAAATCATTTATAATTGCAAGCATAAAAATTAAAAATCAGTCTGAAGAGCAAGATAACGTAATGCTAATGACGGAGGGCAGTAATCTGAAGATAGAGGTTTCCCGCTTTAATCAGGCCCATTCGGATGACAGAGCGCTAAGCCTCTAGGGGATTGTTCTGGAAACAAAAGACTGAGAACCTACTTCAGTCTTTAATGACTCACCATGATAAAAGAAATTAACTGAATTTTCATATTATAATTATAAAATTTAATAGGGAATTTTTCCCCCTTGATACTTTTTATTTTTCTCCTAGTCAAGATAAACCAACACACAGTCTATTTCCCTTATAAGGATGAATTTAAAAGGCTAGTTATGTTCAGCCACATCATGTTGAAAGTCCAGTTAATAAATTATGTTCAGGATGAAGAATTGCCAGTGCTATAACAGAGACAGTTTCCAGAGGCCTTAAAAAATTAGAAAAGTCTTTACCTTGTTTTCTATGTTTATACAATACTGCAGTCCTCCGGGTCATTCAGAATCAAAAATGGGGTGAGCAATAAAACATCAAATTCCTCCCTTGGGATGCTTTCACACTACAAACTGAACACTCTGCCTCAATTGCCTTTTCTACCTGGTGGGTATATAATTATATTTCCAAGTTTAATTCAGGTGGAACTTCTGGGATTTATTACACTGTATTGTAATGTACAGTAGTAAAATCATTGCATTCTCTCCTCCAAAACTGTAAGTTCTTTGATGGGAGACTATTTGGGAACCATGACTGATGGACCCTCCAAATACCTGGCACTTTGTGGGCATTAATAAATATTTTTCAGGTTTCTGAGTTTTACCTTATTTCTAGGCTGAACACATAAAACGTGAAAGTGTTAGTCACTCAGTTGCGTCTGACTCTTTGCGACCCTGGGGGCTGTAGCCCACCAGACTACTCTGTCCATGGAATTCTCTAGGCGAGAATACTGGAATGGATAGCCATTGCCTTCTCCAGGGGATCCTCTTGATCCAGGGATCAAACCTGGGTCTTCTGCATTGCAGGAAATTCTGAGCCATCTGAGCCACCAGGATAAAAATGAGAGAAAAGTTAAGAAAATACTAAAGCATTGAAGAATAAAAACTACAAAGAGAGATGCGGGGAATTATAAAAATACATCTATTGTTTTCAATAGGTAAGTTTTTTAAAGTACACAAACACACATACATATATACTTGCTCTTGACAATAAGAAAAAGCCATGAGGTGTTTTCTCTGGAGCTTCTAAGTATTTCCAAGAGCCTTGGTAAAGTGGTCTTTTCCAGAGCAGCTGGGGTGATATCACGCCACATAATTTCTTCTCTGTGTGAATTGTATTTAGTCATATTATGAAGTGAACAAGTAAGGATCTTTTCAGTTGTAAGCAAAAAAAAAACCCAACTTTAATCAACTTAAGGCAAGAACAGTAAGTCAGGGTGTATTTTGTTACTAGGACCTAGAAGTATCTCACCAAAGCCAAGGACAGGAACATGGCTGGGTATCAGGAATTGAGAGCTGGCAAGTTACCTGATCCATAGAAGTTTCCTCTTTCTTTCCCATCAGTCATATTCCCTAGGTCTCTTTTCTCCTTGATACCAATTTGGTGTGTGTCAGAATCACTGGAAGGACCTGTTAAAATGTACATTGCTGGGCTCCTCCCCAGAGATGCTAAATCAGAAGGTTGGAAGAGGGACCTGAGAATTTGTGTTTTTCATCAGTTCCCAGGAGATGGTGCTACTGCTAGTCCACACACTTTGAGAACCACTGCACTATGCCAGTTAGTGCACAGAGCGGGAAAACGGCCCCCAGAGTTGCTACATTTGAAAGTCACAGCTCTAGCCATTAGGAGAGACTTAGCCTAGTTCTACTGCCCACTTCCTGGAACACAGGACTGCCTGGGCCAGTTGGATACCATGTCTACCCTCAGCCCTCAGCTATGGCTAGGCACATGGCTGATGATGGGCATATCACAGGTCCCAGGGAAGAGGATCTGGCAGACGATTCTGTGTGGCTGCCACAAGACATGAGGGAGTCTTTAATTTTTTTTACTATACTAGTTGAAGCCTGGATGCCTTTATCACAGCAAATATCAGGACTCAGGAAGCCCACCCTCAATGGAAACACAACTTAGTGTCACACTCATCTCTGCAAACAACAGGCCCTATTAAATGTATAGGTGCAAGAAGGAAGTGGACTTTTATGAGACTGTGTGAGAAACTCCAGCAGACGGTGGGAGAGGGTCTAGAGCAATGGTTCTTAACTGGGGAAGATTTGCCACCCAATGACAAAGCAATTTCTGGAGACAGTTTTGGTTTTCACAACTTGGGTCAGGGAGAGCTGCTTCTAGCAGCTAACGGGTAAAGGGCAGAGATGCTGCTAAACATTCTACAACACACAGGACAGCTCCCATAACACTGAGTTATCTGGCCTGAAATGTCAATAGTGCTGAGGTTGAGAAATCCTCAGATAAAGCCTCAGTTCAGTTCAGTCGCTCAGTCATGTCTGACTCTTCATGATCCCATGGACTGCAGCATGTCAGGCCTCCCTATCCATCACCAACTCCCAGAGCTTACTCATGTCCATTGAGTCCATGATGCCATTCAACCATCTCACACTCTGTCATCCCCTTCTCCTCTCACCTTCAATCTTTGTCAGCATCAGGGTCTTTTCAAATGAGTCAGTTCTTCATATCAGATGGCCAAAGTACTGGAGTTTCAGTTTCAACATCAGTCTTTCCAATGAATATTTGGACTGATTTCCTTAAGAATGAACTGGTTGGATCTCCTTGCAGTCCACGGGACTCTCAAGAATCTTCTCCAACACCACAGTTTAAAAGCATCAGTTCTTCAGTGCTCAGCTTTCTTTATAGTCCAACTCTCACATCCATACATGACTACTGGAAAAACCATAGCCTTGACTAGACGGACCTTTGTTGACAAAGTAATGTCTCTGCTTTTTAATATGCTGTCTAGGTTGGTTATAGCTTTCCTTCCAAGGAGTAAGCGTCTTTTAATTTCATAGCTGCAATCACCATCTGCAGTTATTTTGGAGTCCCCCAAAATAAATTCTCTCACTGTTTCCATTGTTTCCCCATCTATTTCCCATGAAGTGATGGGACCAGATGCCATGATCTTAGTTTTCTGAATGTTGAGCTTTAAGCCGACTTTTTCACTCTCCTCTCTCACTTTCATCAAGACGCTCTTGATGAAACAAATGGAAATTCTAGAGCCAAATAAAACAATGACTAAAGGATTTGATGGAGAATTTAAGCATTAAACCTGACTAAACAGAAGAAAGAATCAGTAAACTAGAACATAGGTCATTTGAAATTATTCAGTCAGAGGAGAAAAAAGAAAAAAAGAATGAAGGAAACCTATGGGACTGATGGGATTTCAAGAGAAAAAAACACAAGAATCCCAGAAGAAGAAGAGAAAAAGAAAAAGAGACAACATCTGTTTAAAACAATAAAGGCTGACAATATCCTAAACTTGGGGAAATAAATGGACACCCAAATTCATGAGGTCTAAAATTGACAGAATGATCTCTGTTCGTTTCCAAGGCAAACCATTCAATATCACAGTAATCCAAGTCTATGCCCCAACCAGTAACGCTGAAGAAGCTGAAGTTGAAGGGTTCTATGAAGACCTACAAGACCTTTTAGAACTAACACCCCCAAAAGATGTCCTTTTCATTATAGGGGACTGGAATGCAAAAGTAGGAAGTCAAGAAACACCTGGAGTAACAGGCAAATTTGGCCTTGGAATACGGAATGAAGCAGGGCAAAGACTAATAGAGTTTTGCCAAGAGAATGCACTGGTCATAACAAACACCCTCTTCCAACAACACAAGAGAAGACTCTATACATGGACATCACCAGGTGGTCAACACCAAAATCAGATTGATTATATTCTTTGCAGCCAAAGATGGATAAGCTCTATACAGTCAGCAAAAACAAGACCAGGAGTTGACTGTGGCTCAGATCATGAACTCCTTATTGCCAAATTCAGACTGAAATTGAAGAAAGTAGGGAAAACCACTAGACCATTCAGGTATGACCTAAATCAAATCCCTTATGATTATACAGTGGAAGTGATAAATAGATTTAAGGGCCTAGATCTGATAGATAGAGTGCCTGATGAACTATGGAATGAGGTTCGTGACATTGTACAGGAGACAGGGATCAAGACCATTCCCATGGAAAAGAAATGCAAAAAAAGCAAAATGGCTGTCTGGGGAGGCCTTACAAATAGCTGTGAAAAGAAGAGAAGTGAAAAGCAAAGGAGAAGAGGAAGGATATAAACATCTGAATGCAGAGTTCCAAAGAATAGCAAGAAGAGATAAGAAAGCCTTCTTCAGCGATCAATGCAAAGAAATAGAGGAAAACAACAGAATGGGAAAGACTAGAGATCTCTTCAAGAAAATCAGAGATACCAATGGAACATTTCATGCAAAATGGGCTCGATAAAGGACAGAAATGGTATGGACCTAATAGAAGCAGAAGATATTAAGAACAGATGGCAAGAATACACAGAAGAACTGTACAAAAAAGATCTTCACGACCCAGATAATCACGATGGTGTGATCACTGACCTAGAGCCAGACATCCTGGAATGTGAAGTCAAGTGGGCCTTAGAAAGCATCACTACGAACAAAGCTAGTGGAGGTGATAGAATTCCAGTTGAGCTATTCCAAATCCTGAAAGATGATGCTGTGAAAGTGCTGCATCCAATATGCCAGCAAATTTGGAAAACTCAGCAGTGGCCACAGGACTGGAAAAGGTCAGTTTTCATTCCAATCCCAAAGAAAGGCAATGCCAAAGAATGCTCAAACTACCGCACAATTGCATTCATCTCACACGCTAGTAAAGTAATGCTCAAAATTCTCCAAGCCAGGCTTCAGCAATATGTGAACCGTGAACTTCCTGATGTTCAAGCTGGTTTTAGAAAAGGCAGAGGAACCAGAGATCAAATTGCCAACATCTGCTGGATCATTGAAAAAGTGAGAGAGTTCCAGAAAAACATCTATTTCTGCTTTATTGACTATGCCAAAGCCTTTGACTGTGTGGATCACAATAAACTGTGGAAAATTCTGAAAGAGATGGGAATACCAGACCACCTGATCTGCCTCTTGAGAAATTTGTATGCAGGTCAGGAAGCAACAGTTAGAAGTGTACATGGAACAACAGACTGGTTCCAAATAGGAAAAGGAGTACGTCAAGGCTGTATACTGTCATCCTGTTTATTTAACTTCTATGCAGAGTACATCATGAGAAACGCTGGACTGGAAGAAACACAAGCTGGAATCAAGATTGCCAGGAGAAATATCAATAACCTCAGATATGCAGATGACACCAGAAAGTGAAGAGGAACTAAAAAGCCTCTTGATGAAAGTGAAAGTGGAGAGTGAAAAAGTTGGCTTAAAGCTCAACATTCAGAAAACGAAGATCATGGCATCTGGTCCCATCACTTCATGGGAAAGAGATGGGGAAACAGTGGAAACAGTGTCAGACTTTATTTTTCTGGGCTCCAAAATCACTACAGATGGTGACTGCAGCCATGAAATTAAAAGACACTTACTCCTTGGAAGGAAAGTTATGACCAACCTAGACAGCATATTCAAAAGCAGAGACATTACTTTGCCAACAAAGGTCCGTCTAGTCAAGGCTATGGTTTTTCCTGTGGTCATGTATGGATGTGAGAGTTGGACTGTGAAGAAGGCTGAGTGCCGAAGAATTGATGCTTTTGAACTGTGGTGTTGGAGAAGACTCTTGAAAGTCCCTTGGACTGCAAGGAGATCCAACCAGTCCATTCTGAAGGAGATCAGCCCTGGGATTTCTTTGGAAGGAATGATGCTAAAGCTGAAACTCTAGTACTTTGGCCACCTCATGCGAAGAGTTGACTCATTGGAAAAGACTCTGATGCTGGGAGGGATTGAGGGCAAGAGGAGAAGGGGACGACAGAGAATGAGAGGGCTGGATGGCATCACTGACTCGATGGACGTGAGTCTAGGTGAACTCCAGGAGTTGGTGATGGACAGGGAGGCCTGGCGTGCTGCGATTCATGGGGTCGCAAAGAGTCGGACACGACTGAGCGACTGATCTGATCTGATCTGAAAGCACACCAAATAGGTTGAACTTGAAAAGAGTTACACTGAGACACATTATAATAAAATCATCAAAAGATAAAGACACTATTTGAAAACAGCAAGTAAAAAGCCACTAGTCACGCATAAGAGAGCTTCCCCTTTCTCTACTCCAGTAGTACTATCAGCAGATTTCTTTGCAGGCCAGGAGAAAGAGATATGATCTATTCAAAATACTAAAAAAGAATATTGTCAACCAAGAGACATGATCTATTCAAAATACTAAAAAAAGAATATTGTCAACCTGGCAAAACTGTCCTTAAGAAGAGATAAGGACTTTCTTAGACAAATAAAAGCTGAGGGAGTTTATCATCACTTAGACCTACCTCACAAGAAATGTTAAAGAATGTTCTTCAAGCTGAAATAAAAGGATGCTAATTACCATCATAACACTTATGAACGTATAAAACTCATTGGTAATAGAAAATATATAGTAAAAATTCAATTCTGTGATATTGTAATGGTGGTATATAATTTACTTGCAACTATTGTTTAAAAGTTTAAAGACAAACATATTTTAAAAACCATATTAAGCATGTTAAAAAACAACCATAACTACAATAATTTGTTATTGGGTTCACAACACAAAAAAGAGATAAATGTAACATCAGTAACTTAAAATATAGGGTAGGGGGAATAAAAGCTAAAAGTTTCTGCTGCTGCTGCTAAGTTGCTTCAGTTGTGTCCGACTCTGTGCGATCCCATAGATGGCAGCCCACCAGGCTTCCCCATCCCCGCGATTCTCCAGGCATGAACACTGGAGTGGGTTGGCATTTCCTTCTCCAAAAGTTTCTATATGTTATCAAAGTTATCAGCTTAAAATATTACTTTTAAATATAATTTATGTAAGCCTCAAGATGACCGGCCACAAAGGAAAAACCTTTAGTAGATACACAAAAGTTTATGATATAAAGGTTAAAGCATACCACCACCACCACCAAAAAAATCCTCACATCACAAAGGAAGACAGCAAGAGAGAAAGCAAGGAACAAATGAGCTGCAAAACAGTCAGGAAACAACGAACAAAATGGCCACAGTACATTCTTGCCTACTAATGATTACTTTGAAGTAAATGTATTAAACTATCACAATCAAAAGACACAGGATGGCTTAACAGGTTCAAAAAAGATCCAATGACATGCTTCCCACAAATGACTCACTTTAGCTTTAAGGAAACAGATGGACTGAGTGAAAGAATGCAAAAAGATATTTCAGACAAATGGTAACCTGAAGAAAGCAAAGTAGCTATTCCAGACAAACAATTTGTATTTGAACAGTACTGTAGACCAAAGGGACCTAACAAACATTCTATCCAACAGCAGCAGAAAACACATTTTTTTCAAGCATACATGAAACATTTTCTAGAATAGGTCATGTGATAGGCCACAAAACAAGTTTCAAAAAATTCAAGAAGGCAGAAACTATACCAAGTTATCTTTTCTGACCACAATGTTATGAAACTAGAAATCAAGAAAATTCACAAATACATGGATTTTAAAAACATACTCTCCAACAACCAAGGAATCAAAATAGAAATCGAAAGGAAAACTTTAAAATATCTTGAGACAAATGAAATACAAACATAATATATCAAAATTTATGAGATACAGCAAAATAGTTCTAAGAGGAAAGTTTGAATAAAAAGAGATCTCAAATAAACTACCTAAATTTATATTTTCAGGAACTAGAAGAATAAGAACAAACTAAGCTCAATGTTATCAAAAAGAAGGAAAAAATGAAGATTAGAGTAAAAATAAATGAAATATTAGTAGAAAAGAAGGAAAAAAACAGGAAAGAGTAACAACATAAATTAGAACTAATAAAGGAATCCAGTAAGGTTGCAAGATAGAAAAATCAATGTTCAAAATCAGTTGTGTTTCTATGCACTAACAGTGCTCTGCACAAAAATAAGGAAAGTGATTTCATTTACTATAGCATCAACAATAGCAAAATACTTTGGATAAATTTAATGAAGGAGGTGAAAGATCTATGCACTAAAAACTATAAAACACTGATGAAAGAAACTGAAAAGGACACAAATAAATGGAAAAATATCCTGTGTTCATGGACTGAAAGAGTTAATATTGTTACAAAATCCATACTACCCAAAGCCACATACAGATTCAATGCAATCCTTATCAAAATTTCAATGGCATTTTCACAGTAATAATGCAAGCAATCCTAAAATTTGTACAGAACCACAAAAGACTCTGAACAGCCAAAACAATCTTGAGAAAGAACAGATCTGAAGGCATCTCACTTACTAATTTCAAACTATATTACAAAATTCTAATAATTAAAACAGTATGATACTGGCATAAAAACAAACATGAGACCAATGGAACAGAATCAAATAGACAAAAATATACCTACGCACATACAGCCAACTAATATTTGACAAGGGAACCCAGAATACTCAATGGAGCAAAGATATTCTCTTCAATAAATAGTACTGGGAAAATGGGATGTTTACATGCAAAATAATGAAACACTGGATTCCTCCCTCACACCACTCACAAAAATTAATACAAAATAGATTAAAGATTTACATGTAAGACCTGAAACAATAAAACTTTTAGAAGAACATTATGAATAAAGCTTCATGGATATGACATCAAAAATGCAAGCAACAAAATAAAAATAAACATGGGGACTACACCAAACTAAAAAGCTTCTGTGCAGCAAAGGAAATCATTGACAAAATGAAAAGGTGATCTAGGGAATAGGAGAAAATATTTGCAACCCAAATATCTAATAAAAGGTTAATATCAAAGATTAACTCAATAGCCAAAAAAAAATTAAAATCAATTAAAAAAGGCAGAGAATCTGAACAGACATTTTTTCAGAGAAGACATACAGATGGTCTATATGAAAAGGTTCTCAGCATCACTCATCGCTAGCAAAATGAAAATCAAAACCACAGTGAGATACCACATCACACTTGTTAGAATGGCTATTATAAAAAAGGCAAGAAATAACAAGTGCTGTGAGGATGTGGGAAAAGGGAACTATTAGTGGGAATGAAAACTGGTCCATCAGTTATGGAAAACTATATGAAGTTCCTTAAAATTTTTTAAACAGAACTAGTCTGTGATCCAGAAATTCCACTTCTGGGTATTTATCCAAAGGAAATGAAAACACTCACTTGAAAAGATATATGTACCCCATGTTCATTGCAGCACTACTTACAATAGTCAAGATATGGAAACAATTTGTGTCTATCAACAGATGAACGGATAAAGAAGTTGTGGTGTATATATGAAATAGAATATTATTCAGCCATGAAAATGAGGAAATCTTGCCATTTTGACAACATGGATGGACCTTCAGGGCATAATGCTACGTGAAATAAGTCAGAGAAAAATGGATACTATATGATCTCACTTATATGTGAATATGAAAAAATTGAACTCATATAAACTGAGACTAACCTGATGGTTGCAAGGAGAGAGCAGGAAGCAGGAGTTTGTGGGAGTGGTCAAAGGGTACAAACCTCCAGTTACAAGATGAATACATTCTGGGATGGAATATACAGCATGGTGACTACAGTTTACAGTGCTCTCAATATATATTGAAAAGTTGCTAAGAGTGTAGATCTTGAAAGTTCTCATCACAGATATAATTGTAACTAAGTGAGGTGGTGGATGTGTTAACTAACCTTTTTGTTAGTACATACATATATCAAATAATTGTGTTGTACACCTTAAAGTTACACAATGTTATATGCCAAATATATCTCAACAAAGCTAAAGGGAATATCTAGTAATAAAAAAAAGGCGGATAAGCCATTATGGAAAAGAAAAACCAAGGGTTTGGAGAAGCTGCTCGTCTTTCAAAAAGGAGACCGTGGACTGTGTGAGTGCCATCATTCTGCATTCTCTCTCTATCTCCTAGCAAAGTGTTCTTATCGTGGCACTTTTCATACTGAATTAGGGAAAGTGAATATTAATCTGAGCTGATACTAATCATCCATGACAGAAAATTCCCACTGTGATCAAACTTTCATAACATATTAGGAGTAAAAAGCCCTCTCCTGCTTCTCACAGGTCAATCTCCAAGCTGCCTATAAGCGTATGCTAATAACAAGCATCTGTCCATCTGCAAAAGGCTCCTTAACATAGGACAGTGACAATGTGAAAACTGAGCCTGCAAACGAAATGTTAAATGGCCAAGTGACAAGACCAGCCTCCGTATGGGGACAGTAGTATCCAATTTCCTTGATTCTCCAGAATGCCAGCACAAAGCTCTGCCCACAAAGATGTCATATCAGGAAAAGCCTCAAGTCTTGGAACTTTAGACCTGAAAAGAGCTTCAGTTCAGTTCAATTCAGTCTCTCAGTCATGTCCGACTCTTTGCGACCCCATGAATCGCAGCACGCCAGGCCTCCCTGTCCATCACCAACTCCTGGAGTTCACCTAGACTCACGTCCATCGAGTCAGTGATGCCATCCAGCCATCTCATCCTCTGTAGTCCCCTTCTCCTCCTGCCCCCAATCCCTCCCAGCATCAGAGTCTTTTCCAATGAGTCAACTCTTCGCATGAGGAGGCCAAAGTACTGGAGTTTCAGCTTTAGCATCATTCCTTCCAAAGAAATCCCAAGGCTGATCTCCTTCAGAATGGACTGGTTGGATCTCCTTGCAGTCCAAGGGACTTTCAAGAGTCTTCTCCAACACCACAGTTCAAAAGCATCAATTCTTCAGCACTCAGCCTTCTTCACAGTCCAACTCTCATATCCATACATGACCACAGGAAAAACCATAGCCTTGACTAGACGGACCTTTGTTGGCAAAGTAATGTCTCTACTTTTGAATATGCTATCTAGGTGTTTACTAATCCAGTTTTTTCACTTTTGAGCTATCAGTTTAAGGAAGGGATTAGATGAATTTATCTAATGACAAGATATTAAATCTTTTGCAGAACTGGACATTAACTAGAGCAGAGGAATAATCTGAAAGTCCTTCCCTCCCAATGCAGTTTATGATGGTTCTTTAAAACTAGGGACCAAAATCTAGCTGGATTTTGAGGTGTTTTATTTTTAATTTCATTTTTATCCAATCTGATAGTCTCTTATGTAGTGGGATAGTTACATTTATGAATTGTTTCTGCCTTCATATTTTGTTTTCTTCTGATGGCTAATCTGTTTTTCTTGGCTTATTTCCTCTCTTTTTCTGATTTCTGCCATTTTTAGTGCTATAGTCCTTGATCTATCCTCTATGTCTCTTAACTTTTAAAAAATTTTATTGTTTTATTAAAATATCCTTCCCATCAGTACCATATTCTGAATCATTTTCTCAGTGCTATCTTTCAATTCACTAATTCTTTATTCAATTGTGTATAATCTAGAGTTTATCTTATACTTTTTTTTTTTTTGGTTCAGTGAGTGTATTTTTTATTTCCAAGATTTGTAATTAGTTTTTGTCTTATTTATTGGTTTGTTTTGCCTCTCATTGCTCGTTCAGTTTCTCTTGTCTAAGAGCTTACAATTACCTCCATGCAGGTTACTCCCAGTCAGATCTTTTAAAGGCGTTTCAGGGCACCCATTTCCATGTATTACTGGGAAAACAAAGATCCAGTCATGAGACAATAGGCAACTTGGTTAAATTCCTAACTCTGGAGGGGTTTTGTTCTTCAATTTCTATCATTTTTATAACCTCGTGGTTCTCAATGAGGGCTGACTTACTTTTTCCCCTAGGAGACACTTGGGAATGTCTGGAGACATAGTTGGCTGTCACAGCTTGAAGGAGGTGGTTACTATTACTGACATCTAGTGGGTAAAGGGGCTTTCCTCATAATTCAGTTGGTAAAGAATTTGCCTGCAATGCAGGAGACCCGGGTTCGATTCCTGGATCAGGAACATCTCCTGGAGAAGGAAACGGCAACCCACTCCAGTATTCTTGCTTGGAAAATCCCACGGACAGAGGAGCCTGGCAGGCCACAGTCCATGGGGTCGCAAGAGTCAGACACGACTTAGTGACTAAACAGCGAGTGGGCAAAGGCCAGAGATGTTGCCAAACATCCCACAAGAGATAGAACAACCCCACTGCAAAGAATTATCAGATTGGTAGAGTTAATAGTGTCAGCCCCCAGCTTTAAGCAGCAGTCAGTGTGGCTGCGGGAGTGCTGGTAACTTTTTTTACCCCTCAGACGTGGACCTTCAACTCATCTTGGTTGACTTCCAGACTCAGAGTCAACAGGCCCCAGAATTTATTTTGCATTTCTTGCCCATTTAGCTCATTTCTGAGCCAGGCCTTTTATATCTTTTCAGTTTTCTACTTTAATATTTAGTCTCTCATTATTACACATTTGAAACAGAGATACTGGCCCAAAGAATGAACTCACTGAGCTATCTTAATCCAGGCCAACTTTCTGGTGGAGCAAGTCTATATGAATCCACCGTTTCTTGGTCCTTTTTAAAGTTTTTTTTTTCAACAAAAATGTCAGATATCTTGTGATATGCTCTGATACAACCCACAGTATAATGAGATAACATTTCCTAGATGGAATCTTCTTAGCTACTTTTCAGCAGCTAAAATAGGCCTTTAAAAAGATCATCTAAAAACCTCAATGAATGCCTGCGCCTTTCATAGGAGCCTTTCCTACACAGGACACTGGGGGTTCTGGTAGAGATTTCTGGGAGTTGCCTTTCAACAAACACAGGTTCCTTCCCCTGTGACTTATATTCTTGCTTCCATGTGTCTCAGTGACCCAGTGAGAACTACAACATACAGCAAGAAGACAGCTACAAAATGCCCAAGGTACACATCTCAGTCTCAAATGAGATATAGGAGTTGCACTTGGAAAGGACTGACCTCTTCATCATTGTATAATGATCTTTTTTTGCCTCTTCTAACTTCATATCCTAAAGTTCTCTGACATGAGATGGAGCACAGCTATCTTCATCAGCCAACATCTTGTTCTCCCAAACTTACTGGGTCTGTGTAAGTGTAAGGTGTAGGTGTAAGGTGTAAGCATAAGGTCTTAGGTGTTAAGACCAGGACTGCTACATGTAACATCCCACACAGTTCCATCTGACTCACATGCCAAGCATCCTCTATGGAATGCCCCAGCCCAGGCAGAGGCATGTCTCCTACAGATTTACAGCATCTCCTCCCACAGCCTGGTTCATCATGGGTCTGCTTCTCACCCACCCAAGACACATTCGATTGGATGATGAATGGACGCTTGGCCCCACTAACTTCTTTATGAGAAACTGGATTGGGGCCAGAGAGACATGATCATTTACCTGTGGGGAGCTTGGCTATAAGGTCACATGGAATTGGGAACTGAAGACACCATTGGGGTTTTGCCAGGATAAGGCTGTGTGCAAGCAGGGTCATCATGTACAAGGACACCCAACTGAGAGGCAAGTGAGCACTGAAACCCAGCATGCCATGCTGTGCCCTGGAAGGGGCTCCTTCTCCTAATCAGCACAATTGTCACATAGGCTAGCAGTGTGTCTGGTGTGTAAATAGATGAGTGTGTAGAGAAGACGGCTGGCAATGATAAGAACAGAGGTAATGGCCATAGTGATGAGAGATATTCAGCCCCAGAGAGAAAGAAAGAGATGGACAGAGAAGCTGCCTGGGTCCTGAACACTATCACTTTGTTCCAGTTTCTATACCACCCAGCTCTACTTCCTGCCCTAGGCTAGTAGTAGGTATCGTAGTGTCCTTCTAATAAACTCCCTTCATTGGTTTTATTGAGTAGGTTTCTTGTAGTTAAAAATATCCTGTTGTGATTAAGCTGCAGGAGGGCAGGGGCTGGATCTTGTTCACTGTTACATGCTCAGAGCCTAACACAGTGGTGGCCATGAATAAGAGTTGGTCAATGAAGATTTGCCCAATGAAGTTTTGCCAAATGAATGAATGATGAGAAAGTTGTGACATGCATGATTTGAGAAAGTGGCAGCCTTTGAAACTCCTCATCAGGCCCACCTAGAATAACAGAAGGATGAGGGTTTCTTCGGTGAGGTTAAATCAGTAATTTTTTTTACCGGAAGTCACTGCCAAATTTTCAATAGTCCAAAGAAAATTGTGTGAATCCTGATTTTCAAAGGGCTATGATGTTCCCTAGACAAAAAGAAAATGTATCCCTGTGGTGAAATAAAATCCAGGATTTAAAAAAATAACCCGGAAAATGTTTTCCTAAATAAATAAATATTACAAATTTTAAATTCTTTCTGGATTCATAGATATTAACACTGCGATGGTCTGCAAAAGATCAGTCCATCCAGCACCGCTCTTTGAAGGAGTTGCTCAGAGGGGTTCAATAATTTGCATGAGGTCACACAGCATGAGTACGGGAAAGGAGCCTGGACCTCCTGTCTTTGACCTCTTAGGGCAGGGTTTCTACTATAACCAGCTGCCCTTGGCAAAGGAAGTTCTTATCATTTCTCTGCTGCTACAATTAAAAAGACACCTTTTGAAACAATTCCCATTTACTACTCAATCTTTTAACCCTGGTCAAATGGTTGAACTAATGACGGCATTTATGCAATTATAAATTGAGTGCACATTTAAGAAACAACCCATCAAATATATCAGCTTCACTGTAGCTCCATTAAAACAAAAAGTTTTAAATGACCAGGGTACCAAAAAAAAAAAAGAAGGGTGCAATTTTCAACTGTATTATTACCTGTGAAATATTACAAGTGAAAAATGTAATTACCTTAATGCTATTTTTGATATCATATCAGCAAATTACCCTGAGTCCCCACTGTGACACTTCTATCAAGGTAAGCATTATCCCGTTGTGAGTGTCAATCCCTGGGGAAAATGAAGTTGCTCAAACGGTTTCGATGCTTCAGCAATTAGCCACCTTGAGACTGCCAGGAAGGGCTGATTTTTGAGACACTTATGGGATGTTTAACCTATAAACATCTAGGACATTTACCTCCTCTTTGTTTTTTTTCTGATTAAGTGCCAGAGAATCCTCTTTATGCAAGCAGAGTATCATTTTATGTAATAAGAACTTTTCTCCCTCTATTTTCCTTCTTAATCATCAGCAAATCCGCTTCTGCTATTAAAATACACACCACAAAAACTGGAAAAAGAGGTAATAAGTATATATTGTACTGAAGACTAATACCCTAATGTCATGAGGGAACAAAAACACACACAATGTGATGTGTTGGAGGATTAGCAATCTTCATGTTGCTAAAACAAAAATAATAACTTCCAGAAACCTTTGGAAGCCGGTGATTTGTTTTCTGAAGTTCCGAAGCTTTATTAGGAGATTAGAAAGGATGCAAACACAAATATACACACACACTTAAGCTTTGCAAAATTGCTCCATTTACTTTGGGTGTAAAAACATCGTGCGCTAAAGTCAGGTCCAGCTATAGGTTAGAAATTGTTAATGGGCAAAAATGCCTCTCTGTGCATGTAAGGTATCAATATCATGCACAATTTCAAACAGTTTCTCTACCAAAATAAAGGACTCCATCCTCATTTCACTCTTAATGAGCTCTGTTAAAAATTAACTCTGATATAAATGCAGTAGTAGGTCATTCATATCATCCAGCTTTGTGAATGAATTCTGTAAAAATTAAAGTCCTGAGGCTGGCGATTGTTCATACAGAACTATGTTCTCCATAGTATAACACCAGCCTTTTGGAAAAGGAACAGCCTTTTCCAGTTTAGCTGCAACGATGAACGTATTCAGGTCGGTTACTGGGTCTTGAGCATCTCTGCATTTTCGGTGTCTATTTTAGGTAGAGTCATCCCTTAGGCTGCTATTCCATCTGGAAAATGTAATAAATAAATCATCAGCTCTCAGCTCTGCACGCTGCCTTAGAAAGTGTACCCAAAAAATGAGAAAGGCTAAGATCTATTTATTATGTATTGGCCCCCAGTGCCACCTTGCACATTCTTTAGTGTCCCCGGATCTCCAGGAAAACAAGGTGCTTGGGTTTACTTGAAGAAATGCGGCTCTTTCCTGTAAGCACATAGAATTGTCCCTGCTCTTTCCAACCATCGCATCCCCAAGCCCAGGCTTATCACACATCTCCAACTCTTAGCCTGAACAAGGGAGGGAGCGGCTGAAAAACAGAACTCTTCAAGGGGGCTCCAGGGTCTGATCAAAGACACCTTCCTGTGACCAAAGGGAAGGAGCAGGCCTGGCTGGGGAGCTCCAGGAACAGAGCACCCTCAAATCAGGACAAACAGGTTCAGGTCCAGTCTCTGTGCTGCCCTGTGAACTGGGGAACTTTCTTACCTTTTCTGTCCCACTTCCAAGTAAGGACTTAATTATTAGCTATTATGATAATTAAAAGGAACTCATTAGTTAGCAGAGCAGCAATAGCCACTCCCCCAAGGAAACACCTCCTGGTGGGTTCTGATTCTTCAAGAACGATCATCCCAGGATGCTGAGTATTAATAGAAGTTGCTCAGCAATGCAAGCCAGTATCTTTATTTGCATTTCCTACAGAGGAAATGGATGTGCAGAGATGTAAACAGGCAGACTAAGGTCAAGATGGTATCTTAGGACCCTGGTTTAAAGTCCTATCCAAGACCCCAGGGTCCTAACCACATGAAGGCTTCATTCTTCCCAGATAATCTCAATGTCTCTCTTGTATCCTTAGGCCAGAAGAACCATTTTAATGCTACATTTAACCTAAAAGGCTTACCTTTTTATCCCAGCCCGTTTTAGCTTTAAATTTACAATATTTACTCACTCTGCATGCAGTCCTGATTAATGTCCAAATTCAACCATGGTGGTTGTGTGTGTGTGTGTGTGTGTGTGTGTGTATGTATCTTATATACAATTCCAATTCTCCATGGCTAACCAGAGTGTTATCTTCCTTGGCTTCTGGGTTTCTGTACCTCACTGATTCAGAGTGCCAGGTATTTGGGATTAAATCCAGCCTGAAATGTTATTTGCTCTGTTTAGTGCTTTTATGATGATTCTCTTATTATCTGCATGTGCTTCAGTGCTAATTGTACATTACAATGGTTGTATGCAGGCAGCCTGTGAGGCAAACAGGAGTCGGGGAGGGGGGTGGTATTCAGAGCAAGCCACTGTTCCATGGAATCCAGACAAGGATCAAAGGGAAAGATGCCAAAGGAAAAGAACAAGGGGGCAACCTAGTTTGTAGTTTTGAAACCACTGCCTGGTGCTGCCCTGAGGGCCAAATTAACTGTTTCAGGGCATTTAGCAAGTGTTCCAACAAGAAAACATTAAGAAGAAGAAAGTGTATGTTATTTCTAAAATCCCATGTGGGTGTTCAAAATAAACCTGAATCATCAAACTCCAGAATTCATGTATGATTATATTCAAAGGATGTTTGACAAGGGAAATACACCATTTAAATTGTTAAAATAGTTCAAAGACCTCAAGGATAGTTGACACACCAATCTAAGCATGAGGTTTAGAATAGGCAAATATTAAACCCCTAACTCTAGGTCTGAATAGAAATTTTAAAAATCATCCTTCTGATGTTTATCAGAACTCACAGGAACAATTCTGTTCCACCTTTTACAAAAAACATTGCCAGTAGTTTAGAAATCACAATGAGCCCTGAAATCACAATCTCTAGTGAAATACTCTACTGTGTCACACATAGTTTGCAAATTATTTTGAAAGACAACATATGACACTCAAATGCATCTATAGTAGTGTGATAAATTAAGCATAGAAAACAAATTATGTGGTAAATCTCGGCAAGTCTATCACCTTAAAAATGATTTTAGCACTGACATTTTGCAGTATAATGAAACACAAATTATAATTAGAAAACACCTTTGGTGTCCATTCTCGAAATCATCTTTTGCAATTCCTAGTTTCCTGACAACTGCTCAGCGACTGGAGATGAGGACAATCAACCATTCCCAGCTTTAAACTCAACTTTTCAACAATCTCTAGGATTTCAGCTCCCTACACGTTTCATGCTGATCTGGAGAAGGGGCGAACTGATGTGGGGTTACTGAAGCCTGAGCTTCAGGGCCCTTCACTCACTGGGGCCTCTTTCAAGACCACGGACTTAATTTTCTGATCCTTTTTCTTATAAATGAGTTCTCCCAAATGCATAAACTTCAAGCCCCACAAAAACTGCCCCTGGGTAAAATGGATAAAACTTCTTCAGCATCCAAGCCCCACACCAAGGATCACAAAATGCCAGTTCTTCCTAATCCCTTCACAACCAGGGCTTGGTAGCCTTGACCTTATCATACTACAGACAGATACCACGTGGAGAGCAGCTGGTACCACAGGTAACAGGGTCGGTGGGTGATGCTCCTTGTACGATCTAGGCAGATACTACAGTAAAAGATGGTTCGATATAGTCTTTCTTCTGTTAAAATAAGCACGTGTTATAAACACTTTGTTAGTCCTTGTTTTATATGCAATGAAAATTTGAAATGAACCTTGGCATTCCCAAGCAGTGATTCTGACCACTTTTGAGTAAGCATAGGTCTTCTAAAATTTTCAAACTTGCCAAATGTTATATCGTTTGGCTTCTGCCTAAACATTTGAAAATTTCCTAAAATTTCCATTTCTAATTTTACTCTGATTTAAAATTTTAATTTATGCACAGCTCAATCCAAAATGTTCTGCAAACTCCATAAAAATATCTAAAATTTCTGCCTCTTTTTCACTTTTTCTCAACTCAGTAATCAAAAGTTTGCAGATTTCACAAATTATTTCTCTAAAGGCTATCTGGAGTCTTTTTTATCACTATGTAAATAAATTTTATCTTAGAGTTTCCTATGAATACCGTGTTAAGAAACTGGGTGAAAAGATCTAATTTTGCTGACCTTACTTTTCCCACATGTTAGTACAAAGCTAACAGAAACCTCAGAATAATTCTATAAGCTAAATACTGTTACCCTTATTTAGTAGCTGTGGAAACAGGCTCAGAGAGACAAAGAAACCAGTTTTAAGTTCAGTCATGTAACTGATAACTGAGTAGATGTGGAGTCTGGTCAATTCCATTATACCAGACAGCTAAGTATTTGAATATGCCCATACCATTCTCACTTAAGAGCATACGTGAAAAGACTCACT
Organism: Bos indicus x Bos taurus; assembly: GCF_003369695.1. Lineage (NCBI taxonomy): Eukaryota > Metazoa > Chordata > Mammalia > Artiodactyla > Bovidae > Bos > Bos indicus x Bos taurus. Next base: position 21,083,275 of record NC_040090.1, on the reverse strand, counting down.
AAGAAAAGCCCAGGATTCATTCCCAACCATAGTTCTCAAAAATTAATACATGTCGTTGGATAATGCCTAAACAATTTAAGCGAGGTTTAGGGAAGATGGGAATAACATCATGGACAAATATGAGTAAAAAATTGAGACTCTTCACAGAGTAAACATTTTCCAATTCTAGCCACATGTTATTAGTGCTGACAAATAGAAACTATGAAGAGTTATAGACAGAAAATAATGCAATAATTTTTTTGAGTGCTGAAATTCTTGGGCTGCAGCTAAAAACTGATCAAGGTTACCAATTCCTTCATTCTGGACGGTATGCGTGACACTTCCTATTTAAGAAATAAACAAGCACTAATAAGCAACCAAGACTAGAAAGCAAGGGAATTTCTTTTAGAGGTGCTAGGCGTAGCACCAGACCGTATACTCCAAGGAGAAGAGAGTGTTAGGATAGGATCAAGACAATATCAATTTAGAAGTAAGTTGAGATTCTGAGGCTGCAAGTCAAAGATCAGGAAACAAGGTCATTTATTCCAGAAAGTGATGTCGTTGAGATGTCTCAATGGGATTCAGTGGAAATGGAAGTGTGTTCACCCAGTTTTAAAGCAAAAAAAAAAAAACCCAAAAAAACCTGACAGCTGAATGAGAAAAGGACAGAGGCTAAAACACCAAATCAAGGAAGATGAACAATCTTTGGCAAGAGAAGAGTAGACCTCTAAAGTGAATTTGGGACGCAGGGCTGATTTTAGGTCTTTTGGCATGGATAAAAAAATGACAGCAGTGCTTGATTTGATCTCGAGAATCAATGCCAACTCCTTATTAAACTGTCAATCTTTCTTAGTGTTACCCTTAAAGATCTTGATTCAGTGAATGCACCAGTGAACCTGAAAGCTGCAAGTTTCAACAGCTCTCCTTGCAGAGTAAACACCAGGCTCTTACCCAGAATTTCCAGAGTTTCTGGTGCCATTCAGTGCAGCCATCATACTGATGTTCCTAACAAGCTCTGCTGAATTGTTTACTTGATGAATAATTTTCAGCAAACATCTAATCTTGCAAAATATTTTTAAAATAAATAGCTGGTACTGATTTCCCTAGAGTCCACAACAACTAAAACCAATCATTCCCCAGCCCCGCACTGTGAAAAATGGTGAGAATGGCCACGTTGGCGATCTGAAAAAATATAAGACCTTGAGAAAAATGAGTAACACCATCCAAATCATTTTTCCCTGAAGGGTAACTCCTGTGTCATCAAGCCACTTGCGCTCTTTCGGGGTTAATGGAGAAGCCAGGGAAAGGATTAAAATCTGATCCTTCTACGGGGAGTTCAAAATGGGGAACTCCTTAGCTTCATGGCTCCCAGGATCACGCAATGACTTGGGTCACTCATCTATCTACACCAACTTTAAAAGGTAGGCAGGTTCGGAAAACCCAAAAGCAAAGCACCTACCACTGCTCAACTGCCATTTTGATCTCAACCAGGATTGTTCCTCTGCATGTGGAGGGGCAGCGGGTCTCAGGCTTCTCCTTCTCCTGGGACATCTCAGTCAGCTCTGTTACTATAACCTGGACTCAACCCACCCCGGACCAGTGGGCCCCACTCAACAAAGTCCAGACAGTGACACAATCAGGCTTTGCTTAAAGGACACCCACAGAGTAACACATAGAGATGATGTGGACTGTGCAGCTGAGCTCTTTCATCACCCGCTGGGTCCCTGAAGACCCCTTCCCCACCTGCATCCATCCAGCTCCATGTGGCCAAAGCCACATTCCCTGTTCCCACTCCATCAATGTCCTTAGGCATACCTGGAACCCGCTTTGTCTAGCTCCAAAAGGGGAGGTCGGGGACAGACAGGACTCCCTCCTCCAGCTTCCTCCAGACCCCTTTGCAGTCTGCAGCTCCCTCTCTCCTGAGCTCTAGAGTGGTCATCTGCTTCACAGGGATGACTTAGCCTTTGACTCCCAGCCTGGGCTTTACTCGGGGCCCCACCAGGTTAGAATACGATACCTACACAAAGGCCAGAGACACAGTGGAACGCAGAGTGTGGCTGTCTGCTGATGGGGCTCAGCGGCAGATTGTGGTCATGAGTCAGTCGCTTAAAAACAGCACGAAGAACTCTCTCTGGGCCAAACACTGACATACACAAAATGGAATGTTGTTTCTCCTGGAAAAATGCACTAAAAGAAATATACCATGAGCCACGTAGGTAAGGTTAAATTTTCCATATTAGTAGCCACAAGTACAAAGAAACAGGTGAAATTAAAGTGAATAGTATACTTTTTATAAGCCAATATATAAAAATATTATAAATTTCAACGTGTAATTAATATCAACAATTATGAATGAAATACTTAACATTTTTTGATACTACCTCCTCAAAATTCCACATGTATTTGACATTTATCAGTTCAGTCAGTTCAGTCACCCAGTCATGTCTGATTCTTTGCAACCCCATGGACTGCAGCACACCAGATTTCCATGTCTATCATCAACACCCAGAGCTTGCTCAAACTCATGTCCATTAAGTTGATGATGCCATCCAACCATCTCATCCTCTGTTGTCCCTTTTTCCTCCTGCCTTCAATCTTTCCCAGCATCAGGGTCTTTTCCAATGAGTCAGTTCTTTGCATCCAGTGGCCAAAAAAAAAAAAAAATTAGGGTTAGGGTTAGTGGCCAAAGTATTGAAGTTTCAGCTTTAGCATCAGTCCTTCTAATGAATATTCAGGACTGATTTCCTCTAGAATTGACTGGTTTGATCTCCTTGCAGTCCAAAGGACTTGTAAGAGTCTTCTCCAACACCATGGTTCAAAAGCATCAATTCTTTGGTACTCAGCTTTTTTTATAGTCCAGCTCTCACATCCATACATGACTACTGGAAAAACCATAGCCTTGACTAGATGGACCTTTGTTGGCAAAGTAATGTCTCTGTTTTTCAATATGCTGTCTAGGTTGGTCATAGTTTTTCTTCCAAGGAGCAAGTGTCTTTTAGTTTAATGACTGCAGTCACCATCTACAGTGATTTTGGAGCCCAAAAAAATAGTTTGTCACTATTTCCATTGTTTCCCCATCTATTTGCCATGAAGTGATCAGACTGGATGCCATGATCTTAGTTTTCTGAATGTTGAGTTTTAAGCCAACTTTTTCACTCTCCTCTCTCACTTTCATCAAGAGGCTTTTTAGTTCCTCTTCACTTTCTGCCATAAGGGTGGTGTCATCTGCATATCTGAGGTTATTGATATTTCTCCCAGCAATCTTGATTCTAGCTTGTACTTCATCTAGCCAGCATTTTGCATAATGTACTCTGCATAGAAGTTAAATAAGCAGGGTGACAATATATAGCCTTGACATACTCCTTTCCCAATTTGGAACCAGTCCATTGATCAAAGTTTGGTTCTAACTGTTGCTTCTTGACCTGCATATAGATTTCTCAGGAGGCAGGTAAGATGGCCTGGCATTCTCATCTCTTTAAGAGTTTTCCACATTTTGTTGTGATCCACACAGTCAAAGGCTTTAGCATAGTCAGTGAAGCAGAAGTAAATGTTTTTCTGGAACTCTCTTGCTTTTTCTATGATCCAACAGATGATGGCAATTTGATCTCTGGTTCCTCTGCTGTTTCTAAATCCAGCTTGAACATCTGAAAGTTCTTGGTTCACGTACTGTTGAAGCCTGGCTTGGAGAATTTTGAGCATTACTTTGCTAGCATGTGAGATGAGTGCAATTGTGCAGTAGTTTGAACGTTCTTTGGCATTGCCTTTCTTTGGAATTGGAATGAAAACTGACCTTTTCCAGTCCTGTGGCCACTGCTGAGTTTTCCAAATTTGTTGGCATATTGAGTACAGCACTTTAACAGCATCATCTTTTAGGATTTGAAATAGTTCAGCTGGAATTCCATCACTTCCACTAGCTTTGTTCGTAGTGATGCTTCCTAAGGCACATTTGACTTTGCACTCCAAGATGTCTGGCTCTAGGTGAGTGATCACACCATTGTGGTTATCTGGGTCATTAAGCTCTTTCTTATATAGTACTTCTATGCATTCTTGTCACCTCTTCTTAATGTCTTCTGCTTCTGTTAGGTCCATCCTGCTTCTGTCCTTTATTGAGCCCATCTTTCCATGAAATATTCCCTTGGTATCTCTAATTTTCTTAAAGAGATATCTAGTCTCTCTCATTCTATTGTTTTCCTCTATTTCTTTGCATTGATCACTTAGGAATGCTTTCTTATCTCCTCTTGCTATTTTTTGGAACTCTGCATTCAGAGTTCCAAATAATATCTTTCCTTTTCTCCTTTGCCTTTTGCTTGCCTTATTTTCTCAGCTATTTGTAAGGCCAATTCAGACAACCATTTTTCCCTTTTGCATTTCTTTTTCTTGGGGATGGTTTTGATCACAGCCACTTGTACAGTGTTGGATGAACCTCTGTCCATAGTTCTTCAGGCACTGTGTCTATCAGATCTAATCCCTTGAATCTATTTGTCACTTCTACTGTATAACCGTAATGGATTTGATTTAGGTTATACCTGAATGGTCTAGTGGTTTTCCCTACTTTTTTCAATTTAAGTCTGAATTTGGCAATAAGAAGTTCATGATCTGAGCCACAGTCAGCTCTGGGTCTTGTTTTTGCTGACTTTATAGAGCTTCTCCATCTTTAGCTACAAAGAATTTAATCAATCTGATTTCAGTATTGACCATCTGGTGATGTCCATGTGTAGAGTCAACACTTATAGCACATCTCAATTCAGACTAACCACACTCCTTGATGGCCACTGGTAGCTACTGGCCCCTGTACTGGACAATGCAGCTGCAGAAGCTCATAGTCCAGTGGAGCTGGAAGATGTTCCCGTTCTCTCTAACCACCTCTCCGTGTAAAGTGATGTTCAGACTCAGAATCCATCCTCTCCCTTACCCGGAGGACAGTGGCCCAGGGATTTTCTGGATGAATGTCCCTGTGGCTGTTGCTCAGTTGCTAAGTTGTGTCTGACTCTTTGTGACCCCATGAACTGCAGCACACCAGACTTCCCTGTCCCTCACCATCTCCCAGAGTTTGCCCAAGTTCATGTCCATTGGATCGGTGATGACCTCCAACCATCTTATCCTCTGCTGCCTTCTCCTCCTTTTGCCTTCAGTTTTTCCCAGCTTCAGGGTCTTTTCCAATGAGTCAGCTGTTCACATCAGGTGGCCAAAGTATCTGTGCCCTTGCTTGGCACAGATAGCACCCAGACTGCCTGATCCCAGACAGCACCTCCTTGGGGTTCCTGCTACAGCTACTTTTAACAAGGTGTAAAAAGAGCACGTTGAAACATAGGGAGCTGAACTACCCTACCCAAAGGCTTTCACAACTCTTGACTCTGACTAAATTCCATTCCATTATTGATCTCTGTACAGTTGATTCTAGTATATAAGACACTTTGGATATTGGTAAAGTTATCAGTTAGAAACTCTGCAGCTCCAAGTGACAGACTAACCAACTCAAATTAACTCAAGTAAACAGTGAGCAAAGGATATTATCAGCCCACCTAACTAGAAGACCCAGAGAAGGTAAGCTTCAGGTGAGGCTTCATCAGTTTCACCAAGGACTTGACTTCACACTCTCTCCATTCTGCATTCCTCCATGTGGACATAAGCTTCAGGTGTGACACACTGGTCTCTAGCAGCTCCAGGAAACCACCCTGAAGTCTCAGAGTGACTTCAACAGTAGCTCATCTCATATCCAGTGGAAGAAAAAAAGAGCCTCTTCTCCAGCTTCCACAGATCTGAGAATCATCCTCTGCCATTGGCCAGAACTAGGTCACATGTCCATTCTGGAACCAATCACTGCAAGTGATTGCTGGCTTTCCTAACTGGCTTAGGCCAGTCAGGGCCCATCCCAGGAGCAGGAAGAGGGTTCATTCCACCCAAACTGTATAGCAGAGAATGGAGGGATGGTACAGTCCCTTAAGGAAAAATCCAAGTCCCTCAGCGTGAGAAGCTGGGGGTAAATATGGGAGAGTCCCCAACACATGTCCACCACAATCAACATGACGTGCCCAACGCTGTTACTTTATCATGCCTGATGTGTGGGGATTCAACTGGGGAATTGTGAATTTTCTGGTAGCTTCAACTATGTCACACAAAATTAATTTCGATCCCTCCAGAGAACTGTCATAACCACTGCACTCCTCTGGCTGGAGAAAAATCTCCCCAGCACAATGTTTTTAAGAAAACAAAGTCCCCCTTCCTGGATGAGGGAAGTATCCCTGAGACTGCTCTATTGAAATCCTGAATGCAATCCAGGGATATTAAGACAAAGATGCTTCATAAGAATTAAACAGTACAGAAAGATTTTGTGAACAAAGCTCAAGGACTATCAGCTATTAATATTACCCTAAGATTACACAAATAAAATCTAGTCAAGCATGAGGGTGGCACATCTTTCAACGTGTAGTAAAAGAGAAAGAAGTGTGTGATGTCAACTTTATGTAAAGGGCTCTTCAGTTTTTTTCTTAAACTCATAGCTTACTGTGCCAACTCCTTCTGGTGACAAAGAGGGCCACATGTGCATAAGTGGTGGAACTTGGAGAGGGTCTTTAGGGATAAGGAAGCAAGGGATGCACTTCAAAAAAGAATAATTCTTGACACTGGAGCATCCCTTGGTATATTTCTGCTCCGGAGGTCTTTAAAATACCACATCCATTTGAAAGATAGAACGTTCCACCTATGTTTATAATCTATAGCAATTACTGTAATTAATAATTGGTGACATCCATATGGGCAGGAACTGTGTCTGTTCTGTTCTCCACTGTGTACCCAAGTCCTGGAACACAGTAGGCACTCAGTACATATTTGATGCAGTGAAATTAGATTGAATTTATTTTGTAGAAGCCCGCCTGTTTTAACACAGAGATTCGGTCTGAAGTCTGTTCCATGTATTCTAACGTAACTACTCTAGGTGGTTGGGCTGAGGTGCAGCCGGTGGTGACGGTGGTGGTGGTGAGGGAGAGGGGTTGAGAACGTAGAAGTACTTAAATATAACCTAAAAGCAATCTTTCCAACAAGTCAACCCTGGCTGGCCCAGTGCTGGGGATCCAGAGATGGAGAAAACATAAGTGCACAGATGTCCAGGGCAAGAGGGGACACAGAAGTGGCAGCAGCTCATTGTGACAATATCTAACAGGAGGCAACGTAAAGTGATAGAGGCATGAAGATGAAAGGACAATTAATTTCCCCCAGGAAGATCAAGGAGGATTACAGGGAAGAATTCGGGATTATAACTGGCCTGCCAGAAGCTTCCACAAAGACAGTATTTAAAGTCTGCCGAGACCCAGAGGAATGGTGAATGGGAGGTAGGAAGATCCGAGGTGCCCTGCTATCCCTGGAGCCTTTAAAAGCAGCCAATTTGTCTTCACAGATGGGCGAGGCCTCCCTCTTAGGCCCCCAGAAAGCTTTGTGTATGTCCCCATCACGGGCCCACAGGTTCCCAGTCTGCCAGAACAAAGCCCCAGCTAGAAGATGACATGGCGTCCTGAGGAGTCTAGCAGGGAGGGACAGAAAGTTCTTGCTTAGACAGGAGGCGGTGGGTTGTTTTTGCCATGCTATTTTGTTTCTGGTGAAATTCAATAAACATTGGTTCAGTAGAAGCGGCCACATCCTCTCCACTAGATAGATCTGCTTTTGCCACACGCTTTTCAGTGTTCCTAATGAACTGTTAACAAGCTGTCAATTAAGTGCGCAAATTAGAAGAGATGACATGGAGGGGTTTGTACAACAGAGCATACTCTCAGGCTGCAAACCACAGACCCTTCCAGAAAGCATGAGGACCACGTATTCGGACCACCCCATGAAGACCTTTGACCTGATGGGGAAAATACTGCAATTAGGTCTTGCTTTGGGGTGGAGGAGGGTGGTTTAAGATATGAACTAAGTGTAAAATAAAAAAACTTTCTCATTCTAAGCGTTGAAAATCCTCTTGGCTTATGGCAAATCAAACGGTTAATTCTCTGCTGCAACTTGTAAACCTGTTTTACTTAAGTGGGTGCTGACAGACGACTTTATTCTGTGTGACTTTTATTGTCGTTTCTTTTCCAGCTGATTGGTTCTGTAGGCTTTCTGCTGTTTATCAGGCCCATCTTCTGGGGGGAAAAACTCCACAAAGGAAGAAAAGAACACAAATGAATAACAAACTTTAAATGTAATTATCTCTGCTCTCTGCCTACTGCTGTTCCCAAGAGAGTCTCCTAAAAGGACATCTTGTGGAGAAGCCCTGACTCTCCCGGCCCATTTTATTGCCAGAGTCGGGATGTTAAGGGACCAG